>NW_026652276.1:219978024-220435396 GCF_009828535.3 Hylobates moloch | reverse complement strand
AAGTGAGTAGCGCCTCGGCCCGGCCGCCCCGTCTGGGAAGTGAGGAGCGCCTCTGCCCGGCCACCCATCATCTGGGAAGTGAGGAGCGCCTCTGCCCGGCCACCCATCGTCTGGGAAGTGAGGAGCGCCTCTGCCCGGCCACCTATCGTCTGGGAAGAAGTGAGGAGCGTCTCTGCCTGGCCGCCCCATCTGGGAAGTGAGGAGCGCCTCTGCCCGGTCGCCCCGTGTCTGGGAAGAAGTGAGGAGCGCCTCTGCCCGGCCGCTCCATCTGGGAGGTCTACCACGGAGGCCAGAAGCAATGTGGGGGCTGGACGTGGTGGCTCATGCCTGTGGTCCCGGCACTCTGGGGGGCGAGGCGGGTTGATCACTTCGGGCTAGGAGTTCGAGACCAGTCTGGCCAACTTGGCGAAACATGAAAAATACAACAGACAAACTAACCAACCAACTCAGTGACAACAAAACAGGTCTACCCTGGAGTCATACTCTAATTTTTTCTATTTTCCTCCCTTTCTGATCCTTTATCCCACTTTCTTTTTCTTCCTCTTCCTTCTCCCTCTTCTTTGTCAAATAGAGGATTGAGTTATTATCACTGATCCATATAAAGTCCCTCTCTCATTTATTTTAACTCCCACCCCCCATTTCTATTCCCCGACTTCCCATGTGCAGCCTTCCTAATATGTTTGATACGCATCTTTTTGTTTGTATGTATTTTTAGAAAATGTTTATTGTTTTTTGTGTGCAAAAAAAATTAATTAAAAAAAATTAAAAAAAAATTAAAAAAAAAAATTAAAATAAACTTAAGGCTCTTTTTTCCCATTAACATAATATAGTTTCAACTGTCTTTCCTACTGGAAAAAGTCAAAGGTGTTTCCTGTTGCATATGCCTTGACACATTATCTCTTTGGGGCATGTCCTTAATTTTAACTCTTCCTATCAAAGAATAAACCACTCATTTGGCTAAGAAACCCATTGCTTCTGAAAAGGCGAGTCAGAAGTCTTACTTCATTTCAGTCATTTCTGGCAAATGAGAACTAAAGCCAGCTCGAGGTTTAGCCCCTACTAGCTCCCCACCAGGATCAGATGCAGCTATGAAGGGAAGCTACTTGTAATAATTTCAACCAAATCCCAAAGTCAGAGAATCAAACTCTCTGTTCCATATTCCAACAGGTCCATCATCATGCAGTTTATCTTCCAAATTAAAACGATGATACTCTAAGATCAACATCTCTGCAGACACAGTATCTAAATTGAGCTTTACATTATTAGCAGGAGCAATATTTTAAGTGACAATACTCCCAAATTAAGCTGTGTGGATATAAGTATTTACTAATATATTTCCCCACTGATTCCACAATATAAATGTGTACAAATCTTAACAAAAATGTATACTGTACTAGATAAAAGTCTACTCTGTTTAACAGTAAAAGGAACTTTAAAAATAAATTATTTTATTTCTGAACTAAAAGTACAAATGCTATATAACTACCTCTGTATTCCAAATAAAACATGCTTTTAAAAAACTGCTCTGAAGAATGGAAAAAAATTATGAAACAAAACCTATCAACCACTTTTGTGAGGAAACCCATTATTGAAGATTTAAGTAATCATCCTGAATAAACAAACAATAAAGGATGCAAATCTCCCCTCACAAATCAATTCTTTTGACACAATTAAGACTTTATCAAGTAGTTCATTACTGCAGCATATCAGTAATCAAACAATACATTTAGTAAATACATACAGTTCCAGAAAGGACATCATGAGGACAACAGTTGAGAAGGTGACTCTTGCATACTCTGTCATCACTGAATTTGATTCGTTGACGAGTAGTATCTCCTGTAATATAAAAGAGTTAATAACATTCAAGGTTAGACAACTGGAAAGTATTTTCTGAGAGCCCTACTATTACTAGCTTTTTATGTGTGGCTATATACACACATTATAAATCAGCTCAAGAAGGATTAGTTTTTATATACATCCTATAGAAAAACTATTTTAGACAACATGCAGTTGCAGTAAGTGTACTGCATACATAATTCAAATAGTCAAAGTGAGAAAGCAATGCATTCTGTTAAATAGAGTACTTCAGAAAAGCATAGGATTTTAGAGTAGGAATGGACTTTTAAAGATTATCGAGTCCAACTCCTTCATATTGCAGATGAGAAAACTGAGGCCCCAAGAGGTTAAGCAACTTGCAGACCCACTAAGAGAGTTTAGACTGGTATACAATGTTCCCTTCTTGACACTAAGTATTGATATATTTTTATTTACAGTAATTAAAAAACATAAAAAATAATCTTGCAAACATTGCATACACACTGCGAATCCCCACTGAACCCCAGACGCCATTTCTTCCACTATTTTGTTCCAGCTGAAGTTCTCCCTTTTGCTGCTGGGAGGAGTTAGAGAGGGTAGAATAACGCGTTTAAGAGCGTACAAACCTGGAAGAAGGACTTACACACCAGTCAAACAAAGGCACATTGCCTAATGAAACGTTAACTTTAATACGTCCAAAGGTTCCATACCTCCAAGTTTTATGTAGTCTGAGCTTTTTTATACTGCCAAACTGGGTATATTTAAATTCATTCTGTCTTCAAAAAACACAATCCACCTACCTCCTAAGCAACAGAAGCATCCAACCTGCTTATCAAATATGGCTATCTACTCAAAACGTTAAAGAATCTAAGAAAAAGAAAGGTAACTAGCTCCAATAACAAAATATAGATGTTAGTTACAATTTTTTTGCTTAGAATCCCTTTGGAAAAACAAAAGAAAAAACTCATAAGGATGTTTCCTCTTTCTATATAGAATGATAAGCCCTAAGAAATGTGTTTTATTTTAGCCTTAAACTGATACATTATCGATGAATGAAAACCTACTGGTGAATTACTGAAGCAAGAACTATTGGTGCCAAAAGAGATATAAATACCTCTGTACTTCACGTGATATGCCTGGAGCACTCCAAAAACTTTCGTGTAGGATGTGATTCAATCATTTAGTTTCTGTATTTTCACAAGTAAATAACAAAAAAGATTAAAACTTTACCCCTTTATATGGTCATCTACTAAAGAGCTTAACTCAAATTCAACTAAATACTATCATTTTTAGATGGGGTAAGATTTTGTTCAAATTGTTTTAACTTGGTTAAAGATATTTTTAAAACATTCTAATTTGCAACCAGGGTATATAAAATTTTAACAACAGTAATTTATAGTTAAAAATAATAGCTTCAGAGCAGTTCAACAATAGGTTTTCTAGAAGCTTGTCTCTAGTAGGTTATTTCTGACACAATTTGGAATATTCAGTTTAGTGTTTACGCCTGCTACTATAATAAAAGTTATTTTGATGGTCCTTTTTCCTTTTAAACACAACTGCTTTTGTTCCACATTCATTAACACATCTGAAAAGTTAGCAATAACTCACGGCTTGGCGAATGCGGGGCCTTTCTGACACTCCCTTGCAGATTGAGGTAGGCAGGCATAGATACATTGAACCTTTACAAATAAAACAAGGGGCCAGATTGTTCATTTTGTATAGAATAAACTCTGCCAGCAATTTCAATACAGCATCTAGAAGTACATGTTGACTGTAAAGATTGTTTTATATAAAAACAAAAGTGAACAAAATCAGGGTGTTTCATTTTTTTAAATACTGACTTAACAAGTACAACCCCAGATAATTGTATGACTGTCTACAGGTTAAAAGTCCAAAGCTGGAGCTCTGGACAATGTCTTTGAGCCAAGTGGGGTTTTAAAAAATTATTTCTTTAAAAAGTATGTTTCATCAAGACTTTGGTGAGGACCTCAAGCTCATGTTAGAATGGTGCTATGATAAGCTCATATCAGAATGTCAATGCTATTTAATTAGAGGCTTTTTGCTTCCTACCATTTAAGAAAAAAATTTCATTTTAAATCTGTACCCTAATTATATTAAGCAATTTTAAAATGATAAAATTTTAAAGTTGAAACAAAACAAAAAAACCCTTATGTATCTAATAGTCTTCCTGCTAAAAGTATCTAAATGTTTTGGTAATGTGACAGCAGAATCATTTCAGTGCTTTGTTAAACTAATGGCTCAGGCCTTAGAATAAAATCAGTATTCATGAAGTTCTTTTTTTTTTTTTTTTTTTTTTTTTTTTTTGAGACAGAGTCTCGCTCTGTCGCCCAGGCTGGAGTGCAGTGGCGCAATCTCGGCTCACTGCAAGCTCCGCCTCCCGGGTTCACACCATTCTCCTGCCTCAGCCTCTCCGAGTAGCTGGGACTACAGGCGCCCGCCACCACGCCCGGCTAATTTTTTGTATTTTTAGTAGAGACGGGGTTTCACCGTGGTCTCGATCTCCTGACCTCGTGATCCACCTGCCTCGGCCTCCCAAAGTGCTGGGATTACAAGCGTGAGCCACCGCGCCCGGCCCATGAAGTTCTACTAATCAAACATTTCATCAAGTAGAGTAACTGATTTGTGCTTAACAACTTACATTCAAATATTAAGTTAATTGTGCCCTGAAGACACAGCTATCAGCTGAAACATGAACAATTCCTAATAGGAATATAGCGAACCAGAAGTATCCCTGGTGAGCTTGTGTTTTTTAAAATTTTTATGGATACATAATAGTTGTACATATTTTCCCTGGTGAGCTTTTAAAATCAGAATCTGTTTCTATAAATGCCAAAAAGTATTTTAAAATAACTCCTCACCTCAAATGAGTGGGTGCTCCATAAATATTTGATAACTGTAGCAAACACAACAAATACAGCTATCAAATAGCAGCCATTATAGAAATCTTTAAAACAATGAAATAATAAAACGCTTAATAATTTGAGATACAGAAATACCCTGAGAGAGAATGGCAACTAACTTTATTGATATTTTTAAAGTTCTGCTTAGGGGACTTTAAGGTTGACATTTTAAAACAATCTGGCCGCATAACCATGCAGTACTTAACAAATTTATTTGGGCTTATTCCATGGAAGTACAATTCAGCTAAACCAACAATGATTTTTTAAAAGAAAAATGCTGGTAATTTGGTTTCTGTCAAGATATCTGGCCCAAACCATGTTTTTCATAAGAAACTAGGTAAAATAGCGCCTATTTTATAAAAAGAAGAAGAAAGAACTGCAAATAGGAACCAAATCACCTTATAATACAAGAAATTATTTTCAATTTAATGTGCTTTATCTTTGGGTTTTGTGGGCATAAAGTCATATAAAAATAACCTAAATTATGGGGGAAAAAAGTATCCTGTCACAATGACATTGGATCCAAATCACAGAATCAAACCTATTAGTGACCACATCTGCTGTGCTAGGCAATGGAATTACAAAGGGGCATATAAGACAAGCTTTCTCCCCTCAAGGAGCCAATGATTTTGCTAAAGAAAGAGGACATACTAATTTTTTTAATTTTTTAAATTTTTTTGTAGAGACAGGGTCTATGTTGCCCAGGCTGATCTCCAACTCTTGGCCTCAAATGACCTTCCCGCCTCCACCTCCCAATATGCTGGGATTGTAGGCAGGAGCCACTGTACCCAGCCGAGGATATATTAATGGAGTAATAAGTTATAATACAAGATAACATGATCCAAGTATCAAATGTGTTTCAATTAGGTAGTACTTCAGGAATTCTTAGACTAAAATTACCACCAAGAATGGAGATATTGGGAAAAGCTTCATGCAATAAGTAGCCAAAATTTGAAGGAAAGACAGGACTTAGATCAAAGGAAAGTAGAAAAAAAAGCACTACAACCTGGAGTAATAGCTTTGACAAAGCTTATAAGAGCAAGAAGGTTTGGGGGAACAGTAAGTAAACCATATTTGGCTTTGGCAAATGGCTTCATGTAGAAGAATTGCAGAGTTGGGATCAGAACAACACCTTTTGAGTAACATTTGATTTCTTACATTTTTGTTTTTTAATCCAAATTTTTAGTGTATAAAGTAAAAAAAAAAAAAATTAAAACAATGGAACAGAGATCAGGCGAAGTTACTTCTGTCAACAACAAAAAATATCCCACCTATAAAAACATGGAGATCTCTCTGTCCTATAACCTCTAAAATAGTTAATTAGGCCTTGTACATAACTACACAGCCAAGTTTTTAGAATTAGAAACTTGATTTAGAACTCTAGCAAGTGAGGTGTTTTTCATTTTAACAGAAGCATCAACTTTTCTATTAATTCCTATTTCTACCAAATTCTCTACCAAGCAACAACTCTCTTACCTCCCTCTTTTGTTCAACCCCTTCATGAGTTTCATGAATTATAATCTTTGAGAACACCTGAGTCACAAGTATACAATAAAAATGAGGATGCATATTATTCATCTCCAGGTCTGTCACCAATGTACCAGAGCCTAAGGCAGTCAGTTCCAGTCAGGGAATATGGACAGGTCACTTTAAAAAGAGGCCTCCTCTCTAAATTATACTCAAATACTGCTATTCTCAAAATCCCCTTCCATATATCAGGAGGGAAAAAATAAGCCCACTGTAATTCCCAACACTGCCATTCTATGGTCCTGCCTTTTCTGAAACTTATATTAACACTTAAATTTTATTAGCAACATTACAACCTTAGCCTAGGTAGTATCTGACATGATTTTATACGTTGCATGCTATCTTCCCAATATCCGCCCCCTCCCCCCAGTACTACCCACCCTCTCCCTCCCATACAAACAAGAAACCAAATCAACTTTCATAGATTTAGGTGCTATTTTAAAAACATCAAAATTTTACTTTACCCATTCTCTCCGATGCTCCCTGTATTTTTTTAAGCTGTGAGTGGATGACCATGCTATGTGATCAACAACTGTGAAGGCTAAGCAAAAGTGAACTGAGTTTAGTATTGTAATTTCAAAAATAAAGTTTGTAATATTTGACATATTTAATGGTATGCAGAATCCTATTTTACTGTACATTATCAGGCATTCATGGCAAGCAATTTACAAAAACAGTATTTATTTTGTACAGAATTAGCTTAGAGCTTAGCTTAGGGAAAACAAAGAGGGAGGAGAAAATGCAAGAGCATACAAAGCAATGGAGACACTCCCATGTCTACAAATGGGGGCAGGGGAAGGGAAGCCCTCCTACATTCTCTAGGGTGGCAACTGAAGCCCTCCCCACAGGTATACTAGTTAAGGGTCACGTGTCACAGTGGGCTTGGGAAAGGACAGTTTCCTTCCCTCTGAAATAAGATCCATAACCCCTCAGTGAAAGGAAAGCTAGAGCTACAGAGGTGTACAACCAAAAGCTTAAAGCTTGTTTTCCTGACCCCTTGAATCCCTAAATGCAGAGAAACGTTCCTTCCTCCTTTTCCCTCCGATTTCCTCCCTCCATTTCTTCCAACATAAGCTGTTGAGTTCACATAATAATGTGGGAACTGTATAAAGATCCATGGCCAATTTCTAGTCTAGTCCAGGGCAGGAAGGGATCTAAAGCAGTACACAAGTAAAACCTTGTGTCACTGGGCACGGTGGCTCATGTCTGTAATCCCAGCACTTTGGGTGGCCAAGGCAGGCAGATCACCTGAGGTCAGGAGTTCAAGGCCAGTCTGGCTAACATGGTGAAACCCCGTCACTACTAAAAATATAAAAATTAGCTGGGTGTAGTGGCACATGCCTGTAATATAAGCTACTCAGGAGGCTGCGGTGGGAGAATCGCTTGAACCTGGGAGTTGGAGGTTGCAGTGAGCTGAGATAGCGCCACTGCACTCCAGCCTGGCTCGCAGAGCAAGACTCTGTCTCAAAACAAACAAACAAAAAACCCTTGTGTCTTCATGTGGAATCAAAGTAAAAGCGATGACTACTGCTGCACAATAACTCTTAAACTAAGGAACCAATCTGATCATTTTTACATCTTCCTCAAACTTTCTCACCCACTCTGCCAACTTCTCCCACCTACCTTTGTTGTTCCTTTAGAATTCAGCTTAAAATCCACCTATACAAATCCTTTTGTAATTAACCTTTTAAAAAAACATTACTCCCTTGCTACATGTTCCCTTGTTAACATATACACTCAGTTTAACCCACTGTATATTTAAACAGTCCAAAGTATAGGGTTCATTTTACAAAAGGACTCATCACCATGTCTTAACATAGTAATACAGATGCTTTGAAAACATTTAATATGTCTTGATCTATGTAAAACTTTCCAGGCATATATTTATTACATAAGGAAAGGGAAGAGTACTATGCCAAAAATGGCAATGGGAAAAAACAATTATGACAGTCTGCCTTCCAAATGTGACATCAAGTCATTTCTAAAAAAACAAAGAAGCTTTCCTTTTCTCCAGAAAATGCAAACACAAGGGTGCTATACAGCTCAGAAAAGCTATCCTTCTTAATCTTCTGGTTCCTATGGTCCCATAAGTTTATAATCAGAAATAGGTACCAGTATCACCCCCCACCATAATCCCCATGACAAGCCGAACATTTTAAAAATGTAATGCCCATTGTAGAAGAAATTTCCAGAACAAGTTCATTCTTGCTGGATACGATCAAAGATTAATGTTTTTAAAATGTTAAAAATCTGGCCCACTTGTCTGTGAAAATCCGTATCACAAGATTATAAGAATGAGACTGGGAAACAACCTTGTTAGTAGAAGAAAAACCTTGTAGGATCTTTTGAAGCTAACCAGAATGGTGATGATGAAAATGTGAGAACAGGAATACTAAAGAATCTCCATTCCAAGGGCTCTATTCCATGCCCTGCACCTATCTTCTCTCATTATATTAATACAAGCAAAGGGTCTTGACAGCTGACAGGGAACAATGCCATCATGTTTTGGGGGGTACCTGCTTTAGGAAATCTATCAGCCTATTTCTCTTCTTAAATTTACAAGAGACATCAGAAAAGCCTGAATAGTTACTTTAAAATTAAGTCCTAAAATGGGTTACATAGAATTTATTTTAAGATACATGGCATAAAAAGTTGCAGCCTGCTAAATTTTATATTTTGATACTTACTTGCAGAGCTGCAATTCTGATATAGTAACAATTGCACTCTGGATAGCTGGTGCCTTCTATCATCCAGAACTTTCTATATACAAAATTAGAAGTAACTAAAGCTATCTTTGGCTATCAAGCAATAGCTGAAAATAATCAAAGAAAAAGTAACTGGCTGATTTATCTATTAAAAAAGACAAGTTCTCATCAGCTGGTGATAGTTACAGAAGCCAACTAGAGCCTCCCCAAATCCAAAAGAAAAGAAATAAAAAAGATGAGAATATCAAAGGACAGAGGTGATAGACAACTCAATGATAAAGGAAGAAGTTAAAATGAAAAACAGATTACCATGAAGGAGACGTGAGCCTTAAAACTAAACAACACAGCAGAAATATTGCCTTACAGTGAATACGCAACAAATTTACAAAAAGGATTGCCTCTGGGGAAAGGACTGAGACTGTGAAGGGGACCACAAAAGACTTTATTTGTAATGCTTTATCTACTTTTTCCTTTTTTTTTGAGACGGTGTCTCACTCTGTCGCCCAGGCTGGAGTGCATTGGCACCGTGTCGACTCACTGCAACCTCCGTCTCCTGGGTTCAAGCAATTCTCCTGCCTCAGCCTCCTGGGTGGCTGGGATTACAGGCACCCACCACCACATCTGGCTAATCTTTATATTTTTAGTAGAGACAGGTTTCACCATGTTGGCCAGGCCAGTCTTGAACTCCTGACCTCAGGTTGATCCACCCGCCTTGGCCTCCCAAAGTGCTGGGATTATAGGCGTGAGCCACAGTGCCCGGCCTCTTTATCCATTTTTTAAAATTTGACAGAATATACGAAATAACATTTGTTCAATCATATAGATGCTTGCTTGACCTTTGTACTTTTTAAAACATTTTTAAAATGCAGACGCCTATAATCAGTATCACAAAACTTATTACTTAAAAATAAACATTCATATGTAATTCTTCATTCCCATTAGATTTTTAGTCAAAAGATGACAGAAGCAAATTATGTCTATAATCTCTAAGAAAAGGAAATAAAGATATAACTAAAGCAACTCAGCAACCTGGGGATACTATGGAAAGTTAAGAATCTATTGCTATAAATAATTACTATACCCTAAAGCACATCAACCAATAAATATATAGAACACCATGTGCAGGGAAGCATTCCCTCTAACACAATGGAGTAAATTAAATTGTAACAGGAATTTTTCTTTTTTTTTTTTTTTTTGAGATGGAGTCTCACTCTGTTGCCCAGGCTGGAGTGCAGTGGCGCAATCTCGGCTCACTGCAAGCTCCGCCTCCCGGGTTCGTGCCATTCTCCTGCCTCAGCCTCCCCAGTAGCTGGGACTACAGGCGCCCGCCACGACACCCAGCTAATTTTTTGTATTTTTAGTAGAGACGGGGTTTCACCGTGTTAGGATGGTCTCGATCTCCTGACCTCGTGATCCACCCGCCTCGGCCTCCCAAAGTGCTGGGATTACAAGCGTGAGGCACCGCGCCCGGCCGGTGGAATTTTTCAAAATATTTATACATGGTGTCCAGACTCAGGTGAATCAACTGCTTAGTCCTAGCAACATGCCCTGCCGCTCTGCTCCTGTCCATAATGCAGACTCACAGCCACTTCCCCTAGCATTTCTATCAGGCCTCTCTTTGATAAGTAGCTTTCCCCACAGCCAGGCACCTTTTCATATTCCCACTGTGGAACCAGTTGGTGAAATCCTGCAGAACCATCGACCCCCGTGGACCAAAGCACTAAAGGAGAGGTGAGAAATTGAGCTAAATGAGGTAATTTCACCCTGGAGGTCTAGATGGACCTCTCTAGGGATCTCCTAGATCTCTCTGTCTCACAGGCTTGTATTTCTGTCCAGTCATTTCTGCTTACTGGCTTGGGTATATATATAGTTCAAACAGCTTTCCTTTCACATGAATACTCCCTGGAACAGTAATTTCCAAAATATGAGATTTGCACAAAAGACAACTTTGGGTGTTACATGATTTTGCCAATATATTTTAAATACCACTCAGTAAGAAAATTATTAATCACGATTAAGTCAAGAAAAATGTTCCCATTTTGCAACAGTACTTGTTTAATAAATTTAACAACTTCTAATTTTTAGCACAGGAACGATTCCTAAGTGACGAGTCTAGTTATATAATATACCATTTTGTTTTCATTGTATTTATTTTTATGGTGGTATAAACTTTCATTTTAAAATTAACTTAAAATTTTTAGAAAGTGAGTTGACATAAAGGAAAATATTAAATAAACAGAAAACAGTAAAAAATAATAAAGGCAAGGCTGGGCATGGTGGCTCATGCCTGTAATCTCAGCACTTTGGGAGGCCAAGGCAGGTAGGTCACTTGAGGTCAGGAGTTTGAGACCAGCCTGGCCAACACGGCGAAACCTCATCTCTACTAAAAATACAAAAATTAGCAGGGCATGACAGTGCATGCCTGTAATCTCAGCTACTCGGGAAGCTAAGGTAATCGCCTGAACTGAGAGGCGGAGGTTGCAGTGAGCCAAGATCAGGCCACTGCACTTCACACCTGGGTGACAGAGACTCTGTCTCAAAAAAATAAATAAAAATAAATAATAATAAAGGCAATAAGTGTGACAAACATTTGGGAAACATTTATCTAGAAGAGGGTTTCTCAAACTGTTAATGTGTATCAGAATCACCTGGAAGGTTTCTAAAAACATAGATTACTGGGGCCCATACCCAGAATTTCTGACTCAGTAGGTGGGTCCAAGAATTTACATTTCTAACAATACCACGTGATGCTGAGGTGATGCTGAATTGCTGGTCCAGGGACCACACTTTGAGAATAACTAAACCAGAACAGTGATCAACAAGCTTTTTAAGAGTCAAATGGTAAATGTTTTAGGTTTGCGGGCCATGTGACTCTGTTGCAACCATTCAACTCCGCTGTCGTAAGCTAAAGCAGCCATAGACAATATGTATATGAATCAGCATGGATGTGTTCCAATAAAACTTTATTTACCAAAAGCAAGAGGCCATAGTGCCAGTCCCTGATCTAAAACATACCCTCAAGTAACTTTAACTATTAGTTAAACTATTAAAGTTACTCTAAGAGAAAAGTCTACCGTTTAAACTAATACTAGGGCAGAATACAGAACAGCCAGGTATACTATAGATACTATCCAATAATTATCAGTTAACTCTAAAAGAGAAAACTGGGGTCTGCAGAAATCTAAGGTATTAAGAAAATTAAAAACAAAAACCATTTACCATATTCAGGAGGCAAGATTCAGCAAGGGCAGCTGGTTAAATTCCTTTCATGTTGAGTCAAGTAAGTCAAACACCAGTTGTACATGGTTCACAACTACACTGGAACATATGGGTCAATACTGAGTGCTTTTTGGAAAGAAGTTTTAAAGATTCTTTTCTATGCTAATAGCAAAATATGACATTTATTTATTCAGCTGAATGGACTTCATGTTACTTTCTGACGGCTTTGACTTCTCAAAGTCCTAAGTTACTCAGTTCAAACAAAAACTTGGAGCTGCAGATTTCAGTTTTTACAAATTACTTTTCTCTTTATCCTCAATAATCTTGCAAAACTGAGTAACTGACCTATTTTGGCCCTGCCTTCCAATATCTATTCTAGCAGCTGCTAGTGCATGAGAACCTAAACAAAAAGGAAACAGAACAGCTTTTCTGCAAGTTCTGAATTCACAAGATTCCAGTCAGAAACTTACCCTCATTCACTCCCTCATTCTTTTTCCAGTAAGATGTTCCAACTTCCTTCATCTTCTTATAGTTTCTTAGTAGACTGATTAAGTTATGTCAAACTGCTTGTTTCCTCAAGAACTCTACATACTAACAGCAGTAGTCTTTAAGGACTCAGTCCTTTCCAAGCACCTTTCTGGAATTCCATCTTTGGGGAGTATCTGCCTCATTTAACTAGTCTTGCCCACTTACTGACCTTTAGTTTTAAACCATCTGCCTGTCTTCTCAACCCTCCTGCTTGCTGAACTCACAGCAACTTTAAGCTTCAATGCTTTGTATGAACCACCTGTTACTGAAGAGTACCTGATTCACTAAACCTGACCTTGATCCATGACACCTCATGGCCACTGAATTCCTACTACCCATCTTGAACACGCAGAACACTACCATCTATCCTTACATGACAACAACCAACCTAAATAAAAATAAAGAATTTACTTGCTCCTTATAGAACTGATGCAGAAATAGACAAAATGATTTTCTTTGTTTTGCTTATATTTACCTGAAGTAAAAGAATGTCTCAGAAGCATATGCTTACTTGAGAAGAACTAAACAACTGTAGAGAAGCCAGGAACGATGCAATGTTATATGAAGCGATACTTTTATTGTTTTCTGGGCTGCTGTGTAGACAGAAATATTATTCAGAGTTCAAAAGGCAAAATGAGGAAAACTTTTCTTTTTTCATTGATTCACTATGCAGGTGCTTTCAGTGTTTTGGATATGCCTGAAACTCTGATAAAGTTAAATAGTTAACTGAAACACAGAGAAACTACTGTTTAATCCTATGAAACTCCTTATATTAAAGAATTTACAAGCTCTAGACTAAGAAATATCCTGTTATTATTTTTAAAATGTCTGCTTATATATTAAAGGCTCCGCCTCCTTCACTTAAAATGAACAATCCAAGTGGAATAAAAGAATGGCTTACAACTGACCAAGAAATGAATATGGTTCATTATGTTAATGAGAAAAAATTAAGAGAAAATGTTTTCAATGTTGATGAAAAGTCAAGGAACACAGATTACAGTAAAGATGATTTTATAAATAAAATCCATTAAAGAACGCACTACTTCAAACTTTGATTCAATAATTTTGCAGAAAGGCAGAAATGTCATACTATCTTACAGATTATATGGTTATGTATTACTAACCTTACATTAGCAACAGGTAAATGGCTTTCTTAACTGTATTTTCCTGGGTACGAGGATGAGTATCCTTTCAGTTTTATCTCCCACAAACTATAACTACTGTACAACTGATCAGCAAAAATATTATGATTAATATGTTAACTGAGGAAGTATATCCTACAATTTAGAAAGATTAACATTTAAAATAGTTAAAATTATTGAAAGTTTTAACTTGCCCAAAACAGTCCCTAACCATAAGGGACAACTAATGATGCTATAAAATTCTATCTAACATTCCTAGTCTACTTGTTGTTTTGTAGGGCAGGCTGCCATTCCTGCCTATTTTAATCAAAGGTGGTCTCTACTCCCATTTAAAGGTATAAGCAATTAAGAGATACAGAACCCTCAGAACTACCTTCTGTAACTTACCTAACTGCTAAGCTTAAAATGTAATCTAGGCTGGGCGTGGTGGATCACCTGAGGTCAGGAGTTCGAGACCAGCCTGGCCAACATGGAGAAACCCCGTCTCTACTAAAAATACAAAAATTAGCCAGGCGTAGTGGCAGCCACCTGTAATCCCAGCTACTCGGGAGGCTGAGGCAGGAGAATCACTCGAACCCAGTAGGTTCGAGGAGGTTGCAGCAGTGAGCTGAAATCGTGCCACTGCACTTCAGCCTGGGCGACAGAGACCCTGTCTCAAAAAAAAAAAAAGAAAAAGATGTAATCTAAATCCACACCCTCAATTTTATTTAATTCTTATTGCATGCATCTTCCCAGCCTTTCCTGGGATCAAGACCAGAGACTTATGACCAAACTGTATTTGTTGGCAAAGGGGCTTTAGCTAAGGAACATCCTTGCAATTAATCCAACTGAGCAAAAATCATAGTCTGTGTGAGGATATCGGGTTCTTCCAACTGTCACACAGACAATTCTCAAACTGTTTCTTGGATTTTTCCTGTGCATCTCCTTCCTGCTTTCAAATAGAATGAATATGTTCAGGGAAAACAAATTATCCCTCTCCCCTCTGCTAATACTAACAACTAAAACAAAGATATTTGTAAAATGTAATGAATCATAAATGAGATAAAATAAGATACTAGTAATTACTATCTACTTACAGCTCCTCCTTTCTAAAAAAACTTAAAATATATTTATTTTTCAACATTTCTGAGTATAACACAGGAAATTATTTGGTTTCCCATATAACAAATTACAGATTTAACTTGAGGCAAAAAAGGTTAAGTGACTTACCCAAGGTTACAATTAGAGGTACAGCTGGGGCTAGAAACCAGGTCTCCTGAGTCTCAGCCCAGTGCTCTTTTCCTTAGCCCATGATGCCTTATCAGAAAAATCCAAATACAGTCAGACCCCCAGTTATATGGGTATGAGTTACACTGATTCACATATACAAACTTTATATAGTGTGACCAATGTTTCAACTCACGCGGTACCCTGCTTCCATTTATGCAGTATGCCAGGCATCGGCACGATTTTCAGTGGCACACAGGCGGTTGCCACCACCAGGGCCCTAGGCAAAATTGCAAAGAAGGCAGAGTTTGTCTTTGGCCCTCCCACCTCCCTTATGCATTCCTCTCCCACCTCCTGGCAGTCCCCCTGCCCAGCCTCCCGGCACCATCATGCTGCCCTCAGATTGTCTAAAGCCCCCAATTTCCACCACTCACCCAGGAATGTCCTTTCTTGAAGTACCCAGTGATCCAAAATTACCTCTCCATTTCCCTGCTAACAAAATTCCTACTCCTAAGGATTCCAGTGAAGTTCAGGTAATCTAAATGATTAACTACTTTATGTAATTCAAGTTAAGGTACATTTAACTAACAGACTTAAATCTCCAATGAATTTTAAAAGGAACTAATTAAAAACTGTCAGGAAGGGGAGGGAAAAAACCTTGAGGGGGTGAGGAGGTAATGTTTTCCCAAAGCCCCAGGACTCTGTGCCACTTCAGATTCCTTCACAGACAGGACACTAAGGGTTGAGGGGGTCACTGCCACCTTGAACCCCACTTCCAAAAAAGAGAGTAGTTGGAATTTCTCTGGAATTAAAAAAAAAAAAAAAAGGACAGACTTGCCTTAAATACCCTCCTACCTACCTTTTCCATCTCTCTCCCACCTCCTGGATACCCATTTCCACCTCTTAGTGCCAGACACCCAACAGCGTTCCCATAAGCTGTTTGTGTGTCCAATACAAGGCTTTCCATTAAATGGTTTCAAATTACATGGTGTTATTCAGGGGATGTTTCCATGTTCCCCTATCCCTGGGTAACTTGAAGTTGACTGTATGCTAAAAAAGAACAATCCTAATTATTAAAAGCCCTGAATCATAAAATGATATATATAAACTCATTAAATGGTAAGAAAAAAAGAGAATGTTCTGATTCTTATTTTGCATATATAGAATTTTGATATCTAAAAAAAACTCCACTCAATTATTTTTCCTTGAAAGTAGTATGTTTTTTACTTCTAACCCAATACAACAGTGAAAAATCCGGTCATTTCAGCTAAACAATACTGTGGACTCGTAAATAAGAGTTCGATCATAAATCCTCTAAGTCTGAAAGTAAAAAAAAAAAAAAAATCCAGCAACAGACACATAAAAAAATACACAAAGTGGATTTTAAGAAATCCATGTTTCTGCTGACTACACACACAGAAATATGTATATTTAAATTTAGCTTTGCAATACTAGACGGGCTGCCTAATTCAGAAACTTATCAGGAGATGCTTTACCTTGATCCAACTACCTTCCCAGTAAAACTAAGAAATCCAATCCATGAAGAAGATCCGAAAAATGGTATCCATCAAGGATTAAAAGGATCATGTAAAGCAAGTCTTAAATAACTTCTTTAATTTTATTACACAGATTATTCTGTTAGCTAGGATCCAATGAAGCCCGTTCCCAATACCCTCTCTCATGTTGGAAAAGGAGGAATGTTAAGACATGCTGCAGTGATAAAGTAACCATTCTTATCTAAACGTGAGAAATGATAACAGTTAAAAGTTTCTCCAGTGACATTTTATGTTAATGTTAACTTTCCATACAAAACTCATTTCCTTCCCAATCTTTCCTCTCTACACAACCACAAGTAGGTTTGCCATCTACATCTATTTGTCTATATATTCTACAAAGAAAAGTTCCCAATATGGGTTTTTATTAAAACTGAAAATGTGAACACTGAAAAGCCACTCTATGCGCTGCTGAAAGATTTGAATGCAATAAAGTTTTTAAAATCTACTCATATTTTGCTGTAAAGCACTCATGTAAATTAAAAGAGTAACTTAAAAACTAAATTTAAGATGTGCCTTTTCTCTTAAATCAATACACTTAAATAACTTCTGAAGAAAAAAAGCATTTCCTAAGTGGCTAAGAAACTATCTGCCTAAACAAGCAACACATAAAAACTACCAAGGATTTTGCTGTGCTAAGAAAGTAATGAACTAGACCTTTCCTACATATTTGAATTTAAGTTGAATTTGAGAGTACATTACTAATTATCATCACCAAAAAAGCAACAGCATTTCATCATTTTATTTAGAAATTTTCTTTATGACAAGGGATAATCCAGCAATTAAGGGCTCTCTATACAGATTCTAAACTAAGCGCCTGAAAGGATCTTTGTTCTCCTCAATTCTACTTCACTGGGTACCAAATTTTCAAAATCGTTCTATTTGGGACATGCAGGATGTGTCAATATTTACTGAACAAAGCCTCTATTAAATTGTCTAACAAAATGGAGGTCTCTCGGAAAAACAGGCCATAACATGTTCCTTCTCACAAAATGGGGCCAAACACACCCACTTAAGAAACCATGGTTTGGGTCAGATTTTCCATAAAAATGGTTGTTTCTGTGGGGCTCGAGGGTGCATCTCTGGGACTAGGTTAGTAATAAAGGTTTCCTCCTGACCCAGGAAGAGGAGGGGGAAGCTTCTCTCTAGGTACTCTGGAGGACGGCGGCGAGGGATGATCCCAAAGCTCTGGGTTAAGGAATTAGACCGGGGGTGGAGGCCTTAGCTTTCCGCAGGTACCTAACCAGCGACAAAACGGGCCCCCCAACTACGCAACAGAGACGCGGGCTCTCCCATCTCAGCCAAGTCAACATTAAAAGCACAAACTCTCCTTTCTCATCCAGGCCCCGCCTCACCCCATTGGCAGCAGTTCCCGCCAATCCGCATGGTCACCGCCCCCCGTGCCCGCCTGCCAAGCCCTGATTGGATGGGACGGGGGCCGGGGACCTCGTGTTACCAATCTGGGAGCCCCTTACTCAGCCACACGCGCGCGCCCAGGTGCGCCCTCGGAACCCCTTCCCTTCGTCGTCCCCGTCCCCTCCCCCACCCCCAGGGCCCTGGCAGAGACTTACCGTCCCGGGAGGTGCCCATCAACTGGTCCAGCATCGCGCGCATCTGGGCCTGCGCCGACATGGCGGCGGCGTAGCGGGCAGACGGGCGGGGATGGGGCGCAGACCGGGCCCTTTTGGGCAGGGGGATAAGGGGAAGGGATGGGGCAAGGTGCGCTGCTGTCTCGGTGGCCGCCGCCGCCGCCTCGAGGCGTGCGAAAAGGGAGCCGGAGGGGTTGCGGGAGAGTCCGGACTGCGCTCCTCACGACGACGTGTACGTGGAAGACGACAGCCCCCGACAGCGACCCTCGTGCCCTCACTCTCCGTCTGGTTCTTGGGACAGAAGCGACACGGGCCAAGCAAGCTCTCGCCTTCAACACCGCCACCCGCCAGAAGCCGTCAACCCCCCCTCCAAGCTCTGACGCCGCTCGCCGCCACCGTCGCCACGACGGGAGCGCGCACGCTCCTCGCGCTCAGTCGTTCCCGCGGGGGCTCCACCAACTGGCGTCCAGCTATATCGCTCCGCCCGCCCCGCCCGAGTGGAGTTCCACCCTAACGGCTCTGGGCGCGTTCACGCGCGCTCCTCTCGTCCCTTTACCCCGGATCTCGCGATACTCTGGTTCCTTAACTGACTGTGCAAGCCGGATCCGCCCTGAGGCGCCAAACCTTACACTCTCTCCTGGCTGTAGGGTTGGCGGCTAAGGCTGCGCTGCCCGCGGCGATGGCGATTTAGACCCAAATTAGCAAAATGCGCTAGAGGCTTAGCCTGGGCGGAATGTAAGTAGAGACCATGCCCATCGCTGACCCGACTGCAGTCAGCCTTCTTGGCGTCTGAGGTGGGCGTGCTCTGGGAGAACGCCTGCCCCGAGTGGCGTGGACGCGTCCTGGTTCTCGTGCGCCTTTCCCGGCCGGGAGCAGCCTTGTCTCGCCGCCGCCGGGGCCGGGCCGCGTTCCTTCCGCCGCGTGGGGCTCTAAGGCTCCTTGGCTGGGAAGTGTCAACTTCAGGAGAAAGCGCCCGAAAGCAGTACTCTAGGATAAACAGGCGCGCCGACCCATTCGGATTCATCTTTACCTACAAGGTCACGGGCAGCTTAGTCTGAATGTGAAACCATCAAAACTCAGCGTATTCTGAGCTACTGGGGAGGCGATCTCGGGGAGCAGGGAGCCAGCGGCGCTGGCCGCAGGGAAGCCTGAGTTCTGAAGCCCGGCCAGTGACTGACTGGGGCCTTGGCTTTAATTCTACCCCTCGTAGGGCTCGTGGAGGTGGTCACACGTCTCCTATGGCGTGGCTGTGAGAACAAACGAATAAAATACTTAGCCCAGAGCCTTTCCCTGGTGTTTCTAAAAACTGTTGTAGTAAAATATTAATTCTTTGCCGGGCGCGGTGGCTCACGACTGTAAACCCAGCACTTTGGGAGGCCAAGGGAGGTGGATTGCCTGAGGTCAGGAGTTCAAGATCAGCCTGACCAACATGGTGAAACCCTGTCTCTACTAAAAATACAAAAATTAGTCGGGCGTGGTGGCGGGCGCCTCCCCAGCTACTCGGGAGGCTGAGGCAGGAGAATCGTTTGAACCCGGGAGACGGAGGTTGCAGTGAGCCGAGATGACGCCACTGCACTGCAGCCTGCGCGACAAAGCGAGACTTGGTCTAAAAAAAAAAAAAGAAAAAAAAAATTCCTTAAGACAGACATATAGGTCAGTGTGCAGGAAGAAAGGTTGCTTAAAAAGAAATTTATAAGAAAAATGAATGAGTTAATAAAATCAAATGTTTAAGAAGACAGGCACTTTCTAGATACTTTGAAAGGAAATAATAGAGATTTGTGTCCCATTAACACTGTATATTCATCGCCTAAAAAATTTAAAACGGTAAGAAAAATGAATGTTAATAAAATCAAATGTTTAAGAAGACAGGCACTTTCTGGATACTTTGAAAGGAAATAATAGAGATTTGTGTTCCATTAACACTGTATATTCATCGCCTTGGAACTGTTATTAGCAGATCAATAAAAAACATGAATAGTAGTAATAGTCCCAAAATTCCTTTAAATGTATATTGCGGCAGGGAGCGATGGCTCATGCTTGTAATCCCAGCACTTTGGGAGGCAGAGGCGGGCGGATCACCTTGAGGTCAGGAGTTCGCGACCACCCTGACCGACATGGTGAAATTCCATCTCTACTGAAAATACAAAAATTAGCCCGGCATAGATGCGCGCGCCTGTAATCTCAGCTACTCAGAGGCTGAGGCAGGAGAATCACTTGAACCCGGGAGGTGGAGGTTGCAGTAAACAGAGATTATGCCACTGCACTCCAGCCTGGGGATAGAGCAAGACTCTATCTCAAAAATAAATGTGTATTAGGCCAATGAAAATTTCTGAGGCCGGACGTGGTGGCTCACACCTGTAATTCTAGCACTTTGGGAGGCCAAGGCAGGCGAATCACGAGGTCGGGAGTTTGAGACCAGCCTGCCAACATGGTGAAACCCTGTCTCTACTAAAAATAGAAAAAATGAGCTGGGCGTGGTGGCGCACGCCTGTACTCCCAGCTACACCAGAGGCTGAGGCAGGAGAACCGCTTGAACCCAGTAGGCCGAGGTTGCAGTGAGCCGAGATTGCGCCACTGCACTCCAGCCCTGGTGACAGTGTGAGACTGTCTCAAAAAAAAAAAAAAAAAAATTTCTTTTGAATCACGTTATCTTTAGTAATAGACAAAATAGCTTCTCTCCAGTTATTCAGAGAACTCTGAATTCCAGACTCCAAATACTAGGATATCCTTTGGGAACTGATTTACAATAATAGAAAAATGTGCAAATTAATATGTCTTAGAGGGATACACTATTATGTATACAATGTTATCTGACCCTGAAAAACAATGTATTTAGGGAAATAAACTAAAACAAATAATTATGTTTTGGTGAAGAGATCTGAGTTCTTGTTTATATTTTAGATGTCTCTTATAAACAGCATAAAATTGGGGCTTAAAAAACAGTCTATACAATACATGATCAAAATTGAGGAATGAAATTGAGGAGTGAATTAAGTGATGTTCACTCTTGGAAGCATTGATGATTTATATTCATGTAATTACTCCTGTGTTTGGGTTTAAAACTGTTATTTTTGTCTATTTGTCTCACCTATTTCATGTTTTTCTCTCCTTTCTTGCCTGATTTTTAATCATTCCAATTTTTTCTGCTCTAGTAGTCTGGAAGTTTCATCTTACTATATTTTTATTCTTTCAGTGATTACCCTAGAAGTTATAATGTGTATCCTTAAGGTATCAAAGTCTAATTTAATCAATACCTTTATACCCCCCTCCCCCAAGAGAAGTAATACAAGGAACCTAGAACACTAACTCCATTTACTCTCATCCCAAGTTATATGCTCTTGTTACCAGGTCTTTTAGTTCTCTTATTTTTTAAAACCAAGTTTTATATAATCAATGTTCTTCATTTACCACTTATTTTGCTCTTCA
The DNA here is from genome assembly GCF_009828535.3 of Hylobates moloch. Taxonomy (NCBI): domain Eukaryota; kingdom Metazoa; phylum Chordata; class Mammalia; order Primates; family Hylobatidae; genus Hylobates; species Hylobates moloch. Next base: position 220,413,765 of record NW_026652276.1, on the reverse strand, counting down.
TTCCTTTGGAAATCTCTGCATGTCCATCTGGGATCATTTCCCTTTTGTCTGAAGTTTATCCTTTAGCACAGGAGTCAGCAAGCTACGGTCCACAGGCCAAATGCAGCCCACGGCCTATTTTTGTGAATAAAGTTTCATTCAAATACTGCCACGCTCGTTCATTTACATATTGTTATGGTTGCTTTTGCCCCACAATAGAGTGGTTTGTGAGGGATCCCATACTGTGTGGCCTACAAGACTCAAATATTTACTATCTGACTTTTTTTTTTTAAGATGGGTTTTCACCATGTTGGCCAGGCTGGTCTCAAACTCCTAAACTTAAGTGATCCACCTGCTCGGCCTCCCAAAATGCTGGGATTACCGGGGTGAGCCACTCACTGTGCCCGGCCTGACTATAAAGTTTGCCTACCTTGCTTCAGGGTTTGCTTTTGTGTTGGTCGGCTAGTTGGGGGAACGCTCCCATTTTGTTTATCTAAAAAGATCTTTATTTTGCTTTAAATTCTAGATGGATTTTTTTTTTTTTTTTTTTGAGACGGAGTCTGGCTCTGTCGCCCAGGCTGGAGTGCAGTGGCGCGACCTTGTCTCACTGCAAGCTCTGCCTCCCGAGTTCACGCCATTCTCCTGCCTCAGCCTCCCGAGTAGCTGGGACTACAGGCGCCTGCCACTGCACCCGGCTAATTTTTTGTATTTTTAGTAGAGACGGGGTTTCACCGTGTTAGCCAGGATGGTCTCGATCTCCTGACCTCGTGATCCACCCGTCTCGGCCTCCCAAAGTGCTGGGATTACAGGCGTGAGCCACCACGCCTGGCACTAGATGGATATTTTTATCAGCTAAATCCTAGGTTGGAGGTTCCTTTTATTTTTTTATTTTTTATTTTTTTTTTGTGATAGGGTCTTGCTCTGTCACCCAGGCTGGAGTGCAGTGGCGAGATCTTGCCTTGGCTCACTGCAGCCTTGGCTTCCTGGGCTCAAGTGATCCTCCCACCTCAGCCTCCCAAGTAGCTGGGACTACAGGTATGCACCACCACACTGAGCTAATTTTTACAATTTTTGTTGTAGAGACAAGGTCTCTCTATGTTGCCCAGGCTGGTCTCAAACTCCTGGGCTCAAGCAATCTGCCCACCTCAGCCTACTGAAGTGCTGGAATTACATGTGTGAGCCACCACGCCCAGTGGTTATTTTCTTTGGGCACATACATTCTACCTGACCTTTTACCCTCCACTGCTCCTAAGATGTCAGTTCTGTTTTTCACTCTTTTTTTTTTTTTTTTTTTTTGAGACGGAGTCTCGCTCTGTTGCCCAGGCTGGAGTGCAGTGGCGCAATCTCGGCTCACTGCAAGCTCCGCCTCCCGGGTTCACGCCATTCTCCTGCCTCAGCCTCCGGAGTAGCTGGGACTACAGGCGCCCGCCACCGCGCCCGGCTAATTTTTTGTATTTTTAGTAGAGAAGGGGTTTCACCGTGGTCTCGATCTCCTGACCTCGTGATCCACCCACCTTGGCCTCCCAAAGTGCTGGGATTACAGGCGTGAGCCACTGCGCCCGGCTGTTTTTCACTCTTTTAAAGATAGCCGGCTACTTTATCGTGCTATAGACTCACTGAACAATGAGCTTTCATCCATTCATTCATTGAGAATCCATCAACTAACATCTTTTGTCAATTTAGGAAATTCTTAGCTCTTACCTCCTCAGATACTGCCTCTCTCATCAACTTCTGGACATTTAAATACATGCATATTAGATAGTTTTCACTGTATCCTATCTCTTTACTCTCAGTTTTGCACTTTTTACCTTGGTCTTTCAAAGCTGATGCCTTTTTCTGACAAATTTTATAGTTAATTAATGTCACTATAGAGCTGTATCTAATTTGTTGTTAAATCCATCAGTTGAATTCTTTTTCAGTTCTAGAATTTGTATTAGGTTCTTTATCAAACCTATAATGTCATTTTACAGTTTCTGATTCCCTGATGAAATTTCCAAGCTTGGCTGCTTCTTTGACCTTAGTGAACAATTGTGTAATCTGAGTTGGCCAATTCTAGTATCTTAAGGTTTTTGTGGTCTGTCGTTCGTGTTGGTTCTCACATATGAAGTCTTTTCTTGTGTGCCTAGTTTTCTTTGTGTGCTAAACATGTAATTGTAAAAAAAAAAATATGTATAGAAATAATATAAGCCCTAAGTATAATCCTGTCTTCCTCTAGAGAGGATTTTTATTTTACTTTGTTAGGTAATTGAAGAGATTACTAGTCAGGAACCACCATAATACAGGTTCAAGGCCTCATTTCTCTTGACCAACAAATGACAAAAATCTGGGCGGAAAGTCTGGCAAGGAGGCTGGGTGGGCACCATGGCTCACACCTCTAATCCCCACACTTTGGGAGATCCAGGCAGGAAAATCACTTGAGGCCAGGAGTTTGAGACCAGCCTGGGCAACATGGAGAAACCGTCTCTACAAAAAGTAAAAAAATAAAAATTAGCAGAGCATGTTGTGTGCCAGTAATCCCAGCTACTCAGAAGCCTGAGGCAAGAGGTTCTCTTGAGCCCCATGTGGTCAAGACTGCAATCAGCCATGACCTTACTACTGCACTCCAGCCTGGACAACAACAACAAAAAAAAAGTCCGGCAAGAAAAATTTTTGTTTTGTTTTTATTTACTTCCAATTCACATTTGGGATTGAATTTCAGGATCCTAGCTTAAAGTGGGTGTGATTTATTAGAGTCCCTACCTTTGTGAGCCTAAACTGCTTTTTTTCTCTCAGTCCTACAGCTCACTCAAAGTGCAGCTCAGTTTCAGTACTGAAGCTATTTCTACTAAATTGACAAATGCTGGCAGGGTATAGTGGCTCATGCCTGTAATTCCAGCATTTTGGGGGGCCAAGGCCAGTGGATAACTTGAGGTGAGGAGTTCGAGACCAGCCTGGCCAACATGGTGAAACCCCATCTCTACTAAAAATAAAAAAATTAGCCAGTTGTGGTGGCGCGTGCCTGTAATCCGAGCTATTCCGGAGGCTGAGGCAGGGGAATCGCTTGAACCCAGGAGGCAGAGGTTGCAATGAGCCAAGATCGCACCACTGCACTCCAGCCTGGGTGAGAGAGAGAGACTCTGCTTCAAAAATAAATAAATTGACAAATGCCATCATGCCAACAATGTGTCTTTGTGTGCTACACTACTTGTCTTGGTTGTCTTCTCCTATATTCTGACCCAGCATTTCACCACTAGTTGTATTAGCTCTTCAATGATTTCAAGAATTTTAAAAAATTTTGACTTTTTTTTCAGTTGTCGTCAACAGAAGGGTCACTCCAAATTACCTAGACTGCCATTAACAGAATTGGAAGTTTGTTCTCCTGTTTGCAAATTTTTTCAAGTTGTTTTTTTTTTTTCTGAGACTGAGTCTCTATTGCCCAGGCTGGAGTGCAGTGGCGTGATCTCGGCTCACTGCAACTCCCGCCTCCCAGGTTCAAGCAATTCTCCTGCCTCAGCCTCCTGAGTAGCTGGTATTACAGGTGCCAGCCACCACACCCAGCTAATTTTTTGTATTTTAGTAGAGACGGGGTTTCGCCATGTTGCCCAGGCTGGTTTTGAACTCCCGAGCTCAGGCAATCTGCCTGCCTCGACCTCTCAAAGTGCTGGGATTACAGGCGTGAGCCACCATGCCTGGCCTTAAATTTTTTTTTTTTTTTTTTTGAAACGGAGTCTTGCTCTGTCACCAGGCTGGACTGCAGTGGCACAATCTAGGCTCACTGCAACCTCCACCTCCCAGGTTCAAGTGATTCTCCTGCCTCAGCCTCTCTGAGTAGCTGGGACTACAGGCGCCTGCCACCACGCCCGGCTAATTTTTGTATTTTTAGTAGCGATGGGGTTTCACCATGTTGGCCAGGATAGTCTCTGACCTCGTGATCCACCCGCCTCGGCCTCCCAAAGCAAAATTTTTAAATGTAGTAACCATGTATTCATCTTAGCATCTGAAAAAAAAAATCTCTGTATGTCTATGTCTACATTTTAGCAATGATAACCATATCTCTTCCAGGAACAAGGTCTCAGAGGGAAACAAAATCATATAAAGTAGGATTAAACTATACATTTAAAACTAGGTAATTAAAACAGAATAGGTACAAGTAACATGTTTTGCTAGCTGTCCAGAACAGACAGACAACTCTTCAATTTATTGTAATTTATTAACTAAATACGGTAAATAAAGGCTATATCATACAAATTAATATTGCAGTTTTACTTGGGGCGTCAGTACATACAATCAAATTTTATAAACATAGTGCCTATTAATTTTTGAGACAGTCTTGCTTTGTCGCCCAAGTTGAAGTACAGTGGCAGGATCTCGGCTCACTGCAACCTCTGCCTCCCAGGTTCAAGCGATTCTCCTGCCTCAGCCTCCCAAGTAGGTGGGATTACAGGTGCCCGTCCCCAAGCCCAGCTGATTTTTGTATTTTTAGTAAAGACAGGGTTTCACCATGTTGGCCAGGCTGGTCTCGAACTCCTGACCTCAGGTGATCTGCCCGCCTCAGCCTCCCAAAGTGCTGGGATTACAAGCGTGAGCCACCGCGCCCGGCTGGTGCCTATTAATGTAGATTTTAAAATTCAAATTTTTTGAAAATTACCATCTTTTAGTTGGATAAATTAAAACTTACTTTACAGACTGCCTTGGATTAGCCTGCCTTTAGTTCAGAGCAACACAGATTTCTTTTCCTACCACATAATCCTAGTATGTGAACATCTTGTTCTTATCACATGTTCATATTTGTATCTCTAACACTTAACCAGACAAGGAACTCAATACTTTATAGCCAGAAACATCCTCAGTTCTAGTGAAAATGTATTAATATCTGAAGCTTGTGGAGAGGAGAAATGACAAGAGCCAAACCTAAACCAAAAGAGCTAGTTAATTGGTTTATTCAAGACAGGGGAATTAAAATCAGTAAGCATACAAACTATATTGCTTGAAAGAAACTTTTTAAAATAATTTATTCTTTGAGATGGGGTCTTGCTCTGTCACCTGGGTGAGTGCAGTGGCACAATCATGGCTCACTGCTGCAGTCTTGACCTCCCAGGCTCAAGGGATCCTTCCACCTCAGCATCCTGAGCAGCTAGGATTACAGGCATAAGCCACCATGCCCAGCTAATTTTTTTATTTTTATTTTTGTAGAGAAGGTGTCTCCTTATGTTGCCCAGGCTGGTCACAAACTCCTGGCCCCAAGCCATCCTCCTGCCTCAGCCTCCCAAAGTGCGGGGATTAAAGGTGTGGACCACCATGCCTGGCTTTTTTTCTTTTTTAGAGATGGTATTTCTCTGTCGCCCAGGCTGGAGAGCAGTGGCTATGATCATAGCTCACTGCAGCCTCTAATTCCTGGAGGCTCAAGTGATCTTCCTACCTCCGCCTCCTGAGTAGCTGGGACTATGGGGGCATGCCACCACACCTGGCTAATTTTTACATTTTTTCTAGAGACAGGGTCTCATTATGTTGCTCAGGCTGGTCTCAAACTTCTGGCCTCAAGCAGTCCTCCCATCCAGGCCTCCCACTGTGCTGGGATTACAAACAGGAGCCACCGCCCCACACGTTTAAGAGTGAAAAGGTAAGGGTAGCTAAGGCAGTATCACCCATGTAGTAGGCATTCATAAATCCTTGTTGAAGGAAGAAAAGAGAGAAAGTGAAATTTAACCTGAAATCCTGAAGAATGAATAGGAAAGAGCTATTGAAGGGGAGTATGATTGGAAGAAAAGCTTTCCCTGTATAAGGAATAGCAAAATGTTGAAATCAAGACCATGGCGGTCGGGCGCCATGGCTCACGCCTGTAATCCCAGCACTCTGGGAGGCCGAGGCGGGCAGATCACGAGGTCAGGAGATGAGACCATCCTGGCTAACACGGTGAAACCCCGTCTCTACTAAAAATACAAAAAAATTAGCCAGGCGCGGTGGCGGGCGCCTGTAGTCCCAGCTACTCGGGAGGCTGAGGCAGGAGAATGGTGTGAACCCAGGAGGCAGAGCTTGCAGTGAGCCGAGATAGTGCCACTGCAGTCCGGCCTGGGCGAAAAGAGCGAGACTCCGTCTCCAAGAAAAAAAAAAAAAAACCATGGCTCCCAATAACTGAATTTCTGTATTCAGTTCTAGCTGGACTGTCAAACACAGAGAACAGAGATGAAGCTGAAGAGGTCTGGCAAGGGCCAGGCCCTGGAGGTTCTTGTTAAAGTCTTTCTTTGAAGGGTTCTGAGTAGGATGACAAGATCCGATCTGTGTTGCATAGGGGAAAATGGACTTGAAGAGAGCACAATTGGAGGTAAAAGGGACCAATTAGGGAGGGCAGTGGTTAAGGAAAGAGATGTAAGAGGTCTACACCAGGATAGCAGCGATAAAAATTGAAGATCTTGTTAGGAGGTAAAATCTGATTTAGTGATTGTTTAACTGAAGATATGAAGGAGAGAAAGAAGTAAAGAATAACTTAGATTTCTGGCTTCAGGGACTGAGTAAAAGTGTCATTGAACTGAGAGGGAATACCAGGAGAGATTTGTAGGGGAAGATGAGGAGGTTCCATTTTGGACACATTGAATTTGAGATACCTGAGTTATCTAAGTGGTGTCATCTGCCAGGCCATTGGACATACAGGTCTTCAGCATGCCAGAGGAGGCTGAACTGGAGTTATCAGCATTTTGAGAATAATTAAAGTCATGGAAGTGAAGGTGATCACTCAGGGGAAACCATGTAGGGTGTGACATAAGGACCTTGGTCTGGACCCTGAGGAATACCCAACACGTAAGGGATACACAGAACATGAAACTGAAAAATGACTAGAGTAAGAAAAAAAAACAGGAGAATGTGGACCAGGTGCAGTGGCTCACACCTGTAATCTCAGCACTTTAGGAGGCCAAGACAGGCAAATCACGAGGTCAGGAGTTGGAGACCAGCCTGGCCAACATGGTGAAACCCCATCTCTACTAAAAATCCAAAATTAACCAGGCGTGGTGGCGGGTGCCTGTAATCCCAGCTACTCAGGAGGCTGAGGCAGGAGAATCCCTTGAACCCTGAAGGCAGAGGTTGCAGTGAGCCAAGATCGCACCACTGCACTCCAGCCTGGCAACTGGGCGAGACTCCATCTCAAAAAAAAAAAAAAAAAAAAGGAAGAATGTGGTGTCATCAAAGCCAAGGGAAAAGCAGGGAATTGCCCATAGTGTCAAATGCTCCCTAGACAACAAACAAGAAAAAAAATAAATAGGATCCACTGGGTTTGGTGTCCTGAAGGTCATCTGTACCTCTGGGTTGCAGTTTTGGTGGTAGTAGAGGGGTGGAAACCAGACTGCAGTACACTGAGGATGAGTAAGTGGTGAAAATGCAGAAAATGGATACATAACAACAACATGGATTACTAACAAGATAAGGTGGCCGGGCGTGGTGGCTCATGCCTGAAATCCCAGCACTTTGGGAGGCCGAGGCAGGCGGATCACGAGGTCAGGAGATGGAGACCATCCTGGCTAACACAGTGAAACCCCGTCTCTACTAGAAATACAAAAAATTAGCTGGGCGTGTTGGCGGGCCCCTGTAGTCCCAGCTACTCAGGAGGCTGAGGCAGGAGAATGGCGTGAACCTGGGAGGCGGAGCTTGCAGTGAGCCGAGATAGTGCCACTGCACTCCAGCCTGGGCGACAGAGCAAGACTCCGTCTCAAAAAACAAAGATAAGGTTAAGGCTCAAAATCAGTACGCTCAACAAAAGAAGCTGCCTCAAAAGAGTGCATACTGTATGGCTGCATTTGGATAAAATACTAGAAAAGCCAAATCTATAGTGACAAGCAGGTCAGTGGTTGCCAAGACCAGGTGTGGGGAAGGGGAATTGACTGCAAAGGGGCACAAGATAACTTTTTGGGGTGATGGAAATGTTACATAACTTTACTGGGATGTTTATGACACAGGTGTAGTCATTTGTCAAAATTCATTGACCTGTACTCCTAAAATGGGTATATTTATTATATGTAAATTTACCTTGATACAACTGCAGAAGTTTCAAAAATACAGCAAGTGAATATAATTCATTCAAGTCTTTGAATACATTCATTCATTTGTGAAGAGGAACAGTGGGTAGTAGCTGAAAAAGCATTTGAGATACAGGCAGAGTGGTTTTTAGAAGGAAAAGTCTTAAGCATATTTAAGTACTATTAAAGGAAAATCCAGAGAGGGGGAGCAGTTGACATTAAAGGAGGTGAGCAAGAGACAGCAAAATGAAGTAAAGCACTTATCACTAGTGCTTTATCACTTATCACTAGACTAGTAACCAAAACCTCAGGATTCCCAGGCTGGGACCTTCCAGTATAGAGAGTTTACTGCCAATATAGTTTGTGTTCTAGAATCAATTCTTTCTAACACTGACTTCAGCTGATTATTGATGGTGCGACTATGAATAGGAGGTACAGGTTGGTTATATGTGAACAGAAACGGCCTGAGCAAATTATTTAAACCATAATAACATAATATGTATATACTTCTGAAGACTGGTGGCAGTAGGGCTTAGAAAAGGGTTCATAATAAAAGGAATGAGAATAAAGTAAAAAGATAAAAACAGTAAGATTTTCTCTTTGTTAAACACTCATTATGCACCATGCAAGTGTTTGATTTTTTTGTTTGCTTGTTGGTTTGTTTCCGAGACAGCGTCTTGCTCTGTCGCCCAGGCTGGAGTGCTGTGGCGCCATCTCAGCTCACTGCAACCTCTGCCTCCCAGGTTCAAACAATTCTTGTGCCTCAGCCTCCAAAGTAGCTGGGATTACTTGCGTGTGCTACAACGTCTGGCTAGTTTTTTGTATTTTTAGTACAAACGGGGTTTCACTATGTTGGCCAGGATGGTCTCAATCTCCTGACCTCAAGTGATCTACCTGCCTCAGCCTCCCAAAGTGCTGGGATTACAGGCGTGAGCCACCACACTCAGCCCTAAGTGTTTTATATAAACATTATTCTCATTTATTACAACAACCTTGTTGGCCTTCCCATTTAATATAAGAAGGAAAAAGCACAGGTCAACTAACCTGCCCAAGATCACACGTCTGGTAAATTATAAAAGTAGAATCATAATATAAATATATATATTTTTTTGAGATGGAGTCTCGCTCTGTCACCAGGCTTGAATGCAGTGGTGTGATCTTGGGTCACTGCAACCTCCGCCTCCCAGGTTCAAGCGATTCTCCTGTCTCTGCCTCCAGAGTAGCTGGGACTACAGGCGCACACCACTACGCCCAGCTAATTTTTGTACTTTTAGTAGAGACAGGGTCTCACCATGTTGGCCAGGATGATCTCAATCTCTCGACCTCGTGATCCACCTGCCTCGGCCGTTCAAAGTGCTGGGATTACAGGCATGAGCCACCGTGCCCGGCCTAAATATTTATTTTTTAACAATCTAAATCTATATGACTTCAAAACCATACTATTTCTTACCATTAGACAATTCTGCTTCAAATCTCTTTCTTGAAAAATAATGGCCAGACATGGTGGCTCATGCCTATAATCCCAGCACTTTGGGGGTCCTAGGTGGGAGGATCACTTGAGCCCACAAGTTCAAGACCAACCTGGGCAACACAGTGAGACCCCATCTCTATTTTAAAAAAAAGGAAAAATATTATTATATATTATTGTGTATATTATAATATTGTATATTATAGGCCGGGCGCGGTGGCTCACGCTTGTAATCCCAGCACTTTGGGGGGCCGAGGCTGGAGGATCATGAGGTCAGGAGATCGAGACCACGGTGAAACCCCGTCTCTACTAAAAATACAAAAAAAATTAGCCGGGTGTGGTGGTGGGCGCCTGTAATCCCAGCTACTCGGAGAGGCTGAGGCAGGAGAATGGCGTGAACCCGGGAGGCGGAGCTTGCAGTGAGCCGAGATTGCGCCACTGCACTCCAGCCTGGGCGACAGAGCAAGACTCCGTCTCAAAAAAAAAAAAAAAAAAAATTGTATAATGTACATATTATAATTATTATATATTATTGTATATATTCAATATGGTAACAACAAAGGAAATCAAAACATTAACCTATCCTCACCCTTTTGCTTTCTTCACTCTTACCAAAGTAAAATATGAGTATTAATAACAAACCTGCATCCATGAAATAAAGCAGAGAACAAATAAACATATGTCAGCTGGGCATGGCGGCTCACACCTGTAATCCTAACATTTTGAGAGGCCCAGGCAGGCGATCACTTGAGGTCAGGAGTTCGAGACCAGCCTGGCCAACATGGTGAAACCCCATCTCTACTAAAAATACAAAAATGAGCTGGGTGTGGTGGCGGACACCTGCAGTCCCAGCCACTCAGGAGGCTAAAGCAGAAGAATCACTTGAACCCAGGAGGCAGAGGTTGCAGTACTCCATTGTATTCCAGCCTGGGCAACAGAGTGAGACCCTGTCTCAAAACAAAACAAAACAAAAAGAGTATGTTAAACATTTCTTTTAATATATTCAGTCAAATAAATGCTTGTTTGACCTATTAATACTATTATTTTAATGTTAACCTCTTAGAAGAGATGGTGTTTTGAATTGCCCTTTTTTTTTTTTTGAGATGGAGTTCCATTCTTGTTGCCCAGGCTGGAGTGCAATGGTGCAATCTCAGCTCACTGCAACCTCCGCCTCCTGGGTTCAAGTGATTTTCCTGCCTCAGCCTCCACACCCAGCTAATTCTGTAGTTTTAGTAGAGATGAGATTTCTCCACGTTGGTCAGGCTGGTCTGGAACTCCCAACCTCAGGTGATCCGCCCACTTCGGCTTCCCAAAGTCCTGGGATTACAGGCGTGAGCCACCACACCCAGCTTGAATTGCTTTATGAATAGTTCTGTTGAGACTGTACTTCTCCGAGTGGAGCTAAGTTATGTATTCAAAAACATTTAATACATGCAATGTGTAAGTCACTGTGGAAGGTGCTTTGGAAATTGCAAAGATGAATGAGACATAGTCCAGGAGAAAAGAGGTTATCTATCTACCAGAAGAAACTGACATATACCATAAAGGAGCCAAAGGTAAATAAGTGTTGGCAATTCACAGAAAGAGAATGATTTTTGAGGAAATAAGGATATAAGAAGCAAAGGGACCCTTTAGGAGACTATTTTATTGGTTCAGCCAAAAGATTCTCAGTGCTTGAACTAGGACAGAGGCAGTGGAGACAGATGGGGGAGAAGGTTATTAGAGCTATTGCAGAAGCTGAAATTGCTGAATAATTGTGAAAAATAAGGAGACAGGAATACCAAATGAAGCCCAAGTTTCTGTCTTGGTTAGCAAGTGCATGGTGGAACTATTTGCCCAGATAGGGAGTTCAAGAGGCGGAACAATTTGACAAGATTAGGATACAGAAAGAGATGTCTATGTACTTATCCATCCCTCTCTGTGGGTTATAGCTGAGCTGTGGCCATGTTCCTCAGCTTAAGGGCCTGCATTGGTCAGGCCTAGGGAGGTTAGAACTCTCCACTAGAGAGTCTCTCTTAACCTATTCTGTCCGGGGGCTGCCCAATTAAAAATAAAATATAAAAAGACCTCTCTACTATTGAGAATCCCTAAGAGCTTCACCATCTCGACCTTAATTCGCCCACATCTTTATGTATCCCTTTAACTCTCCTCAATGACCCTATTTGAGTGTGCCACCTATTTCCTGCCAGGACTGTAACACATCAAATTTATGTATTTTTAAATGAGATATGTATGTATAATTGTATATGTATAGGAAATATCTGGAAAGACGCACATCAAACTGTTAGTAATAGTGACCACCTGGTAATGGGGACAAAGGAGGAGGACAAAGGAAAAGAGGGTTTCTTTTATAACATTTGAATTCCTTAAACAAAAGGCTTGTACTACTTTTTTTTTTTTTTTGAGACGGAGTTTCGCTCCTGTTGCCTAGACTGGAGTACCATGGCGCGATCTCAGCTCACGGCAACCTTCACCTCCCGGGTTCAAGCGATTCTCCTGTCCCAGCCTCCTGAGTAGCTGGGATTACGGGCATGTGCCACCATGCCCAGCTAATTTTGTATTTTTAGTAGAGACAGGGTTTTTCCATGTTGGTCAGGCTGGTCTCGAACTCCCGAACTAAGGTGATCCGCCTGCCTTGGCCTCCCAAAGTGCTGGGATTGCAGGCGTGAGCCACCATGCCTGGCCAAGGCTTGTACTACTTTTAAAATTAAAAAAAAAAAAAATTTTTTTTTTAAGTAGAAAAACAACATCAGTCTAGTGCAAAAAGTTCAGTAAATTCACTGAGAGTAAAGATGAAACCTTCAGTTAATTCCCCTTAGAACTAGTAAACAAAATTACAGAGAAAAACCTTAAACTTAAAAAAAAAATTTAATGATAAATACATCTTGATAGAAATTATTCAATTCTCCTATGAATGCAGCATCCGAGGATACTCTCCATGTTCATGGCTCCCAGCCCTTCCCTCCAGGCTGACGGGGCAACTTGAGACCCACCAAGCCAGCAGACTCCTCCACTGAGCGCTCACCCTTGCCATGAAATTCCTGATGTAGGGCCACATGTTCCCGGATGCTACGCAGGAGGCAAAGATAGGTGGCAGCTTGGAAATGAAGCTCATGTTGGGCTCTGCACAACTTTTCACTGGTGACCTAGAGAAGCAACAAGTCAGAAATTCTTAACCCAGCTACAGATACAGGTCCACAGAGAAAGATTTAATAAATAAGCATTCACTAGAGTGAAAGTAAATTGCACAGAGGAAATACAGACATGTATGTATATACATGTATACTTAATACATCTATAGAGGCACTCTATAATTATTAGTAAAGCTGACCTCTAGTTCAGATTTTTAAAAGGAGTTGCACTGAATGTCCCTGTATTCAGTCAGTATTGCAAGAAGTCATCTAGTTTCAATTCCTTAATTTTACAGATGAGGAAACTAAAGTCCAGAGATGCTCAGAGGTTGGTTAATGGTAGATATGGAAATTATAATTAGGTCACTGATCATTAATGTCACCTAAAGAATATTATGTAGAACTTTCTCCCTTTCAAGCAAATAAAGGACTGCTTTATTTATATTTCTGGGACTTTGATTAACGTGGCATATACCTTTCATTACAATGAAAATTGAAAACTTGGCTGGGCACGGTGGCTCACGCCTGTAATCCCAGCACTTTGGGAGGCCGAGGCGGGCAGATCACGAGGTCAGGGGATCAAGACCATCCTGGCTAACACGGTGAAACCCTGTCTCTACTAAAAATAGAAAAAAAAAAAAAAAATTAGCCGGGCGTGGTAGTGGGCGCCTGTAGTCCCAACTACTCGGGAGGCTGAGGTGGGAGAATGCCGTGAACCCAGGAGGCGGAGCTTGCAGTGAGCCAAGATCGGGCCACTGCACTCCAGTCTGGGCGACAGAAGGAGACTCCATCTCAACAAAAAAAAAAAAGAAAGAAAATTGAAAACTTTTGTCTGAAAAATGATAGCTTTGTGCTAAATAGTAACAAATGAAGGTTTTATGTATAAAAGTAATATGCTTATGTTCGTATTACTTATTACAATTGGCCCTCCATATCCATGGGTTCTGCATCTTTGGATTCAATCAACTTCTGATAAAAAATACTCAGAAAAAAATGAAAGGATGATCATGTCTTACCAAACATATGTTTTGTCATTATTCCCTAAACAATGTAGTATAACAACTATTTACATAGCATTTACATTGCATAAGGTATTATAATCTAGAGATGACCAACTATACAGGAGGATGTGCATAGTTATATTGCAAATACTACAGCATTTTATGCCAGGGACTTGAGCATCTATGGATTTTGGTATACCTGAGCGGGGGCGGGGGGTGTCCTGGAACCAATCCCCATCCTGGAACCAATCCCCACAGTTACTGAGGAATGGCTGTTCTCGCTCTCACAATTTGCTTATCCATCTTGAAAAATCTGGACTCACGACTTTAAGAAGCTAGAAATTCCATATCCATTCCAAAGTCCCCAAATGACTCGAAACCTTTTTTCTTCATCATACTTAACTTTTGAGATTCAATGCACCCTCTTTGACTAGTTCTGTATTCAAGGCTGTGAGAAAGGGGCAGGAAAGGTGAGATGGGGATGTGTGCATAGCTTTGAGGGACTAAAGGAGCCATGTCCAAGTGTGGATGAATCTGGGCACCACTGCCTACATAATCTGCCCCCTACCAACTTTTTTTTTTTTTTTTGAGACAGGATCTCACTTTGTTGCCCAGGCTGGAGTGCAATGGCATGAACATGGCTGTCGATCTCCCCAGCTCAAGTGATCCTCCTGCCTCAGCCCCGAAGTAGCTGGGACTACAGACGCACGCCACCATATCCGGCTAATTTTTGTATTTTTTTATAGAAACAGGGTTTCACCATGTTGCCCAGGCTGGTCTTGAACTCCTGGGCACAAGCGATCCACCCGCCGCCTCCTCCCAGAGTGCTGGGATTACAGGCGTGAGCCACCGCTCCTGGCCTAATCCCCTTTCTCTATCTGAATATCTAGGGTTAGAATCTGAAAACTAGAATGTGTGTGGCTTCTTGGTTTTTGAGACAGGGTCTCGCTCCGTGGCCTATGCTGGAGAGCAGTGGTATGAACATGGCTCACTGCAGCCTCGATCGACTTCTTGGGCTCAAGTGATCCTCTCACCTCAGCTTCCCAATTAGCTGGAACTAGAGGATGGGCCATCACGCCTGGATAATTTTCAAATTTTTTGGAGAGGAGGTCTCACTACACTATGTTGCCCATGCTGTTAGAATGTGGGTTTTAGGATCTGCAGATCGTGTTGAAAGCAACATTCATTAGCTGCTTAAAAACAGAATTAATCTGCTTTAATACAAATTGAACTTTTTAGTAATTTAAATTTTATGAGAAATCAACACCAATGTCTACCATTAACAAATCATAGCATCCATTTCTATTAATACATAAGCCCAAATTTGTGGAATTTTACATGGGAATTCTAGGTTAATGTAGGATAGAATACTGCTCTTGATTCGGTTGAGCCTGAATGATGAGGACAAAAGGGTCAGCAATAGACAGGAAACAGTAAATAGATCAAAAGAACCCAAAAGAAATCAAATGAAATAGAACACTGCATTTTCCCTGTGGAGAAAGGAGAGGTTTCTCCCTAATAGAATCCCTTCTCCGGAGGGAAAGGATAGAGAAAATGGGATGGTTATTGAGTTAGCTCTGAGCCTGAAGGAAATAGAAACCGTTTCCCCTATGCTCAAGTGCATTCCAGAGCGGTATTTGCAGAATGTACCATGAATTTCAGAACCATTACCAAGTCTCTGTCTCAAGGGTAATAATGTTATCCCCATAAGGTACAACTATAATCATGTCACCTCCTTAAAAATCTTAGAATGGGGCCAAGTTCGGTAGTTCACACCTGTAATCACACCACTTTGGGAGGCCGAGGCAGGCGGATCACCTGAGGTCGGGAGTTCAAGACCAGCCTGACCAACATGGAGAAACCCGGTCTCCACTAAAAATACAAAATTAGCCGGGCATGGTGTCGCATGTCACCTGCCTGTACTACTCGGGAGGCTGAGGCAGGAGAATCGCTTGAACCTGGGAGGCGATCGCAATCTTAGAAGGGCTTCCCATCACACTTACAATAAAGTTTAAATTCCTGTTCGGCCTACTACTTCATCTACCTCCACTTCACCCACCACACCCTAGGGCTAAACCACTCTCAATTGGCAATTTTTCTCCCCTTGGGCTTTCAATTGTGTAGCTTTTAAACCTGGACCCTAACCCCAATTTACTTGCTAACTCCAAATTAGCCTTCAGGTCCCTGATTAATTCCTCTGGAAAACTTCCCTAACTACCCCTTCTTTATACCCCAGCCCCTGTTGTCTACACATTGAGCACTTATTTATCCTAAGTACTTTACTGCACGGCTCCTCAGGTGGGCAGCAAGCTTCTTAAAGGACAGGACCCATGTGCATCTGATTCTTCCTGTTTAGACCAGATTCCTAGCACAGCCCCTAACGTTGTCATCTTTTAAAAACTAGGTGAATTTGAGTTCTAAGATTTTACATTCTGACGTCCATGGCTCAGAAATTCGACAGTTGATCGTTCTCCCTTTCCTCACATTGCTCAAGGGCAGCAAGTTTCCTTCCCTAAAGCCCAGTTGTTCTTTTCCGCCTCAAAAAAAAATGCTTCTTAGAATAACTTTTCTAGGGGATGGGTGAGCAAATTGTTGGCCAGATGCTGTGGCTTTAAGTTTAGCGACAGTACACCCTTCAACGCCATCTTTATTCTTTTATCCCCAGCATTCCCTCCATTCCACTTTCCTGACTTTACCCTCCGCAGAGGCAACAGACCAGCCAATGAAATCCTTCGGGACGGGTCCGCCCCTCTGCAGGACAGACTGACGTCCCCAGAGCGACTCTGCGCCCCCGCCGGTCCTTTGGTCCCCGAGTTTATGCCAGAGCATGGAGCCTAGGGCCTGGGGTGGTTTGGTCGGAACCAGGGCTCCGTGGGAGGACTCGCCTCAGAAGTGCAGGAATTAAACACCGTGCTCCCCACCCTAGCCCAGACCCGGCTCTTCCTCCCTTCCCCAGCACGTAGAGCACCCGGGACATGGCTCCCGTACCCGATGTGCACGGAAAGCCTTCACAAGGTACCGATAGGCCGCGGTGTCGCGATAGGGTCGGCCGGTGGCCGCGCTCAGATAGCGCAACTCCCGCAGAAGTCCTCGAAAAGTGTGCACCGGGGACCCTAAGGCCGCCATTTTCCTGTCCTTCTCCGAGCCTGGTTCCCGACGGCGTCCTACGACCCTGCAAAACCCCTCCTCCCGCCCAGGCGCCTAATGGTGCGGTCAGACCGACTACCGACTCCCCCTATCGACTGACGAGCAGTGGAACCGCTCACTTGTCCGTTGTACCGAGCCTTATTAATCGAAGGCCGAGGGGCGCCCTAACAAGAAAACCAAACGAAACCCGACTGTTAACTGACGGTACCAGGTCCTCTAACCCAGAACAAGGGTTTGGGGAAACAAGGGCCTTTCTTCACTGCGTCACTGAAGATGCCCGTTAGCCGACCAACCGCTGAGTCTCAGGAGAAGCGGGCCCGGCGGGGGGTGTGGGTGTGGATTTGATATGGAACACGCTGAGAAGACATTTTTAAGTGATTTATAGAAGGGATATCAAAATTCAACGTACTGACGTTTCCCCAAATCCCAGGGGACCTGCGGCTCAGCGAAAGGACATGGGAGTGTGGAGATTCTCGAAAATTGCAGCCCACCAGCTAGTAAAAACACACACACGCCTCCCATTTAAAAAAAAAAAAAGTTGACATATTTCGCTTTGTTTAGAAGAGGAAAAAAGTATTTTAGAGGCCAAAAAAAAGTCTCATGCCACCCCAGATGGGACTCGAACCCACAATCCCTGGCTTAGGAGGCCAATGCCTTATCCATTAGGCCACTGGGGCTTCTATGAAGGACGCCTCACACAACGTATTCAACTGTTTTCCTCTTTGGTACGTCACATCATTTCATTTTCGCCTTACCCTATCCCAGGAAACCACACCTAGCGCCCACGTGAGGGGTGACGTATGCTGGGAGTTGTAGTTAGAGAACAAAAGCCCACATCACTGCGCCAAAGGCTTTACCCTCGAAACTGCACCGATGCTCCGGACGTTGAACGGGCGCGCGCACGCTTCTGCGTACGCGCTTGCCAGCGCAATAGTCTCCGCGCCTGCGCCCTAGTCCCCGCGCCTGCGCAAAAGCGGGCATGCGTCGTCGCGGAGCACAGCGCCCTCGACAAATTGGCCGGATTTTCGAGACTCGCCCTCTGAACGTCAGTTCTGTTGGGTTTTTACCGGAAGCAGCCGGACCTTTTCCGGTGTTGCGACTTTCCAGGAGGAGCCTTGCTCCAGCGGCCGTTAGATGGCGCCTGCGGCGGTCAGTTTCTCTTTCCGGTTGAAGCGTTGAGGCCATTTCCGCAGGCTGGGCGCGGTGGCTCACGCTTGTAATCCCAGCACTTTGGGAGGCCGAGGCGGGCGGATCATCTTAGTTCGGGGGTTTGAAACCAGCCTGACCAACACGGAGAAACCCTGTCTCTACTAAAAATACAGAATTAGCCGGGCGTGGTGGCGCATGCCTGTAATCCCAGCTACTCAGGAGGCTGAGGCAGGAGAATTGCTTGAACCCTGGAATCGGAGTTTGCAGTGAGCCGAGATCGCACCATTGCTCTCCAGACTGGGCAACAAGAGCGAAACTCCATCTCAAAAAAAAAGAAAAAGAAGGCCGGGCGCGGTGGCTCACGCTTATAATCCCAGCACTTTGGGAGGCCGAGGCGGGCGGATCACGAGGTCAGGAGATCGAGACCACAGTGAAACCCCGTCTCTACTAAAAATACAAAAAATTAGCCGGGCGTGGTGGCGGGCTCCTGTAGTCCCAGCTACTCGGAGAGGCTGAGGCAGGAGAATGGCGTGAACCCGGGAGGCGGAGCTTGCAGTGAGCCGAGATCGGGCCACTGCACTCCAGCCTGGGTGACAGAGCAAGACTCCGTCTCAAAAAAAAAAAAAAAAAAAAGAAACCTAAACAGTTTACTTCTTTAGTTCCTATTTGTTGTGCTGTTTGTAATAAGAAGACTTGAGGAAAAGTATATAATACTGAGGTGAAACCTGACTATCAGGTTGTATGCACCTAGCATGATGAATTTAATGACAACCATTTGGTACAGTCACAATTCTGAATTGATTCAAATGACATAGAAGTGACCTTGGAATTTAGGTGCTACTTTTATGTGAGAAATCTCAAGCTCAGTGAATTACACAAATTCATTCTGCTAGTCATTTTTTAGTGCATTTTTGTTGTTATAGCATGTGACTTAAGATATCATTATGGAAGCCAGGTGCAGTGGCTCACGCCTGTAATCCCTGCACTTTGGAAGGCCGAGGTGGGTGGATCACCTGAGGTCAAGAGTTTGAGACCAGTCCGGCCAACATGATGAAACCCCGTCTCTACTAAAAATACAAAAAATTAGCCGGGCATGGTGGCAGGCACCTGTAATCCCAGCTACTTAGGAGGCTGAGGCAGGAGAATCACTTGAACCCGGGAGGTGGAGGTTGCAGTGAGCTGAGATAGTGCCACTGCACCCCAGCCTGGGTAATAAGATCAAAACGCCATCTAAAAAAAAGAAAAGAAAAGAAAAAACAAGATGTCATTATGGCATATGATGAGTGTAGGAATGGTCTGCCACAACATCTTGGCAACCATGCACATCTCCATGTAGGCCATGTATATTGCAGTCAGGCACCCCCAAAATCTATTTCCCCATTTTCCAGTAGAATGCCCTGTGATTGCTCCTGATGCAAAAGAGGATATGCCTGGTAAGGAGTGACTGTAAGGCAGTTTCGCATCCCTGTTTTTTGGGAGACTGCTACAAGGCCATTTCTCATCAACTTCTCTAATTTCAGTTGAGCACAGAACTTTCCACTTTATTCTAACATGGTACAGCTGCAGACTTCTGTGTGAGTCTATAAAATGCCTTGGTTGTAGTTCGGATTTGGCTCCATGCAGAGCAATCCACCACTTGAGCTATCTTCATCATCGTGAGCTATGATTCATCATCATTCTGCTGGGCTGGGGACATGGGAGCGGACACCATCTTGCTTTTGCTGTCTGTGTAAATAATAAACTATCTGAACCCATTGGACTCATTGTCTCCTTCTTGACTGGGTCTGTCGAAGTTTGGCAAGTCAGCCTAGAAACTACTGCAGTGTTAGGCACTGAGCTGTTGCTTAGGGACTGCTTGACCACTTGAAAATGAGGTTGAATATAAAAGAAATGACATCACATTTGGAGTCACCCTCGATGTGTGAATAATAGACTCATTAAAATGTCCATCAACAGGGATGAATAAATAAAATGTAGCATATCGGTACAGTGGAATACTACTCAGCAATAAAAAAGGACAAACTACAGATGCATGTGATAACATGGATGAATCTAAAGTCATTATCCTGAGCAAAACCAGACACAAAGCCTACATACTATATGATCCATTTATATAAAATGCAACTCAATCTATAGTGACAAAAATCTCATTTGGGGCAGTGGTTTCAGTTATATCAAAAACCATTAAATTGTATACTTTAGCCAGACTTGGTGGCTCACGCCTGTAATCCTAGCACTTTGGGAGGCCGAGGCAGGTGGATCACTTGAGGTCAGGAGTTCAAAACCAGCCTGGCCAACATGGCGAAACTGTCTCTACTAAAAATACAAAAATGAGCTGGGCTTGCTGGCGCATACCTATGATCCCAGCTACTTGGGAGGCTGAAGCACAAAAATCGCTTGAACCCAGGAGGCAGAGGTTGCAGTGAGCCAAGATTGCACTCCAGCCTGGGTGACAGAGCAAGACTCTGGCTGGGAGCAGTGGCTCATGCCTGTAATCCCAGCATTTTGGGAGGCAGAGGCAGGTGGATCTGGAGTTCGAGACCAGGCTGACCAACGTTGTGAAACCCCGTCTGTACTAAAAATACAAAACTTTGCCAGGTGTGGTGGTGGACACCTGTAATCCCAGCTACTCAGGAGGCTGAGGCAGGAGAATCGCTTGAACTGGGAGCCAGAGGTTGCAGTGAGCCAAGATCACACCATTGCATTCTAGCCTGGGCAACAAGAGTGAAACTACATCTCAAAAAAAAAAAAAATTGTATATTTAAGCAGATGAAGTCAGATCAGAAAGCTCTGTGTATATCAGTTGTCTTCTCTTTCTGAACTGATTCTTTTTTTGTTTTTTTTTGTTTGTTTGTTTGTTTTGTTGTTTTTTTTTTTGAGACAGAGTCTCACTCTGTTGCCCAGGCTGGAGTGCAATGGTGCGATCTCGGCTCCTGCAACCTCTGCCTCCTGAGTTCAAGCAATTCTCCTGTCTTAGCCTCCCGAGTAGCTGGGATTACAGGCACGCGCCACCAAGCCTGGCTAATTTTTGTATTTTTAGTAGAGATGGGGTTTCATCATGTTGGTCAGGCTGGTCTTGAACTCCTAACCTCGTGATCCGCCCACCTCAGCCTCCCAGAGTGCTGGGATTACAGGCATGAGCCACCGCGTCCGGCTTCTCAACTGATTTCTTATATGTATTAATTAAAGGCTAAACTGCTGTAACAAAGAGACCTCAAACACAGTAGCTTAAATTAAAAATTAAAAAATATTTCTCTTGCATAATAGTCTAGAAGTGGTCATTCCAGGTTAGTAGGGCAGCTCTGCTCTAAAATGTCATCTAGGGGCTGAGCTTCCTTTTGTAGCCGTGGGACAAGCTCAAGCTGATTAACCATTACTTGCGACAGGTGACACGGAGCCAAAATTGTCCAGGCATGTGAAATAGAAAGGGCTGTAACCTCCTAATTGTTACTACCACCAGCCTGGCAGACCAGCTGCACTGGCATCACCTGGGACTAGATGGCCAGGCCATAAAGGCTGGACCCACCTGCAGACTGGGGAGACAAATTTGACTGCTGCCTCCCTCCTATCTCCTTGCCAGTTGACTTGTGATAATAAAGCTTTTTTTTCCCTCAAAAGCCAGTGCCATAGTATTAGCTTCTATGCAGCATTCCCCAGCACATTATCGGCTTTTTCAAACAATTGTATTTTCACTCTATGCCTATTCAGTAGTCCCCCCCTTATCTGAGGGCTGTACGTTCCAAGACCCTCAGTGGATGCCTGAAACTGCAGATAGTACTGAATCCTATATAGACTGTTTTTTCCTATACACACATACCTATGGCAAGGTTTAATTTATAAATTAGGTACAGTAAGAGACTGACTAATAAAATAGAACAATTATAACAGTATACTATAATAAAGCTTATGTGAATGTGGTCTCTCAAAACATCTAACTGTACTGTACTCACCTATTTTCAGACATCAGTTGATAGCAGGTAACAAACTGGAAGGTGAAACCTCAGTAAAGGAAATACTGTATTCCATTAGGTTCACTTTCTTTTTTCTTTTTTCTTTTTTTTTATTTTTTTGAGACAGAGTCTCACTGTGTCTCCCAGGTGGGAGTGCTGTGGCGCCATCTCGGCTCACTGCAACCTCTGCCTCCCGGGTTCAATAAGCAATTCTCCTGCCTCGCCTCCTGAGTAGCTGGGATTACAGGCGCATGCCACTGCACCCAGCTAAATTTTGTATTTTTTGGTAGATACGGTATTTCGCCATGTTGGCCAGTGAGGTCTCGAACTCCTAACCTCAAGTGATTCACCCACCTTGGCCTCCCAAAGTGCTAGGTTTACAGTCGTGAGCCACTGTGTCCGGCAGATCCACTTTTCTTTTATTTATGTATTTATTTATTTTGAGACGGAGTCTCGCTCTGTCGCCCAGGCTGGAGTGCAGTGGCGCAATCTCGGCTCACTGCAAGCTCCGCCTCCCGGGTTCACGCCATTCTCCTGCCTCAGCCTCCTGAGTAGCTGGGACTACAGGCGCCCGCCACCATGCCCGGCTAATTTTTTTGTCTTTTTTGTAGAGACGGGGTTTCACCGCGTTAGCCAGGATGGTCTTGATCTCCTGACCTCGTGATCCGCCTGCCTCGGCCTCCCAAAGTGCTGGGATTACAGGCATGAGCCACCGCGCCCAGCCAATTTCTGTATTTTTAGTAGAGACGGGGTTTCACCGTGTTAGCCAGGATGGTCTCGATCTCCTGAACTCATGATCCGCCCACCTCAGTCTCCCAAAGTGCTGAGTTTACAGGCGTGAGTCACCGCGACCGGCCCAGATCCACTTTTCAACAGAGTAGCTCACTCACAAAAAACCCTCTCATCCTCTCTCCACAACCCTCCTAATTGCCTGCCCTGGTTTCAGTAGAGGGGAAATATTTTCTCTTCCTGAAAGCCATGCCTCTGTGGGGCGAGGAGAGAGGTTACGATTGAGTTAATCCGCAATGGCCAATGATCAAATCAGTCAGGCCTACATATGACTGTGTATGAAACTGCTGCTAAAATTTCTACACAACAGGGTTTTGGGAGCTTCTGGGTTGGTAACGCATTGAGGTGCTAGGAGGGTGGTATATGCAGAGAGGGCATGGAAGCTCCACTTTTCCGTTCCCATACTTTGCTCTATTTATTTCTTCCATTCAGCTGTTCTTAAGTTGTATCCTTTATAATAACCTGACGATAGTACGTAATGCACTTTCCTGGGTCCTGTGAGTCATTCTAGCAAATTATCCAATCTGGGAGGATTGTGGGAACCCCTGAATTTATAGTTATGTCAGACAGAAGTGTGGGTAACCTGCGGACCCAAAACTGGAGACTGGCCCAGGTTGTGTAAGTGAAGGCAGTCTTGTGGGACTGAATGCTTAAAGCTGTGAGTCGGCCGGGCGCGGTGGCTCACGCTTGTAATCCCAGCACTTTGGGAGGCCGAGGCGGGTGGATCACGAGGTCAGGAGATCGAGACCACGGTGAAACCCCGTCTCTACTAAAAATACAAAAAATTAGCCGGGTGAGGGGAGAATGGGTGAACCGGGGGCGGTAGTGCATGGCCATGATCCAACCTGGGGACAGGGGTTTCCTGTGAGTCTTATAGTAACTCTGGGTAGTTACTGTCAAAATGGAATTGAATGGTAGGATTCTCGGTTGGTGTCTGGAGAGTTGGAGAATAGGTTGGTGTCAGGAAGGGAAAAAAACAACTACCCTCATTTGGTGTTGAAGAGGTGTGAGAAAAAACCCAACAGTGGTATTGTGAAATGGTGTAACCACTATGGAAAACTGTATGGCAGTTCTTCAAAAACTTAAAAATAGAACTACCATAAGATTCAACAGCCCCACTTCCGGGTATATATCCAAAAGAATTGAAAGTAGAAACTCAAACAGATATTTGTACACCCACATTCATGGCAGCATTATTCACAATAGCCAAGAGGCAGAAACAACCCACGTGTCCATCGATGGATGAATGGATAAATAACATGTGGTCTATTCATACCATGCAATATTATTCAGCCTTACAGTGGAAGGAAATCCTGTCACATGACAAACAACATGGACCAACCTTGAAGACATTACACTAAGTGACATAAGCCAGTCACAGAAGGACAAATACTACATGATTTCACTTATATGAGGTATCTACAGTAGTCAGAGTCATAGACAAAGGAAGTTGAATGGTGGTTACCAGGAGTTGGAAGTAAGAGGTAATAAGGAGTTGTTTAATGAGTACACAGTTTCAGTTCTACAAGATCTGGAATCTATTTCACAACAATGAAAATATACTTAACACTTAAAACATAGTTATGATAAATGTTATGAATTTCTCATACACTTAAAAATTGAAAAATTTATCTGTCACTTAAAAAAACTGATTTTGTTTGATTTTTGGCCTCTATAGATACCCCAAACTTGGATTAATTGAGGTCATCTAAGGTGATGTACATTTGAAGCAAATAGTTCTTTTTCCAAGTAAAGTAATTGAGAGGGCACCCTATAATATGAGAGGTGTTGTAAGGCCTTGACTACAAGACAATTCTTTTCTGGGGATTTTCGTAAGGGGAGTTGGGGACTTCAGGCTCATATGGTACCTTGCCCAGAGTGCACAGCTTGTGGGCCTTGTGGAGCCAGCATGAGAACCCAGGACTATCTGACCCCAAAGCTAAAGTTCTTAATCATTGCACCTTGGTACCTTTGAAGCCATGGTCACAGCTATTTGTTGAATTAATTGAACAGGAGTTGGGAGAATGCTTTTCTGCTTTTCTTTTCCAGTTATGTTAGTGGCCCCAATCCTCTGATCACATTCTCAGTTTGTTGGTGCTGAATCCTGGTCTGGGGGCAGCCAACTAGCCTAGAGCAGAGTTGGGTTCCAAAGAAGGGTTTGGCCCTCATTTTGAATACCTGTACAAGTAGAAACATACTGGGACAAGATGTTCCAAGGCTTCCCGGAGCTCCTACATCCATCACCCACGTAAGAATGCTCTCCTGCCAGTTCCTATGGGTTTGGAGCTATGATAACTAAAAACTCCTATGGCTTAGAATGGAACAACCTTCTCTCCTCTGTAGTGGATTACTTCTGTTTCAGTGGGAATGAAAGTGTCAGGCCAGTGGGGCTCAGTACTGAATATACATTAGAATTACCCAGGGAAACTTTCAAAAACACCAGTGGCTGGGACCCACCCCCAGAAATTCTGATTCACAAGTTGGGCTACGGTCCAGGCAACAGTAATTTTTTTTTTTAAGCTTAATGTGTAGCTGGGGTCAAGAACTGCTGTCTCAGCAGATAAGCAACTGGAACAGTGGTTGACTGGGGGGGGGGAATCACAAGAGTATCCGATTTCTCCTTGACCCTTCTTGTCAGGGTCCAAATTGTTCAGAGACATCTCTAAGGCAAGGCCCCTGTAAGAAAAGAAGAAACAAGTCTTATTTTTGGAAAAAAAAAAAAAAAATCTTTTGCTCACAGCAACTGGCCTTACTGACCTCTAAATCATTCCCTGGCTTTATTTCACACTAATTTCTGCCCTTGGCCTTGAAGTTTATAGTTTAAAAAAAAATAGAGATTGGATCTTGCTATGTTTCCCAGGTTGGTCTCAAATGCCTGGGCTCAAGTGATCCTCCCATCTCAGCCTCCCAAAGTGCTGGGATTACACGTGTGAGCCATCTTGGCCTGCCTGAAGTTCATGATTTTTAAATTGCTGCTAAAAACCTCTGCATTTGAGTTTAATCTTTAGTTTCTACTGATGGGTTTCTAATTTCTTTTCCTTTTTTTTTTTTTTTTTTTCCTTGAGACAGGGTCTCAGTCTGTTGTGGAGTGCAGTGGTATGATCATAGCTCACTGAAGCCTTGACCTCCCCAGCTCAAGCGATCCTCCTGCCTCAGCCTCCTAAATAGCTGGGACTACAGACATGTGCCACCATACCTGACTATCTGATTTCTGATTTAACATGTTTTTGTGAGTTTCATAATGCTGATGCTGGTTCATCTTTGGTGTGAGTCATGATTCATCCTAATTTTCCCTGGACTCTTTCCCAGTACAAGCTAGATGACCTATGTCTCAGCTCCATCATCTTCCATGTGAGCCAGGATGCAACTGCTCAGAGTAAGGACTTCTCACTCTAGCAGCTCTTCTGTCCTAGGTCCCTGTCGGGGTTTGGCTCTAGCTGTAGGCCCGATACGGTTTGGCTCTGTGTCCCCACTGAAATCTCATGTCAAATGGTAATCCCCACATGTCAAGGGAGGGGCCTCGTGGAAGGTGATTGGATCATGGGGGTGGATTTCCCCCTTGCTATTCTCATGATAGTGAGTGAGTTCTCACGAGAGCTGATGGTTTAAAAGTGTGGCACTTCCCCCTTCACTCTCTCCCCTGCCACCATGTAAAACGTGCCTTGCTTCTTCTTCACCTTCCATCATGATTTTAAGTTTCCTGAGGCCTCCCCAGCCATATGGAACTGTGAATCAATTAAAGCTCTTTTCCTTATAAATTACCCAGTCTCAGGTAGTTCTTTATAGCAGTGTGAAAATAGACTAATACAGCCCTTTTTGATATAATCTTTCAAACCCTAGCTGGAATCCTGACACTTTCAGAGTCAACAGAAGAGGAAACTATATAACTTAAGGAGAATGAATTAATCTGTCCCACTCACACTCATGTTTATTTTATCAACCTCTAGTTCACAAGTATATGGTTTTAAAGGGCAAATACACGGGAGGGATTAGGGAGAAATCTATCAGTTATTCTCCTTGTGATAGAAATTTAAGCAGTTTTGTAAGATGCAGCAGATTTTAGCCAGCCTTGAAGAAGTGGGATAAATTTCTGGAAATAGGTCTTCAATAACTGTTGTGGTAAGGGGTGATAAGAATTCTGGATTTACTGAACTGCCAGAAGACTCTTATCTTCCATTCTATGCTATTAGTTCATTAAGGCAGAGTGCTATGGTTTGAATGTATTCCCCACAGTTCATATGTTGGAAACTAGGTTCCCAGTACAAGTGTTGGGAGGTGAGGCCTAATAGGTGATTAGGTCATGAGGGCAGAGTGCATTAATATTGTTATTGCAGAGTGTTTGTTGTCACTAGAGTGGGCTTGTTATAAAAGTGAGTTTGGGCCCCTTTTGCTTTCTTGCCCTTCTGCCTTCTGACACAACACAAAGGCCCTCACCAGATGCCAGCACCTTGATATTGGACTTCCGAGCCTCCAGAATTATGAGAAATAAATTTCTTTTCTTTATAAATTACCTAGGCTGTGGTATTCTGTGATAGTAACACAAAATAGACTAATACACAGAGTAAATAATAAAATGTTGGCTCTGGGCTGGGTGTGGTGGCTCACGCCTGTAGTCCCAGCACTTTGGGAGGCTGAGGCCGGCAGATCACCTGAGGTCGGGAGCTCGAGACCAGCCTGACCAACACGGAGAAACCCCGTCTCTACTGAAAATACAAAATTAGCTGGGTGTGTGGCACATGCCTGTAACCCTAGCTACTCAGGAGGCTGAGGCAGGATAATCGCTTGAACCCGGGAGGCCGGAGGTTGCGGTGAGCTGAGATCGTGCCATTGCATTCCAGCCTGGGCAACAAGAGTGAAACTCCGTCTCAAAACAAAAATAAACAAATAAAATAAAATAAAAAGAAAAGAAGAAGAAGAAAACACTTTCATTAAAAGGATGCAGGGTGCCTCTCACAATTTTCTGGTAAGGCTAGAGACCAGGCTTGGGAGTGACATAGCCAACAACCTCACCCAAATCCTGCCACAGATCTGGTCCAGTGAGAACATCCCCAGGCACAGTCACCACAGTTTGCAGTGCTGACACAGTGGCCCTGGGCCGGACCTGGACACCGGCACCAAAGCTGCTGCTACAGCACACTAGCAGTGGCTGGCTTCTCTGCTCCCACATGTGCCAGGATGAGTCTAAGTCATTATCTGGGTCATGTTCTCAAGTGAGTGGTTCTAATTGGCATGGCCTGGGTGATGTGCCCATGTCTTGGCTTCAAGGAAGCCTGGGAAAGCAAATATTTTATCATTCAACGAATTTTACTGCACACTTGCTATGAGTTAGGCACTCTTCTAGGTGATAAGGAAATCAGAGCAAGCAAAATAGGTAAAAGTTCCTATACTCACAAAGCTTCTGTTCGAGAGATGGGCAGATAATAATAAATAACAAATAAACCAAAGTTTGTCAAAGGGTGATGTGTGCTATGGGGAAAAATAAAGCCAAGGCTGGGGACTGGACCTGCTGCTTTGTAATGTGTTCTGGAGGTCCTTCCTGAGAAGGTGATATTTGAGCTGAGAGGCAAATGATAGGAGGGTTCTGCCATTTTCAACGTGTGTGTACATATGCTGTATGGGGCAACGCCCATTTTTTGTTTGTTTGTTTTGAGACAAGAGTCTTGCTCTGTTGCCCAGGCTGGAGTGCAGGGGTACAATCTTGGCTCACTGCAACCTCTGCCTCCTGGGTTCAAGCGATTCTCCTGCCTCAGCCTCTCAAGTAACTGGGACTACAGGTACACACCACCACGCCTGGTTAATTTTTGTATTTTTAGTAGAGATGGGGTTTCTCCATGTTGACCAGGCTGGTCGTCGAACCAGCTAATTTTTGTACTTTTAGTAGAGATGGGGTTTCTCTATGTTGACCAGGCTGGTCTCAAACCCCTGGCCTCAAGTGATCCATCCCCCTTGGCCTCCCAAAGTGCTGGGATTACAGGCGTGAGCCACCACCCGGCCCAATGCCCATGTTTTTTTTTTTTTTTTTTTTTTTTGAGACGGAGTCTCGCTCTGTCGCCCAGGCTGGAGTGCAGTGGCGCAATTTCGGCTCACTGCAAGCTCCACCTCCCGGGTTCACGCCATTCTCCTGCCTCAGCCTCTCTGAGTAGCTGGGACTACAGGCGCCCGCCACCACGCCCGGCTAATTTTTTGTATTTTTAGTAGAGACGGGGTTTCACCCTGGTCTCGATCTCCTGACCTCGTGATCCGCCCGCCTCGGCCTCCCAAAGTGCTGGGATTACAAGCGTGAGCCACCGCGCCCGGCTTCATGTTTTTAACTAAAGAAACCCTACCTCCACTCCCCAGCCATTGTCAGGTCACCTCCATCCTGTCCTTCAAGCTTTATGTGAAGGTAAAGGAGCTCTGGGACAACAGTTTACTATGCCCAGCAAAACTGTGGGGACAGACTTCAAGGGCCCAATCTTTACTCTTCAACTATAGCAAGGACTGGCAACCTGGATGTGCTACCATAATTGGAGGGAGATTTTGGTGGGCAAGTGTCAGGACTGATGAAAATGAGTATACATCGGAGTATACATGTGTGTGCATGCACTTCTGTCGAGTGTGATGCTATAGATGTTGTGTCTGAAAGTGGTGATTTCGGCCAGGCATGGTGGCTCATGCCTCAAATCCCAGCACTTTGGGAGGCTGAGGCAGGTGGATCACTTGAGGTCAAAAGTTCGAGACTAGCCTGGCCAACATGGTGAAACCCTGTTTCTATTAAAAATACAAAACATTAGCCGGGCGTGGTGGTGGGCACCTGTAATCCCAGCTACTCAGGAGGCTGAGGCAGGAGAATCACTTGAACCTGGGAGGCGGAGGTTGCAGTGAGCCAAGATCGCGCCATTGCACTCCAGCCTGAGTGACAGAGCAAGACTCTGTCTCAAAAAAAAAAAAAAAGAAGAAGAAAAAGAAAGCAGTGATTTCTAAACTTTTTTATTATGTACTCGTGTCAGTAAAAGTCTTGTTCCTCCCCTGTAATCCTTTGTATTTATTTTTAAATTATATACATTTACTACGGAAGCATTTATAAAACATGAAAAAATAGAAATGTTTTAAAAATGAAATACATATTTTGAAAATATTTTTATCAACATTTTAAAAAGTCCTAATTTCTCTCAGTAAAGAAAGATTATGACTGCGTATTTTATTGAAAACACGTAATTCAGTATGTTTCGTTGTTCTGAAAAATCTTATTTTTTTTTTTTTTTGAGACGGAGTCTTGCTCTGTCGCCCAGGCTGGAGTGCAGTGGCACAATCTCGGCTCACTGCAACCTCTGCCTTCCAGGTTCAAGCGATTCTCCTGCCTCAGCCTCCCGAGTAGCTGGGATTACAGGCGCACACCACTGCGCCCGGCTAATTTTTGTATGTTTAGTAGAGACGGAGCTTTGCCATATTGGCCAGGCTGGTTTCGAACCTCTGGCCTGAGGAGATCTGCCCGCCTCAGCCTCCCGAAGTGCTGGGATTACAGGCGTGAGCCACCGCGCCCGGCCATATTCTGAAACATCTTTAGCACATTATTTCAGGCAACAAAATTGCACAGTGATAAACACTGCAAGCTCCGCCTCCCAGATTCACGCCATTCTCCTGCCTCAGCCTCCCGAGTAGCTGGGATTACAGGTGCCCGCCACTGCGCCCAGCTAATTTTTTGTATTTTTAGTAGGGACGGGGTTTCACCATGTTCTCAATCTCCTGACCTCGTGATCCGCCCGCCTCCGCCTCCCAAAGTGCTGGGATTACAGGCGTGAGCCACCGCGCCCAGCCAAGTTTCTTTTAAAATTGGCAGTTAATGTTTCATTAAAGCTTAAAAAAATGTTTAACTTAAAGAGACCCATTAAAGATCTCCATTTTTTTCAAAATATCAGCTAGGCATCCATATTAGTCAGGGTTCAGCAAGAAAAAGAGAACCACTGTAGGCCTTTCGAGCAGACAGAATTGAGTGCAGGATATTTAAATGCTTATGACATCATAAGAATGGCAGCGGGAATTAGGAGCTAGGGGAAGTCTGCCACCACACACCACACAGTACTTCAGAGTACAGGAGGTTGGTTGCTGCTGTCACCCAGGTCAGAAAAATGCAGGAAACCCCTGTTGATGGCAGAGGCCCCAAAGCACTGAGATGGGGCTAATGGATCACTTGGAGGCTACTGTGGGATTTTAGGTCTGCCATGGCCTCCAAAATAATAATACCACTTTTTCCTTGCACCTACGAAAACTTGCATGAGTACAAAAAAAATCACATCCATTCGAGACCAGCCTGGCCAACATGGTGAAACCTCGTCTCTACCAAAAAATACCAAAATTAGCTGGGCTTGGTGGCGGGCGCCTGTAATCCCAGCTACTCAGGAGGCTGCGGCAGGAGAATCACTTGAACCCGGGAGGCGGAGGTTGCTGTGAGCCAAGATCGCGCCACTGAACACCAGCCTGGATGATAAGAGTGAGACTCCGTCTCAAAAAAAAAAAAAATAATCATCATCATCATCATCATCATCATCATCATCAGGTCCAGAAGCTTGCAGGCAAGAGAAATTGAGAAATGCAGTTTCCATAATTTTAGTCCCTGTAATACGGAGAGTAGCATATAAAAATTTGGGAACGAAGCCTGATTGCCAAAAATATGCTGTGAACCTCAGGGCAGCACACTCCTGACAGCCTCTTGTCATCAAAGGAGAGAGGTCAGCATATGAGAAATGCTTGACTCTTTTGTAAAAGAAAACTAGGTGATTAATTTTGACATTTGACACCCAGCTGATTTTTGTATTTTTTGGTAGAGACGAGGTTTCACCATGTTGGCCAGGCTGATCTCGCACTCCTGACCTCAAGTGATCTGCCCACCTTGGCCTCCTAAAGTGCTGGGATTACAGGTATGAACCACTACACCCAGCCAACAATTCTTGTATATGAGATTTCCATGGCTTCTTTCCATTACATAGTCGTTTCTGTTATTTGAAGGTCTTGCTTTTAATCAAGTTAACCCACTGATGACATCCTGCAGCATGGAAACTGCAGTACATGACAATACTCACTATATTATGAAACTCATAACAGGGACCTGCTGGATGCAAGGAGAGAGTGAGTGATTCGTTCTCATCACTGCCACTCGTCAGCTTCCTGGGTGACTTCTTTCTGTCCTGTGTGAAACTGGGGGTGGTTTACACAGCCTTTCCAGGAAATAGCAGGACAATCTTCCTCTTTGGTTTTTTAAAAAAATCCAGCCGGGCGCGGTGGCCCACGCCTGTAATCCCAGCACTTTGGGAAGCCGAGGCGGGCAGATCATGAGGTCAGGAGATCGAGATCAAGACCATCCTGGCCAACATGGTGACACTCCGTCTCTACTAAAAATACAAAAATTTGCTGGGTGTGGTGGGATGCCACTGCACTGCAGCCTCTCGACAGAGTGAGACTCCGTCTCAAAAAAAAAAAAAAACAAACAAACATGAAAACCTTAAAGTTCCAATGAAACGTCTCCCCATTGCTGGCTTAGCTTGCCCCGGCCTGGAAGTGGGCCAAGAGGGCCAGGGGACATGGCTCACCTGTTTCCCTGACCTGACCTTCTACACTCCCATGCAGCCTTTTGCTGAAGGGGCTAAGGTAGGAACAAAAAGCAACTTTGCTTTCTTAGGAGTGCCCCTACAAATCAGTTGTAATGATACGTTCTTTCCTAGGCCTGGATGACATTTATAGCTTTTCCAGGCTCTTTTGGGTAACAAACAGGTTAAAGAGTTTTTTGTTTTGTTTTTTGTTCTTTTACTTAAAAAATGGTCTCAGCTGAGCACGGCAGCTCATGCCTGTAATCCTAGCACTTTGGGAGGCCAAGGTGGGTGGATCACCTGAGGTCAGGAGTTCGAGACCAGCCTGGCCAACGTGGTGAAACCCTGTCTCTACTAAAAATACACAAATTAGCCAGGCATAGTGGCACGTGTCTAT
Source organism: Hylobates moloch (assembly GCF_009828535.3). Lineage (NCBI taxonomy): Eukaryota > Metazoa > Chordata > Mammalia > Primates > Hylobatidae > Hylobates > Hylobates moloch. Next base: position 220,381,206 of record NW_026652276.1, on the reverse strand, counting down.
AGTCCCAGCTACTCCGGAGGCTGAGGCAGGAGTATCACTTGAACCTGGGAGGCAGAGGTTGCAGTGAGCTGAGATTGCGCCACTGCACTCCAGCCTGGGAGACACAGGATTCTGTCTCAAAAAAAAAAAAAAAAGAGTCTCTTTTTCTAGGTATTAGTCAGTCTTATCCAGTGTCATCTCAAAACTTCAAATGTCATTGACTTGAAAGCCTCTCTCCTCCTCCAGCCTGGAGTCTGTGGGGTCACGGTCAGTGTCATTTCTCTTTCTCATACTGCCTCCTCCGGCCTCACTGGCTGCTGTCCCTGGCCTGCTGCTGTCCTGGGGAAGCAGGGGAAGGAAGGTCAGGTTTCACTCCATGAGTTGAGTCTGGGAGTGACAGATTCCAAATGGCGCTTCTTTTCTCCTAGGCGTTTTCTCATGGGTTCTGGAGAGTCTCCACCCCCAGGCCACCTGCTGTCCCCCAGAGGTTACACCTTCTCCAGCTGGACACTAGGATACCTGCCCAGCCCCTTAGGCTCCAGAAGTCCTCCCCTCTATTGAGGTTATCCCATCCCTCCGGTGTTCCCTTTGGCTGGAACAAGGCTGTCTCCCCTTCTAGAGAGCCACAGCAGGCCTACGGGAACTCTGAGAGTGCAAACCATGCCAAAGGCAGCCATCTCCAGGGGCTAGCCCCCAACACGGAGTCAAATCCCAGTCCACGTGTCCCTCAAACTCCAGAAGACATGTCACACTTTCCAAATGGTCCTCTTGAAGTGCTCCCTTATTTGGCATGAGCTGAAGATGAGGCACCCACCCCCTCCTGCCTGGGGAGAAGGGCAATGTCCAGCACACAGACAGTTGCTCCAAAGCAATCCTCTCGCATTCCACCAAGGCCAGGACGTGGATGCCAAGCTAATCCTTCCCAGTGTGGAGCTAACGGTTTTACAAACTCAGCATGAGCTGCGAAGGTGATCTAGCTCCTCCTGCCTTTAGAATGTGGAAGTACTTGGCACCTACTGTTTTGTTCTCAGCCTTTGGGGCCTCTGGTGAAACTGACACAGAAAGAGTCCCATTTTAGTAAAAGAAGTTATCATTATAAAAAGTAACCCCTTCCTCACACCAGGATACCTGATGCACCACAGGTGTCTCATGACAGCCTGACTTAGGAAGTGGGCTGTGTGAAGGTATAGCTAATATAGAATTATTACATATTTATATATTACATCCTTATATTAATATGACTTTTTATACAAAATATATAGAGAATTTTTTTTGTTTTGTTTTGTTTTGCTTTGTTTTGAGACGGAGTCTCACTCTGTTGCCCAAGCTGGAGTGTAGTGGCATGATCTTGGCTCACTGCAACCTCCACCTCTTGGGTTCAAGCGATTCTCCTGCCTCAGCCTCCTGAGTAGCTGGGATTACAGGCGCCCACCACCACGCCCGGCTAATTTTTGTATTTTTAGTAGAGACGAGGTTTCACCATGTTGACCAGGCTGGTCTCGAATGTCTGACCGCAAGTGATCCGCCTGCCTTGGCCTCCCAAAGTGTTGGGATTATAGGCATGAGCCACTGCAACTATAATCCCAGCACTTTGCCAGAATTTTTGTTTTTGACGTTATGGATAATTAGATGTGCAGATAAATATCTGTCAATATAGGCTACCTTAAAGTGTTGGGTGAAATTTTGTTTTGTTTTTGAGATGGAATCTCTCTCTGTCACCCAGGCTGGAGTGCAGTATCGTGATCTCGGCTCACTGCAACCTCCGCCTCCTGGTTCAAGCGATTCTCCTGCCTCAGCCTCCTGAGTAGCTGGGATTACAGGCGCCTGCCACCACGCCCGGCTAATGTTTGTATTTTTAGTAGAGACGGGGTTTCACCATGTTGTCTAGGCTGGTCTCAAACTCCTGACCTCAGGTGATCCGCCCGCCTTGGCCTCCCAAACTGCTGGGATTACAGGCGTGAGCCATCACGCCTGGTCAGAATTTTTGTTTTTGAAATTACGGATAACTAGATGTGCAGAGAAATCTCTGTCAATAGAGACTACTTTGAGTGTTGGGTGAAATTTCTCTTTTTTTTTTTTTTTTGAGACGGAGTCTCGCTCTGTTGCCCAGGCTGGAGTGCAGTGGCGCGATCTTGGCTCACTGCAAGCTCTGCCTCCTGGGTTCGTGCCATTCTCCTGCCTCAGCCTCCCGAGTAGCTGGGACTACAGGCACCCGTCACCATGCCCGGCTAATTTTTTGTATTTTTAGTAGAGACGGGGTTTCACCGTATTAGCCAGGATGGTCTCCATCTCCTGACCTTGTGATCTGCCCGCCTCGGCCTCCCAAAGTGCTGTGATTACAGGCATGAGCCACCACACCCGCCCGAGTGTTGGGTGAAATTTTAATAAATACACAAAAAATACTTTAAAGCATGACTGAGCTAACAGGGAAGTAAAGGAGACTAGAAGAACTGGAGGTCAGAAGGAGGAGGACCCAGAAAGAGAGCAGGAATGCGTTGTTTGCCCTGAGGGCCTATGCTAATCCCTGGTGGCCTAGAGGCTGGAATTTTTATCACTTTTTTATTTTTTAGAGATGGAATGTCTGCTATGTTGCCCAGGCTGGACTTGCATTCCTGGGCTCAAGCAATCCTCTTGCCTCAGCCTCCCAAGTAGCTGGGACTACAGGTAAGCATCTGCACAACTGGCTTTTGAGTCTGGATTTTTAATTTGCCTCAGGCAGCCAAAAGGAAAGAAGGCCCCAGACAGGCATGGTGGGGTGGCAGATTAAGACTCTTGTGGACCGGGTGCGGTGGCTCATGCCTGTAATCCCAGCACTTCGGGAAGCCCAGGTTGGCAGATTGCTGGAGGTCAGGAGTTCGAGATCAGCCTGGCCAACATGGCGAAACCCTGTCTCTACTAAAAATACAAAAATTAGCCAGGCATGGTGGTGCCCACCTGTAATCCCAGCTACTCAGGAAGCTGAGGCAGGAAAATCGCTTGAACCTGGGAGGCAAGAGGTTTCACTAAGCCAAGATCGCACCTCTGCACTCCAGCCTGGGCAACAGAGAAGCACTACCATCTCAAAAAACAAAAACAAAAAAAAAAATACTCTTGCATAATGCTGGGGCCGCAAAGATGGGGAATTGCTGAGAATGAAAAAAGCATCCCTGACCTTGCTGAGAAGAGGCTTTTCTGTCTCGACTGCAGTGTTGGGTGGGTGGCAGGGTGGAGAACCCCCCCCCCAAGAGTCCTTAGTCACCAGCCGGAGAACCGCCCACAGGAGTCCTTAACCACCAGCCCTTACCACTCGTATGAATTTGTGGCTGAAATCCATCCTAACTTCGCAGCCCGGAAATCCCAAGCTGAAAATTAATTTGAAGCGGTCAGTCTTGGGTTGGTAATGTCCCTAGGAACCTGGAAGAAGCAAATCAAGTCCTCTCTAGAAGAAGGATTTCTTTAAATCCTTCTTCTTTAAATCCAGTCCTCAAATTAAAAAAAAATTAGCTGGTGGCACGCACCTGTAGTCCCAACTATTTGGGAGGCTGAGGTGGGAGGATCACTCGAGCCAAGGAGGTCAGGGCTGCAGTAAGGAATGATCATGTCACTGCATTCTGGCCTGGGCATACAGTGAAACCTTGCCTTAAAAAACAAACAAACAAATATCCAGGCCTCAAAGAATGTCCACAAAGTTCTGAAGTGCAGGGATATATCATACAAAAATCACTAAACACACAGAGAAAGAAGCCACCATGAGCAAGTTAGTAGAAAACAGTAAACTGCAGAATCAGACCCACAGTTTAAGTTCAGGTCTGACTCAGGTGCCTGGAAGTTTGCTCTGGGAAAGGCTGCTGGTGCTCCCAGCCCACTTGCTAAAGCACAGGCTAGGAGCTGGACCTTGCCCATGCCCCTGACTGTATGTCACCAGCTAAGGAAGCTGATAAGCTCAGGGAAAAACAAGCTCGGAGGTATATATCACCAGATATTTTAAGAGTACAATCACATCAAAGGAGACAAACTGTCCTATACAAACCGGAATGGAACAAGACAGATCAGGACTCTAAAATAAGCACAACAAAGATCCTCAGAGAGATAAGAGGATGATAACGAGGAACGAGCAGTGGCACAGAATCCAGTGGAAACACTGATATGAAGTTGGTAACAAACTCAGGAAAGTGGATAAAAAGAATAATAGTTGGGCTGTGTGCGGTGGCTCATGCCTGTAATCCCAGCACTTTGGGAGGCTGAGGCGGGTGGATCACCTGAGGTCAGGAGTTTGAGACTAGCCTGGCCAACATGGTGAGACCCCATCTCTACTAAAAATGCAAAAATTAGCTGGGCGTGGTGGCGGGCACTTGTGATCCCGGCTACTTGGGAGGCTGAGGCAGGAGAATCGCTTGAACCCGGGAGGTGGAGGTTGCAGTGAACCAAGATTGTGCCACTGCACTCCAGCCTGGACAACAGAGCAAGACTCTGTCTCAAAAAACAAAACAACAACAACAACAACAACAAAAACAACAACAACAACAAAAACAACAAGAATAGCTGAAAAATGAATAATGATCTAAATCAGCTGAAGAAATTTTCCTAGAAGGTACTGAAAAGTAATAAGGAGATGGAAAATACCAAAGAAAATTTAAGAGAGATGGAAAATATTAGTGTCAATATCTGCCTAATATGAGTTCCAGAAAAAGAGAAAATGGATATAAGAAAGAGAATGTATTAAAAAATTGTGTGTGTGTTTCATGTTGGGAGCCAAAAAGAAAAAAAAAAAGAAAAAAAAAGCTTAAGTGTGAAATTTTAAAGATTAATCTTGAGACCAGCTGGGGCAATGTAGTGAGACCCTGTCTCTAAAAAAATTAAAAATTAGCTGGGTGTGGTGGCGTGCACCATATAGTTCCAACTACTTGGGAGGCTGAGGTGGGAGGATCAGTTGAGCCTGGGAGGTTGAGGCTGCAGTGAGCCGTGCACTCCAGCTTGGGTGGCAGAGCAAGACTCTATCTCAAATAATAATAATAAAGATTAATGATAAAAAGACCGCAATGCAAAGGTCTTGTGGAACATCAAACAGAAAAGAGAAGGAAAAACCTAAACTTCGACGTGTTGTAATGAAATTTAGGAACACTGGCCTGTAGTCCTAGCTACTCGGGAGGCTGCGGTGGGAGAACTGCTTGAACCCGGGAGGCAGAGGTTGCAGTGAGCCGAGACCACACCATTGCACTCCAGCCTGGGTGACAGAGTAAGACTCCATCTCAAAAAAAAAAAAAAAAAAAAAGAAACTTAGGAACATCAAAGACCAAAAAAGAAGAAAAAAAAATTCAAAAAGCTTATAGAAAGATGGAATATAGTTCACAAAAGAATAAAAATTGGATTGGCATTAGTCTTCCTAACAGAAAAATTGGAGACAAAAAAGCAATGAAATTATACATATATATACATATACATAATTTTTTATTTTTTTATTTTTATTTTTTGAGACAGAGTTTCACTCTTGTCATCCAGGCTGGAGTGCAGTAGCGTGATCTCTGCTCATTGCAACCTCTGCCTCCTGGGTTCAAGTGATTCTCTAGCCTCAGCCTCCCGAGTAACTGAGATTACAGGCCCCTGCCACCATGCCCAGCTAAGTTTTGTATTTGTAGTAGAGACGGGTTTTCACCAGGTTGGCCAGGCTGATCTGCCCGCCTTGGCCTCCCAAAGTGCTGGGATTACAGGCGTGAGCCACTGTGCACGGCCATGAAATTATATTTCTAAGTGATGAAGGAAAAGAACCTAGAAAATTACATCCCACTAAACTATTATTTAAACGTGAAGAAGCAAAGATGATACGATACTTTCAGACATACAAATACTTTCAGACATACAAAGTTTAAAACCAGCACAAAAGCCCCTTCGAAAACTCTCCTGGAATAAGTACTTTTATACTTAATATATTATACTTAATATATTATACTTAATATACTAAGAACTTACTAAGCACATGAAAAGATGTGCAACACTGTTATTATAAAAATTCAAATCAAAAGAATAATGATACCACTTATACCCACTAGGAGATGACAGCCATAATTTAAAAAATGAAAAATGACAAATGCTGATGAGAATGTAGAGGAACTGGAACTTTTTTTTTTTATTTTTTTGAGACGAAGTCTTGCTCTTGTCCCCCAGGCTGGAGTGCAATGGCGCAATCTCAGCTCACTGCAACCTCTGCCTCCCAGGTTCAAGCGATTCTCCTGCCTCAGCCTCCCCAGCAGCTGGGATTACAGGCACCCGCCACCACGCCTGGCTAATTTTTGTGTTTTTAGTAGAGACGGGGTTTCACCATGTTGGTCAGGCTGGTCTGGAACTCCTGACCTCAGGTGATCCGCCTGCCTCTGCCCCCCAAAGTGCTGGGATTACAGGTGTGAGCCACCATGCCCGGCCTGAGCCACCGTGCCTGGCCGGAACTGGAACTCTTATACATTGCCGGTGGGAATGTAAAATGGTTGGGCTACCGTGGAAAAGAGTTTGGTAGTTCCTCAAATGAAACGTAGTTAGCATAAAATCCAGCAATTCCACTCCCAGGTCTATACCTAAGAGGACTGAAAACATATATCCACACAAAAACTTGTGCACAAGTGTTAAAAGGAGCATTATTCATAATAGCTAAAAAGTGGAAACAGCCCAAGTGTCTATCAACTGATGAATGGGTAAACTGTGACATATTCATACAATAAGTTACTATTTGGGGTATAGATATATGGATATTAAATTTAATACTAGACAGGCAAAAAGTCGCAAAGAAAAATTAGGGACATCATATTGGTAAAAGAACGTTATATCAGTGCTTGCTTCAGCAGCACATATACTAAAACTGGGATGATACAGAGATTAGCACCGCCCCTGCGCAAAGATGACACACAAATTCGTGAAGCGTTCCATATTTTAAAAAATAATTATATCAAAAAGATGTAACCATAATGAACATATATGCATCCAAAAACATCTATGGTTCTTCGAAAAGTTATTGAGAAGGAAGAATGGCAAGACTGATTAAGAGTAAGATGATGCATCTAAACAAAGCACAGCATGAAAAGGGAAACAAACACAGGAACTAGGAAACAAACGGAACTAGGAGATTACAAACAATTAAAAATTGGCCAGGCACAGTGGCTCATATCTGTAATCCCAGCACTTTGGGAGGTCAAGGTGGGCAGATCCCCTGAAGTCAGGAGCTCGAGACCATCCTGGCCAACATGGTGAAACCCTGTCTCTACTAAAAATACAAAAATTAGCTGGGTGCGGTGGCGCATGCCTATAATTCCAGCTACTCGGGAGGCTGAGGCAGGACACTAGCTTGAACCTGGGAGACAGAGGTTGCAGTGAGCCGAGATCAGACCATAGCACTCCAGCCTGGGTGACAGAGTGAGACTCAGTCTAAAAAATATAAATAAATAAGTAATCCTACAAATACACTTTTTTTTTTTTTTTTGAGACAGAGTTTCTCTTTGTCGCCCAGGCTGGATGGAGTGCAGTGGTACGATCTTGGCTCACTGCAACCTCTGCCTCCTGGGTTCAAGCGATTCTCCTGCCTCAGCCTCCTGAGTAAATGGGACTACAGGCACCCACCACCACGCCCAGCTAATTTTTGTACTTTTAGTACAGACAGGGTTTCACCATATTGGCCAGGCTAGTCTCTAACTCCTGACCTTGTGATCCGCCCGCTTTGGCCTCCCAAAGTGCTGGGATTACAGGCATTAGCCACTGCGCCCGGCCACAGATATACTTCTACAATTTCTGGGCCAGACGCAGTGACTCACACCTGTAATCCCAGCAGTTTGGGAGGCTGAGGCAGGTGGATCGCCTGAGGTCAGGAGTTCAAGGTCAGCCTGACCAACATGGTGAAACCCCATCTCTACTAAAAATACAAAATTAGCCAGGCATGGTAGCACACGCCTGTAATCCCAGCTACTTGGGAGGCTGAGGCAAGAGAATCACTTGAACCCGGGAGGCGGAGGTTGCAATGAGCTGAGATTGTGCCACTGTACTCCAGCCTGGGCAACAAGAGCAAAACTCTGACTCAAAAAAAAAAGAAAATTCTGTCATTGTTGATCATATATAGGTATTATGGGAAAAGCACTTGATCTAATTCAGCGCATGCATATAATCAACCTTCCCAGAAAATTAGGAATAGAACTTAAGTTCATAAAAACTATATACCAAAAATCTAGAATAACACCATACTTAATGGAGAAGACTTAGATCAATAAGGAACAAAGATTTTAATGTTCCCATTAAAATATGGAACAAAGATGCCACTTTCCCCATTACTGTTTAGCATAGTATTAAAGGACCAGTCTAATACTCGAAGACAAGATGTAAAATGTGAAATTGAAAGAGGAGATAAAACTGTCATTATTTGTACATTATATGGTCACTTCCATCGAAAAGCTAGTAAAATAATCAGATGAGTTATTAGAATAACAGTTTAGCAAAATTGCTGGATATAAAATCAACTTTAAAGGATCAATAGCATTCCTTAGTACCAACAACAAATCAGAAAACAAAGAATAAGATACAATTCATGGAAGAAACACTATAAAATACCTAGAAATTAATATATAAACAAGACCTTCGTAGAGAAGTTTTAAAAGCTTTATTGGAAGACACAAAAAAAATCTGTAACTTAAAGATTCTATTATTCTTCTTAAACCACTCTACAGGCCCCAAAGAATGTGAATTTAATGCAAATTCAATCCTAATCAATATTTCAACTGGATTTTAAATGGAAGTGGAAAATTTTACTCTAAAATTTATATGGAAGAATAAAAATCCATAATTAGCTGGGCCAACATAGAATAACAAAGACGGGGACTCTCTTTACTAGACATTAAGGCATATTTTTAAGTCTATGGTAATAGAAAACAGTAAGATACTGGTGTGGAAATAAAAAGAACAGTGGAACAGAACAGAGCTCAAAAATAGATCTTTCCATGTATAAGAACTGGATATATGATAAAAATGGTACCAAAGATTAATGGGAGAAGTATTGATCTGTTAGGTGGTATTGGGAAAACTGCTTCACTAAATATAGAAAAATAAAGCTGGATTCCCTACATTACACAATATACAAAGGTGGATGCCAGATGGATTGTCAATGAAAATGTGAAGGCAAAACTATAAAGCTCATAGGAGAAAATGCTGGAGGACATCTTTGTGGTGTAGGGCTAGGGAAATATTTCATAAGTAAACTGCCCAAAACACAAACATAAGACAAAAAGTAGATTAATTAAAAAGTAAGGATTTTTGTTCAATAAAGGATGTCACAGACAAAGTTAAAAGACAGGTAACAGACAAAAGTAACTGACACGTCTAAAACTGGTAAGAGATTAATGTCCACAACAAGAAACCAAAATGCAATTGCACAATGAGCAAAGATCAACACACAATTGACAGAAGGGAAGACTAACTATCACCTTATTTTTGATAATAAGGAATTGAAGATAACCTAGTTATCCACTGTGAGGGGAACAGGTATGTATAACGTGGTACGTGCACACTAGGGAATCCATGCAGCAGTAAGAAGCAACACCCTAAATGTACGCATAGCAACACGGATGTATCTAAGTAAGTAGAAAACAGTAAACATGGCTACCGCAGTACCATTGGTATGAATTAAAATTGTATACATACAACACAATATTACTTACTTCGAAGAATGCCTGCAAAACAAGGGGCACATATCAAAAAAGTAAGAGTGGTGCCTATGGGACAGAGCAGAGTGGGGACTAAGGAAGAGGAGAAACTTAATGGATAATGAAGTGAGGGAACGAGTTCTCGGTGACTGATGACAATGTGCTATGAATCAAGGCATATGATTGACGCATTACTTTGCATTTGAGTACAAAGTAAAAAGAAATTATCCACAGCACATACTCACATATAGTTTGAAACAACAGCAGACATTTGACTATAGAAAGAGAGACTGAGGCTGTCACAGACTCCCTGCGGAGCCAGGCCCTTGGAATGGCAGAGTGGAGACAGAGCTGGATCTTGGAGACATGGAATCACTCCATGACGCTTCATCTACACCAAGTATCTGTAAGACCGCTCAGATGAACCAGATTCCCTTGACTTTTTCAGCCAGGGGTTTCTGATACCTGTGATGAAAGAATTTTAACGGCTATCTATCTATGCCTGTACTGTAAGCAGTAACTACACCAGATTTTTAAATAACACTATGGCTTCACTTTTATACTTTTGGGAAATTAGGGGAGCAAGACGAAGCATACATTTAAGAAGTAAAAAGGCAGAGGAGAGACAGAATAATAGTAGCCACCATTTATAAGCTCTTATTATGTGCTAGGCACTGTGCTAGGTGCTTTCCATACCTTGTCTCTAATCCGAACAATACACCCGCCTGGGGTCTGATCCCTGTGCAGATGAGGAAATGGGCTTGAAAGGGAAAGCGTCTTGTCTAGAGTGACACGGCTTCACAGTGGGGTCTTGTGAACCCGTCTGTCTGCTGTCAACCTGTTCTTCACACCACACCACCCTACTAGAAAAGATGATGGGGAAATGAAGAAGGGACAAACACAGAGACACAGAAGAGGCAAATATACAGAGGGAGAAAAAACAAACTACGCCTAGGCACATATGGAGGCCTGATGTTTTCTGAAGGACACCCATGACACGTTTGAGTATGCCTGCCTGAGAAGAGACTGTCATTGTCCTTTGAAAAGTGTACGATCTCACGATTAACCCAACCCTTACCAAATTCAAAGGCATCTCTTCTGCCTGTTTCCAATTATCAAAAATCTTAAACAAAAGACTAATTTTCTCAAGTATTTCTCAAAGCTTTGTATGTATAGGAAGCGGTGGTACAGATTTCAGACAGACTCAAATCTAGAGTTAGATCATTTATTGTCCATGGCAAAGCAAACTTTTGACTGTCCGTTTGCAATATATACAGATGGCCAATATATAAAGGATATTGTGGTTAACCTCTGATAGTAACCTAAGCACCCATCAATAAGTGATATCACAACTATAGAATACTATGAAGCTGTTCAAAGAACCAGACAGACCTCTATGTGCTGATGTGAAATAACCTCCAAGATAACTGAAAAATGCTAGATACAGTGTATATGTATGCTAAGTTTATTTATTTATTTATTTTTGAGACAGAGTCTCGCTCTGTCGCCCAGGCTGGAGTGCAGTAGCACAATCTCGGCTCACTGCAACCTCTGCCTCCCAGGTGCAAGCGATTCTCCTGCCTCAGCCTCCTGAGTAGCTGGGATTACAGACATGCGTCACCATGCCCGGCTGATTTTTTTGTATTTTTGGTAGAGACGGGGTTTCACCACGTTGGCCAGGTTAGTTTCTAACTCCTGACCTCAAATGATCCGCCTCCCTTGGCCTCCCAAAGTGCTGGGATTACAGGCGTGACCACTGTGCCTAGCCATGTATGCTAAGTTTATATTACAAACTCAGATACATATCACTGCTTATAAGTGGAGAAATTGATAGGTGGTTGCTCTGGGGAAGGAAGACGGGATTGTGGGCAGGAAGATTTGCTTTGCACGCATTTATCCCCATGTACTTTGTACTTTTTTTCCCTACCAAATATAACCTTTTTATAACTTTTTTTCCCTACCAAATATAACCTTTTTTTTTTTTTTTAAGACACAGGGTCTTGCTCTGTTGCCCAGGATAGATTACTGCAACCTCAACCTCCCGGGCTCAAGTGATCCTCCCACTTCAGCCTCCCAAAGCAAAACAATGTTTGACCCTCCAAGCCAAATCCAATGTTAGGATCTACTAAGGTGTGAGTGGAAGAAATACATTCCTTTCTTTCCCCTTCTTCCAGTGATGAGACAGGGAGAGGCCCCTTCCCATTTCTTTCTCCCTCTTTTCAACCAAAAAGTCACCTATTTGTTACACAAAACAACTTACTCATGTTATCCACGTTCATTGAAAATATATCTCAGTAAAAGGAAAAATAAGAAAAAGCACTGATACCACCACTCTACATTTTGGGGTGTATGTTCTTTTGTATATTTTCTAATGCATGTATGTACACACACATGTATTTACACTTACAATCACCCAGGATGGAGTGCAGTGGCACGATCTTGGCTCACTGCAACCTCTGCCTCCTGGGTTCAAGTGATTTTTGTGTCTCAGCCTCCCGAATAGCTGGGATTACAGGTGTTCGCCACCATGCCCAGCTAATTTTGTATTTTTAGTCTACTAAAAAGACGGGGTTTCTCCATGTTGGTCAGGCTGATCTCAAATTCCCCACCTCAGGTGATCCACCCGCCTTGGCCACCTTTTAAAATTTAATGTTAATTGGAATTACATGAAAAAAGTGTCCCATGCCAAATACTCTTGGTAAAATAGGAGTTTTTAAAGTAAATTTAACAATGACACGTTTATATGTTAACATACACTTACAAGATGGTGAAAACATGGTTAAGTATAGTTGAATTACATAACCACAGGGTTTTCTGGTTTTGTCAAAAATCATCTTGAGGAGTACTGCTGACAACAACACACTTTTGCAAAATTGTCCGTAAATGTTAAAGGCACTTACAGTCCCCCTCATCCCCTAATGTATGAGGTCCATGTCTTTTTGAATTTCTTAGTTCTTTTCATCTTCATGACAACACACTGAAAATACACTTAAAAGGAAAAAATAAAAAGCACTCATACCATCACTCTATTTTGGGGTGTATGTCCTTTTTGATATTTTTTCCTACACCCCCATTTCAGCAAGAACCTCTTTGATATTTTCTATGCAGATCACATGTACACTTATAAATTATTCACTTCCTCTGACAAGTTGCTTTCTCTCTCTTCATCGTTCTCCCACCCCTTACCTGAATTTCTTTTTTTTGTTGAGATACAGTCTCGCTCTGTCACCAGGCTGGAGTGCAGTGGCGCGATCTCGGCTCACTGCAACCTCTGACTCCCTGGTTTAAGCGATTCTCCTGTCTCAGCCTCCCATGTAGCTGGGATTACAGGCACATGCCACCATGCCCAGCTAATTTTTGTATTTTCGGCAGAGACGGGGTTGCACCATGTTGGCCAGGATGGTCCCAATCTCCTGACCTTGTGATCTGCCCGCCTCTGCCTCCCAAAGTGCTGGGATTACAGGCGTGAGCCACTGCGCCTGGCCTCTTACCTGAATTTCTAAGGTTGAATTATTTTTGTATGATTCCCACATCTACATTTCAAGTCCTGACCGTAGTAGCATCATCAAATACACATATACCCTATTACCCAAAAAACCTAGAGTGAGTCACAATCAAGGACTCCCAGGCTCTGCCTTCCTCTATTTGTCCAAACGTGCCCCTCACAGCAAATGATCTACCTTCCTGATTTGGCCAAATTCCACCAGTTCTTGGAGGCCCACGTCAAGTGCCACCCATTGCACTGAGTCTTCCCAGATTACTCCAGTCCTGTTTCTTCCCCACTGTGAACTCAAATGTCAGGTAGCAATGGACCACACCTTTGTGACACATTTTGAACCATTATCTTTTAACTTATCATGTGACTACAAATTGTGAGTATACTGGGAGGCAGGAGACCGTGTCCTTTACTTCTTGTACCCTATAAACCTAGCATAGTGTGATATGGACAGCAGATACTCCCCGACAGCTGAGAGTGTGATGTTAGAACCCAAGGTAACTCAATAACACAACAGACACGAGGATAGTATGTACATTCCTCTTTATTTAATACAACAACAAACACGTAACATATACAAAAAGAAAAAACACTCATTAAAAGGCCCTGTCACAAAGGATAGACAGGAAACATCTACACTGAATCAAATAAGGCTCTTGCTTCAAAAACAGGGGTTTGCTAGCTACATATGGAATATGAGCAAGGCTGTTGCAAAAAAATTAAAAAAAAAAAACAAAAAACACAAAAATCCCTGCACTGAAAGAGTATATTCATGGGAGTAATTTACTAAATTCACAGGTCCATATTTAGGAATGTTTATGCCCTCTCACATATCCAAAATTCATCAGGGTTTTATGAAATGTGTAATTTTTTTTTTAGTTAAAAAAATTTACCTGCCCTTCTTTTTTCTTAGGAAGGAGTGGTAAGAGCTTTCTAAAAACTAGAGACAAGCAAACCACCCAAAGTTTGAAATGTTTTACCATTAAAGTTCAAAGGGCACGTAGAACTGAGAATGCAAAGGCAAGATGGCAGTGGGAAGAAGAACGTGACTTCTGCGTCATTTCCTGGTAGCTAGCGTTTAATTAACCAAATGGAAATACCTCGGCTCAGTGCAGGGTTCAGTAGCAGCAGTTTGTCCATATTCCTGCTCCGATTTGAGCTGGAAATTAAACAAGCACCAGTTCATCTCAAAAGAGCCTTATACAAACACACACACACACATACCCACACCCATTCACATGTCATCACCACCCCCTTTTATTTAAATTTATTATTATTATTTTTTTTACTAAAATACAAAAAAGGGAGACAGGTATATTTACAAAAATCCATGGCTGGTACAGTACATAATTTTTAAGACACACTAAATGCTACAATCTTTCAGGTCCTGAGATTATTACAAATATCAACTCAAAGCTTGTGTTCAGGTCCAGTTTTTAAAGGAGGAAAAAAAATCCCAAAATATTAAGTCACACACTTATTTGAAATACAGTATATCCCTTCAAGTTAGCAAAAACACACCTCCCTATAAGCAAATGCAATACAGTAATTCGTGTCTTTCACCTAGAGGACCATCAACTCTTTAGGCTCCTTCGAGATTGGTTTTGAAACATGTTGGCATCTATGTCAAGTGTGGAGGTGGCCAATGTATGAGGAAGATGTAACTGGAGGGAAGTTCCTCTGCAGAGTGAATAGTCACTGTATAAATACATCCTGTTTTTCCTTGGGCTACCAAACAAGTCTTTCCCTTATCAAAATTCACACCGTAAGGGTTGGAAGTATGTGCTTACCCAGACTAAAAATCAGAATCACTATTTCCAATCAGTTATAGCAAATAGGTCTGGAGTTCGGTAATCATTTTTACAACTGCAAATAAACTTTCTTGCTTGTAATAAAAAGAGAGAAAACACCCATCACTTAGTTACCTTGGTAGACTTGGATTAATATATTATTTGGGGCACAAAATTTTCACCAGCTGGAGATTTATTTTCTTCTTTTATGTTTGACGGTGTTTAACAAGTGAAATCCAAGGGCAAGCCCCAGATTTACATACTCTCTGAAAGACCAATTTGGTATTTTTGATACTTTCTGAAATAAAGTAAGTTTTCAATGACAATCAACAAAAGGGCAGTGCAAAGCTTGAATCTTTTCTCTGGAGGCTTGCCATGGATCACAGGAAATTACTTGTAGGTTGGGAACCTACCTCTAATGGGGAAGGGCCCATTGATTATCTGAAGGTCTCAGAAGGTATATGTAACTAATTACAAAGGCATAGCCAAGACTCAAAAACAGGTGACCAAAGTTGGCCAACTTTCCAATTAACTATGTAAAACAGTAATACTTTTGTCAACTGAGAATAAGTTCTTTTTAATTCTTCTAGACAATATTGGGGTAACCCTTGGTAATTTTGCAGGTATAGTAAAGAAAACTCAATTTTCTGACAGAGGGCACACTAACCCTACAAACAGCAGGGATAAGCAAAAAAGGAGGAAAGCTTATGGCTGCAAGCACAGCAAACACAAGACAGTTAAGATCTGACAATTTAAGGGCAGGTTGTCACACAGAAAAACATGTCAACTGGCTGGTCTTGGTTGATACTCCTAAATGTGCTTTGAGGGCAGACGGTGTTGTTAACTTCAAAAACAGAAGTATTTCCATGTTATCTTGGGTAATAGTCATCTTGTTTGTATTTATTAGGTTTCCATTAGTGCTCTATTATAAAATATTTAAAACACAGATTTACAATAAAATCATTATATTATTATTAGCAAAGTGGAAACAAATAATGTATAGAAAATTTTGTGAGGAACCAACATAAAATTTGATTCATATGGCCTGTTTGCAAAAGTAGGCTTATTTCAGGGGGAGTATGAAAATAAGCAAGGCAGACTATTATGAGAAATAGCCCCTAATAAAGATCTCCATCTCTTCAGAATAACCTTGAAAAGTAACAAGAGGAAGTCATGAAATGCCGCATTATACAGTAGCAAAATCTATTTTTTAACACAAAGGAGAAGAGGAAAAAAAAAAAACAACCTCTAGTCCCAGTGATGACCACTGATGACTGTTAAGTCCTAGACACAGAGACCCTAATAATACTACTGCGATTCTGAAAAGCATTCCTGACTTGTTTAACAGTTTGGAAAAGTGTCCGAAGTTTAAGTACTAACCCACTATGAAATGGAGATACACAGGAAAGACTCAGAAGTAGAACTATTACAATATAAGGAAATTAAAGATCACAAGTAGCTACTTTCAAGCAAGTGGTACTTTGAGAGTCTATGAGAAAAATAAAATTTAATATCACATTATTCAAAGGCAGTCTGATTAAAATCCTAAGAGAGTCCCTGCCTGATTCCTCTGCTGGGATGTAAACAGTCTTCTAAAGCAGGCCTGCACAGGGCTTTACTTTTCAGTTCTACGGGGACACAGGATAGGTTGCCAGAGTGAGTGAGAAGAGGATGTAAAAGACAATTTAACCTTTCCTCCCCAGACTCCTAATATACAACTCATATTCTAGTGTAGCAATATGATTAAGAGCTCTGAATAAAGAATGAAGACTAAAGGAAACCAAGAAAGAAGAATTCAACATTAATATTCAAAGCTATTTTTAATTAGAGTTTGACCACCCATTCAGCTCTATAAACCTGAACATTGTGTCATATAATCTAAAACTCTCAGAATTGAACACTGGGATGATTTTGTCATTTACAACCCAAAGACATTCCATGATACTAACTACAGCTTTGCACCAGTGAAAGGATCTGTAGATAGTTTTTGAATACAGAGTTCACATTTTAGGATAGATGAACACACAAAGTATCTCTATTTTATGCTTCTGTTAATTTTCCCTAGAGGAACAAACACACATTCAACAAAAACCCTTATGCCTTATTTCTTTGGGTCTTAACATTTGTTATCTGAGAATGGAAAAGACAGGGAAATGTGAAAAAAAAGGAGTATGTTTATCTGCATAGTTGATATTTAGAGGCTACTAAGGCCTTATCTGGAAAAAGCAACAAAAATTCAAAAAGTGACTTACACACACACACACACACACACACACACACACACACACGCATCCTATCATTAGCGATTCAGTGGACCTTAGCCAATTCTGGAAATTAACCAGATGCTTTGTCTGCTTGGACCTGGTGCTTTCTACTAACTCACTCGAACCTGATAAAATTGGTTCCTCATCCCCCACATTTTCCTTTCCTGATCCTGAATATGTGCTACAATTTAAATTTACACACACACTCCAACAATCGCTGCTCAGCATTTAGCCCCAACTAAAACTGCAGCATCCATTTTTTTTTCCTGTTGCTATTATTTTAAACGATAATGGGAAAATTCTATGTAGTAGTACTACTTAATATACAGGGATAGAAGGTGGGATAAAATGATCTTCATCTCCTCCTGGGAGCTGGGGAAAACGTGTTTCCTTCTACCCTGACCTTCCCCACCCCGACCCAGTTAGAAAGTGAATCCTGCCTTCCGTCTCCCATTTTCTTACAACCTGAGCAGCTGATGGCTCCACCTCTTTCATGGGTTGAAGAAGCATGAATTACAAAGGTGCAATGGCTACAAGAGTATCCAGCTGGCTGTGTGTAGTGCTCACCCCTTCAGTGCAGAGCTGGATACACCTACAGTTAATGGAATTAGTACACAATCTCTGATTTGCAAGAATGAGGCATCCTACTCATTCTTAGAAAGTTAAAAAGCTTAGCTATCCGTCCCCAAACAAGCAATAAAAGGAAATTAGACTGAGAAGATGGAAAAGTGAGGCAGTTAAAACTTCCAGGATCATTTATCAACTCCAATAACCAAGCATCATAACTTTATCTAACTTTAGCTCCACAACCTTGACGAAAATCACAATAACACCGTAAAAGGCTAAAAAAAACTACTTAAACTTAGTGTTATTTCTCTCCCTTGTTAACCTGAAACTAAACATTTTATCCCACTTCAAAGATAATGTTTAAATAACAAATAGGTATCTAAATTAAAATTCCAGTGATTTTTATTTAAAAATCATAGGGTGCTTTTTATACTCATAAGGAAAACATTTTTTAGCCTCTGCAGGAAGATGATAATACTATTTTTAATTATATAGGACATTTTACAAAAACTCAAAATATTTTTGAAATAGTAAAGTCTCTGATACCCCTGGGAGGTAGGTGAATATGATTATACCCAATTGTCTAATGGGTAATCTGAGGCACAAAGGTTAAACAATATTCCCCCTAGACATAGTCATTCAAGAGTAACACTCATGAATTCCAACTGCCTGGTAAGTTCTGCTATCGGGTAACATACCAGGAGCTTCTGCTTTCTCCTTTTAAGCCACTAGTCTCTTCTTCTTCCCAATTAGAATGTATTGAAAGGGGGGCACTTACTAGGTATATTTGTACTGGGTTTGAGGGATGGTTCAACTTGGTCTCCCTTAACATGTCACATCTATTTGTTTTCAACAAGAAATCGATGAATCTTAGATACTGAAAATTATGTTATTTTGCTCAAGGGAGAAATCTAAATAACCATAAAATCAGATTAAGCCAAATGTAATTATCTAGCAAATAAAAAGCAAATGAAAAATCTCTCAAGAATGCTATAGATTATATGAATGTTTTCCTCAGCATCTGAAGTCTTTCTACTTCTGAGTTTATTAACCTTTTAACAGATAGATATGCAGCTATATGATTTCTTCAAAAATCATTTTCCAGAAGAAAATATCACACATTTTTAACATTGACAGTTGCTAACTTCCTTCTAAACTTATTTAGATACCAAACCGTGGTTCTAACGCTAGCCTTCTCACATGTTTAGTCTAGCGCACCTTACCAATGTGACTTGCAAGGTACTCTTGTTATTCCAATGCTGTCTCCTATATTACTTATGCCAAGTTTAAAGAGCACAGAAAAGTGGGCTATATCCAAGAATAGTCAATGATTCACTAAGTTTATTTTACTTGTAGTAACTGACGTGTGTGTGTATTGTTATTAACTTCTACAAGCAGATATTCAAATGGCAAAGATGGCCTCTTGTGAAAAGATACTTTTCTATACTTTTCTTTTCTTTTTTTGAGATGGAGTGTTGCTCTGTCGCCCAGGCTGGAGTGCAGTGGCGCGATCTCAGCTCACTGCAACTTCCGCCTCCTGGGTTCATGCCATTCTCCTGCCTCAGCCTCCCAAGTAGCTGGGACTACAGGCGCCTGCCACCACACCCAGCTAATTTTTTGTATTTTTAGTAGAGACGGGGTTTCACCATATTAGCCAGGATGGTCTCGATCTCCTGACCGCGTGATCCACTCACCTCGGCCTCCCAAAGAGCTGGGATTACAGGCGTGAGCCACCGCGCCCGGCCGAAAAGATACTTTTCTAATCCACCCACTTTAATCAACTAAAAGCAATGGAATAAACAAGGCAGAAGTTTTGCAAACATTGAAAGGGGAGTGTTTGGAAAGGATGCAATGGTACAGCAGCTCCTAGTTTTATATATATGTAATGTATGTATCTTACACATATATCCATATACATAGAAAGAAAAGGAAGAGGGTTACACAGCATGACATGACATTGGCAAGTGTGAGATTCTTCCTCCTGAATCCCCTAACTTATCAGTCTGTACTTTAAGATAATCTGACAATAGTTTCAAAAGAGAGGAAAAAAGAAAGAAAAAAGGCACTTAACAAAGACAAAGGCCTGAATTGAGCATGTTTTAGAGGAGTAATATAAGCATTTTACCAGAGCTAAGAAATGATTTACAAAGAGTTAAACTTTTCCCCTTACAATTTTATAAAAATAAAATTGCATAACATGTTGTGATCATTTATCTACTACTGCACTTTTCTTCTGCTTCATTATTACAAACACAAAAGCCCCCCTAAAAGCAAAAAACAACAATCATACATGCACAATAGAAAGTAAAAGTGCCTCTTTTGAGAACATTAGGTCAGCAGAATTACAGTGCTGAAGCACAGGAAAGTTCTCAAGTTTGGCCTGATTATAGATTTTTCTCATTCTTCCATTTCCAACTTTAAAAAAAACAAAAACAGAAACAAAACAAAAAACAAAAAAAAAAGCAAACAGAAATTCCAAACCTAAATAATAAAAACAACAAAGGGACCAGTGTGCTTTTATGGTACACTCCTAAAATAAAGTATCCTAATTCTATACATGAGTCAAACTAGAGGACAAAACATCCTAGAAATAAAGAACTGTAAATTAAAGTCAACCAATACAGGCAAAGTTCATTTTACAAATGTAGCAGCAAATATGATAGATCACTGGAGTTCTAAGAGATGATCCCAAAGGACACAGAGTTCTCATAACCAATGGCAGTTTGAATAACAGTAGAATTTTCGTTTCAGAAAATGTCTTCAACCAAGTATAGGTGGAAAGGGGTGTGGGAGAGGGCAACCAGAGGAGAAAGACTAGATTAGAGGTGCCTGCCCTTTCCAACCCTGGGTAGTAAACAATTTAGATCTGCTTTGGGAAAAAAATATCCTGGGTTAAAAATCATGAACAATAAGTTGTTTTCAACCAGGTGTCAAACCCACAGTATTCCAACACATACGTACCCGGTTTTTCCCCTTACCTTCCTGATTCAATAAACCCTACTCAATGTCCATGATATGAAAAATGTAATTTGGGCTAACAACATCCATCAGAGGGGGGTGGGCACGAAAGAATGCACTATCACTATCTTCTAATTTCCGCAAAGTATCAGAATTTTATGACTACAGATTAGCCTCATTTCCTTTCCCAAAACCTTTTTCTTCAGGATATTTTAAAATCATGATTTCATTTACCCTCTGACCTCAAAAGCATACAAGAATTATAATTGACTTACAATGGAAATTATTGCTTGCATTTATTCTGGATGCTCTGAATGAGCTTGACACTTTGCTCCCAGTCTCCAACTGAGGCTCAGCACAGCTATGTCCGAGGACAACCCTGCTGACTGTTATTGCTTGTGAATACTGAGGATTAACTTGTATGTACAGTAACAGCTTATATATCAGTGAAGGCAATTTAAAATATAAAACAGTTGAAAACAAACAGCTTAATCTTCCTGAATCAAGAATCCCGAGGAGTGGGATATAATCATGTGTGCTGATTATTTTTGCATTTGGATGTTGCTAATGCTCTTCAGAAATACACGTTGCTCTATAGATATCCTTTCCAATGACTCACCATTTTAAAAAATAACATAATTTGATTTTTAAGTGCAAAAATACAGTATGAGTCACAAGTCTCTGTGCTAAAAAATAACCAATTTATATGTTTGTTTTTAGTAATAAAAACGGTAAAGACAGGTGACCATAAAGTATGGGCACCTTTTTCAATGTTATGATCTAGAAAAGAAATAGATTACTATTTACATGTAGAAACTCTCTGATCATACTTTATCTATACAGAAATACAATGATGGTTGACTGATTCATACAACATAAAAGGGGGGTCCTGACTGAAATGAATGTAAGTCGTCAGTGCAGATGGGGGTTTAAGGTAGGGATCTGACAGTAGTCCTCAAGGAATCAAGACTAAAGAGAACACAGAAGAATCTCCATATTATATTCTTGGAGCCAAGGGCCTTCAGATATTTTTACTGGTTAGTATAAAATGTTACAGGGAAAAGAACTGATTATCTTGTTCTTTTCTAATGATGAGAGTCACCAGGGATCTTCATGTGGCATGATTCAGAATTGATGGTTTTAAGAAATTCAAATGATTTTTTGACTCAAACTAGTCATTTATATGAATACATGTGTGTATGTATATATACATACAGAAAAACATATATAAAGTATTCAGGAAGAGAAATTAATATGCACTTCGACTTCTCTTGTGGTATGAGAAGTAAAACAAAGGTTACCTTCCCAAAGGGAAATCCCATTACTTCCCCTAGTATGAAGAAAAGACCTTTTTATTCAAATTTTGTAAAAGCAAGCGGTCCACTACATTTGAAAAAATAAAAAAAATTGGACAAGCTTCCCTAATTGAAACCAAGCAAATCTTCATCAAACATACCGAATTCAAGTCAAACCTCTCTGCAACATCCTCCCAGTATCCTCCTAAAATATCTGCTGGGGTTCATACTACATCCATATTTGTTTTATTGATCAACTAAATTCTTTGAGTCAAGAAATTATATCAGTGATTCCTTTGAAATAATCCTTTCCCTGTACCGTAACAAGTTCTTGGAACTAAAGTTTTCAGTTATTTATTAACTTTTTCGCTATGAAGCAAGCCAATGTGACTTTGAAGTCAAAATATAGGCATACAGATCTGAACCGATCTGTGGTTATTTATTCACAGTCCTGTAGGATATCTGGGACTTTTGTGTATAAAAGAAAAAAGGGCCTGGTTAATACTCTTAATTGAGTAAATCTAATGGATAGGGTAATGTATAATAAACACATATGCAATAAATCTTGTCACTACCAGTCTATTTTTTTAAGTTAGTGTCATTATAAATGGATCAAGCTTACACCATGTAGCGTTTACACCATTCTCTGATATAGTATGAAAATATTCAGAAGCTTAAAAAACTAGAATAATGCGGCAAAAAAAAAACATCAAATCAAATGTATCCAAGGAGAACCATAAATTCTTCCCTTAAGATCTTTTGTTGAATATGCTATTTGCATAAGGAAGCTATAATAACTAAGGAGTCTTATGTTCTGCAGATTTACTCACATATCAATACACTGAGCAAATATTAGTAAAGCTTTAGGATCTCAAATGCTCCAAACAATTTCACTACACTGGAAACAGGGAGTCAAAATACATCGTGATTGTGATCCTAACATGATTCCTCCCTTTAAAATACCATCTTAAAAATTCAAAAACTATATTCATGCCATTTGAATGACCAATGAAGAAACATAGTGTACACTTCTACCTGTTTATACCAATAGCTAATAATCACCTGAAGGACCACTAGCTAAAAGAACAGAAGGAGAAGTTGTGAAGTTAGATGAATTGGGGAAACTTAGAGTTTATGTTGCTGCAAGGGCTAAAAGCAGCAAAGCAATAACCCTGTAAAGATCCCCATTTCTCAAGAGAAAAATGTGAACACAGTCACATTTTAACATCAAGAATGGAAATAAGAATTAACCAGTCAATACTAGATGCACAAATCACCTGAAGAAAAGAGTTAAGTACCTGCTTCTGAACGGAAGATGAAATTGACCCTTTTACAAAAAGGGGACATCTAGGTTTCATCTCTTAAGAGCAACAGGATCAACTTCCTGATTTTTAAAAATCTAGATGATTTAATAATATATATCACTGTGCTAAAATAACTTTCCTGAAGGATCTTTAGTCCACTGATTTAGGGGAGTTGCTACACACTGGAGGAGATTCAAGTTTGTTCAGGATTTTTGAGGGTGTGGTATTTCTTCAGCTACTGTCTATCGGAGATAGAATCATTTTTTTTGTGTGGCAAATCTGCTACACAGTCCATTCAAATAGACATGATCATTATTCCTGACAAACTGGCCTAATTCCAGTTTTTAATGCCTTTTATTAGCAATTACGTCTGTAAGTGTTCAGATCCAACCCCCAGGATGGATGGAGTTTACCCAAATTCTCTTGACTTCCTTCTTCCTCCCCCGGGAAAAATCAAATTTGTAGTTCTGTGGGTTTGACAACTGAGTCTCTTTCAAGTCTGTTAATAGGGTAACTCTGTCATTCTTTAGAAGAGACCCAAGGTCACTAACTTTGCACAAAAGCATTTCTTCCTCCTGCACCTGGCTTTGCTCAAGTAATGTTTTCTTTTCTTTTTCCTCCTCACCACAGTGCTTGGGACGAGAGAATGTAAACATCGACAGAAACAGCAGCCCTATGACCACATAAGTACTTTCCCATCAGGTAGATTCCATCAGTCAACTAAACATTTCGTCTCCTTTGCTTGCTGGGCAGTCACTGAGATTTCCGTGGTAATTTAGTGTCCCCTTTACTTTGGCCTCCATCTGAGAAAAAGAGATGTTAAATTGGTATGGGTCCACATGTTACAAAAACCAGCTAAGAAAAACAAAGCAAAAAGAACAATTAACTTTTATTTTTTGTGGATGACATCTCTGAAAAGATATAACTTTTAATATCTTGCATCCCATATAGCATTATAGAGGTTGATAAAACATCATGGAGATAAAAACTCAACAACAATGATCCTCTTCTCTCAAATGACTGTGGTTTCCAGTGTTCTACCTCCGAGGGACCCACTACATCTTTCAATTCCTTTGGAAGACAGGTCAATTTCATCCTTTTTTTTTTTTGTAAGTGAAATAAAATTTCTTTTTTTTTTTTTTTTAGACGGAGTCTCGCTCTGTCGCCCAGGCTGGAGTGCAGTGGCGCAATCTCGGCTCACTGCAAGCTCCGCCTCCCGGGTTCACGCCATTCTCCTGCCTCAGCCTCTCCGAGTAGCCGGGACTACAGGCGCCCGCCACCATGCCCGGCTAATTTTTTGTATTTTTAGTAGAGACGGGGTTTCACCGTGGTCTCGATCTCCTGACCTCGTGATCCACCCGCCTCGGCCTCCCAAAGTGCTGGGATTACAAGCGTGAGCCACCGCGCCCAGCCGAAATAAAATTTCTTGCCAGGACACAGCATTTCGTAATTCCTGATTATTTGTGTAAACAAATGTAGCAAACTTTTCATCTGTAGTGAAAAACATCCAGCTGAGTCTGTGTGCTCATTCTAACCTAGCTTTAAGTGACAGGAAAGTCTGCTACTGGGACAAGGCTCTTTCCTTTATTTTTTTTGAAGACGGAGTTTCGCTCTGTTGCCCAGGCTGGAGTGCAATGGTGCGATCTCAGCTCACTGCAACCTCCGCCTCCCAGGTTCAAGCAATTCTCCTGTCTCAGCCTCCCGAGTTGCTGGGATTACAGGCGCACACCACCATGCCCGGCTAATTTTTGTATTTTTAGTAGAGACAGGGTTTCACCATGTTGGTCAGGGTGGTCTCAAACTCCTGACCTCGTGATCCACCCGCCTCAACCTCCCAAAGTGCTGGGATTACAGGCATGAGCCACCACGCCTGGCTCTTTCACTTTTTAAGAGAGTCTTGCTAGGTTTTCCAGGCTGGAGTGCAGTGGCTATGCACAGGTGCGATCACAGCGCACTATAGCCTCAAGAGACCCTCCTGCCTTAGCCTTCTAAGTAGGGGGACTACAGGTGTGTGCCACCACACCAGCTCAAAATAATTTCTATTTTTACGTACTGCTGTTTAAATGCTTGCAGAAAAAATGTTGGTTACTTCATTTAAGCCTCAACTAAATTACGTACAAAAATTGGACAGGAGGAGAGGAAAGGGGTGATACCAGGGCAAGGGTAAGGCCCAGTGACTTGGAGAGCCAACAGAATATGGAGAAAGTCTCCAACAGGTCATGGCCTTAGCAAGAAAAATGAGGCCTCAAAGACAACCCACGTCTGACAGCAAAGGACAGGAGAAGGAAACCTTTTACTCTGAGGGAAGAGGCATGAATGGCAGAAATATGCAGGTGAAAAGGACCAAATTTGACCAGGGTTTGGCAAACCACAGCCCACAGGCCAAATCTGATTCCCTGCCTGCTTTTGCAGATAAAAGTTTTATCTACAGTCATACTCATGTGTTTAAATACTCCCTATGGCTGTTTTTCACTACAATGGTCAGTTGAGTAGTGGTGACAGAAACCATATGGCCTGCAAAACCTAAAATGTTTACTATTTGGCCCTTTATAGAAAAATTTTACTGATCTTTGTTTTAGACCAAATAAAATTAATTAACATTAATTAAGCTCTTACTATGCACCAGGTGCCATGTTAGAAGCTTTAAATCAATTATTTTTTATTAAATTCTCATATGAAGTCATTAAAAACATTTATTGTCTCCAGTTTACAAGCAAGAGAAAGTGATGGTCAAACAAGCCTACTCAAACTGGCAGTTCTGGAACTCAAAAATCCAAGTCTGATCCTCAAGTTCAGTGACTTATACTTTAAAATGTTTCTTAAAGGAAAAATTTTAAAGTTTTTTTTTTTTTGGAGACAGATTCTCACTCTGTCACCCAGACTGGAGTGCGGTGGCACAATCAGAGCTCACTGCAGCCTCAACCTCCCAGGTGTAGGTGATCCTCCCACCTCAGCCTCCTGGGTAGCTGGGACTACAGGTGCACACCACCATGTCCAGAAAATTTGTTGTATTTTTTTGTAGAGAGAGCGCTTCACCATGTTGACCAGGTTGGTCTCGAACTCCTGGACTCAAGCCATCCATCTGCCTTGGCCTCCCAAAATGCTGGGATTATAGGCATGAGCTACCATGCCTGGTTGAAAAATTTTAAACTTTTTAACTTTAGTTATTTGGAAAATACTGTTGTATTTCCTTTCTCCCTCTGGAATAACAGTGCTGCATAGATAAATTTGATAGTTCATGTAAGAGCGAACACTGGGGTCTTTTTGAGCTGCGAGAATCCTGCTTGTTTAATTCCTTGTGGCCACATTCATGCCAATCTGCCAATGAGTACACTACCCTCAGCTGGATTCATTATACCAAGCAGTTGTCTACACCCGGGGGGAGGGGGACGTGCTTTAGTCACAGGGCAATTCTCTTTAGATATTTAAACTAGTCAGAGTTCAGGAAGATCGGGATTGCTGACATTTGTGCCACGACTCTGTGTTACCCATTTTACACAACTGTGGTTTTATGCTCATTCTCAAGGGTAAGACTGAGACAGCTCACCACTTCGTTCTTTCGGAGGATGAATGGCAATCTGTTGCCTCAAGATTGCCTCTCAGTTCCCATCTCTGCACTGTGGTTAACAGTAAACTGGTTCAAAGATCATTTTTAATGCAGTGGCCAAAAAAAAAAAAAGTGAGGCCTAGTCAACTTCCAAAGTTAAGAGGGCAGCTGAGCAGTTATTTCTGCTCAAAAGATCCTGAAAATGGGCTTCAGAATAATATCAGTGTCTGTGGAGGTAGACTGCTGGGGAAAACAAGAAGCTGGAGCCCAGTGTGTTACGCACACTGCCTAATCTGACTGCCTAATGTCAGATTTCAGAGCCATCTGGCTGCCTACAAGGACATAATGCATACAGCTTGGATGATATTAATTTTTCTTTTTTGAGACGGAGTCTTACTCTGTCGCACAGGCTGGAGTGCAGTGGCGTGATCTCGGCTCACCGCAACCTCCACCTCCCAGGTTCAAGTAAATCTTCTGCCCCAGCCTCCCAAGTAGCTGGGACTACAGGCATGCACCACCAGGCCCGGCTAACTTTTGTATTTTTAGTAGAGACGGGGTTTCACCATATTGGCCAGGCTGGTCTCAAACTCCCAACCTCAGGTGACCTGCCCACTCTGGCCTCCCAAAGTGCTGGAATTACAGGAGTGAGCCACTGTGCCTGGCAGGATCATATTAATTTCATCTCCGCTAAAATGCCAAGACATTTAATGGCTAAGAATACAGGCCATGGAGTCAGACTTCCTGGGTTTGTATCTCAGATCAAGCGTTTGTTATCTGGGAAAGTTGTGTATTATCTTGGGCAAGGTGCTTAGCTCTCTGATTCAGTTTCGTGATCGGTAAAATGGAGATCGTCATCTATCATTCAGGGGCTTGCTGTAAGGATTAAGTTAGCTAATCCATGTAAGCTGTCACAAGACTATGTGGCATTTAGTAAGCTTTCAATAAATGTAAACTACTATCATTACTGTACATAACTTTTAACTATCTTATGAATCCTCTGATTAGTCATCATTTCCACATAATAAACACCTTCAAAAAGGTTCTTTTTATGTTACAGATCTCATTTACCTATTTCCTTCCTCTCAAAAGGAATTTGTTGCTAATGAGGAATGAGGATTCAGTCTATGAAAATTTGCATTTTCCAACCTTTGTCATTCCATTCACATTGTTTTCAGAAAAGTATAATCCATATCTACAAGCCTATACAAATAAGAAAGAGATGAAGAAGGAGGTGGCATTCTCACCGTGAAATGCTTGCTGTAAGTGTGCAGGCAGAGGTGAGTGGGAAAGCGTTGCTGCATGCTGAGCTCCTCCTGGCTGTAAACCCTTTAGTAAATCTGAGAGGAAAACAGACTTGTCAGTCATCTTTAAATCCAGATTTGAGCCCTTTCAGTCCAAAAATGAAAACTGATTTATGTAATGCAGGCACAGCACCTGACTTCGAAGGCCTTCTAAAACTACAGCACGTTTTTAAAATTTTACTTATGTTAATGTATGTGTATGCACATAACCCAACACAATTGACTTCCTCTTAAAATTTTCATTAAGATGGAAATGTGGTATAGATAGCTTAAAAACTGTACATAAAACCCCAGTGTCCAATAATTTGACTTACTATATATAAACTGCATTTTTTTTTTTTTTTTTTTTTTTTTTGAGATGGAGTCTCGCTCTGTCGCCCAGGCTGGAGTGCAGTGGTGCAATCTCGGCTCACTGCAAGCTCCGCCTCCCGGGTTCACACCATTCTCCTGCCTCAGCCTCTCCGAGTAGCTGGGACTACAGGCGCCTGCCACGCCGCCCGGCTAATTTTTTTTGTATTTTTAGTAGAGACGGGGTTTCACTGTGGTCTCGATCTTCTGACCTCGTGATCCGCCCGCCTTGGCCTCCCAAAGTGCTGGGATTACAAGCGTGAGCCACCGCGCCTGGCTAAACTGCATTTCTTAAAAAAAAAAAAAAAAAAACAAAAAACAAACTATAATCTTCATTAACTCCAACTGGACTACTCTTAATTAGAATAAATTTGTGAGGTTTCCTGTTCTGTCAAGCTAGACAGCCCAACCAAATAGAAGAGCCCCACTTACTCTGAGTTAGGCTATGGTGGAAAGCGGCTGAGGTAGATCCCGAGGTGGTTGTCACTCCAGCTGTGTCCGTTCCAAAGCCAAGTATCTCCAAGGGAAACTGGAAGGGCATGGGCACTGGAACAAGGCCACCCAGCATCCCAAAAGGAGTCACATTTTGATTTGTTACAGACAAAGGTGATGTCATGAGAGTCAGAGGTGAGGCATTAGCCAATAATGATGCTCCTGCTGTGGACTGTGCAGAAACCAGGGGTCAAAATACATAAGAAATAAAGTAACCCAAATTGATTTATTTTCTATAATATCCTCACAGATGCAAGACTGTGCCTTACATCTGCTCTGACAGAAACGTTGTGAGACAGACTCTTCATTATCACTGTAGGTTCCTTAGATGCTGTTATTTTAGTGGCACTTACATGAACACCCACGCACTCTCTCAATCTACTAATTCCCAACCTTCCACTCGCACTCCTCCACTTTTGCCTCCTAGCCCAAACACCTGAACCATGAGTAAATAATTCTGTGCAATTTCAGCTTGGTCTCTGAAAATGCTCACTTTACTATTTGTCTCATCATGTCTCCTGCAGCAGCTGCTCTAGACTGCTGCTTTCAGGGCCCTACTTGGTATCCTTTACTGTCATCACATCAGCTTAGAGAGACGAGGCCGAGGTGTTCTTCCTCGCCATGAGCCTCACCTGCCCTTCTCCAAAGCTAACCACCTGACTTACTCCATGAATTCTCACCGTGTGGAACTTTCTTGTATAAATATCTAGTACTGCACCTTTTCCATGTTTCCTCTGCCTTCTCAGATACAGAAACTTATTATTTTTTTATAACCACGCTGTTATTCTAGCTCTTCCCCAGCTCCTAGCAACTGTCTTCCTTTTATTATCAAACAGAATGACAGACTTCAGTTTCCTTAGTTCTAGTCTCTAACTCCTGAAAGTGGGTTTTCACTTTATTACTTTTTTGAAATTACACTCCTTGAGGTAAAAGATAAATTGGACAGTGTTTTCACACTCCCCTACCTGGGCTTTGATGCCATGTTTATGAATAAAAACACTGAAATCAGAAATATGCTAACACATCTGGACTGCAGGGAGGACTTTAAAAAAATAAAATAAATAAGAAATATGCCAACATGGATGGGCTTTCACAGAGAACTTACTTAAATATATTCCCCCTGCCCAAACTCCGCCCCCTTTTGTTTTGAGACAGGGTCTCCTGTTGCCCACACTGGGCTGCAGTGGTGCAATCACAGCTAACTGCCATCTCAACCTCCTGGAGGCTCAAGTGATCCTCCTTCCTCAGCCTCCCGAGTAGCTAAGACTACAGACACATGCCACCATACCCGGCTAACAATTTTTTGTATTTATTATAGAGATAGGGTTTCACCATGTTGCCCAGGCTGGGCTCGAACTCCTGGGCTCAAACCATCTCCTCACTGCCTTGGCCTCCCAAAGTGCTAGAATTATAGCGTGAGCCAGAATGCCTGGCAAATATATTCCTATAGCTAGTATAATTCTTTGAACAATTTTCTACACAGCAATTAAATCATTTTTTTCCATTTTGACTTTTTTATTTAAAAATTTTTATTATTATTATTTTTTTTTTAGAGACGGGGTTTCACTCTGTTATCCAGGCTAGAGAGCAGTGGAACAATTGTAGCTCATGGCAGACTCAAACTCCTGGGCTCAAGTGATCCTCCCACCTCAGCCTCCCAAGTACCTGGGACTACAGACAGGCGTGTGCCACCAGACCCAGCTAATTTTTGTATTTTTAGTAGAGACGGGGTTTCACCATGTTGGCCAGGATGGTCTCAAACTCCTGTGCTCAAGTGATCCGCCTGCCTTGGCCTCCCAAAGTGCTGGGATTACATGCGTGAGCCACCGTGTCCATCTAAATCTAAATTTGTTCAGGAAAATAGAATTTGTTGACTATTTTAAAAATAACTAAAAATGTTAGCTCTTTCCAGTTTTATTATGTATATCAATAAGCATTATTAATTAAGGACTGATTGTTTTAAAAATCTTTGTCCTTTTGCTCCTAGTGGGGTATTTCTTAAGTTAATGTATAAGAAAAATGCAGACAATCTTTCCGCACACATATGCCACATAACATTACATATATTTATACACTTAAGAGGCTACGCCACTGCTGAACAAACAAATGAAGAATATCCGCAAGCAGCCTTCTTTCTGGTTCTTTAACTGCCTCCCTCCCCTGTTCTCCTTTATTTGTTAATAAAAATAACACATTTTACAACTAAAATTTATATCCGTAGTTCTGGCCTCTCATCTCAATTTCCATCCTGCATATCTGAGATTCAAGTGAATAATTCCACTTGAATATCTAGCACCAACTTGACATATCCAATGCTGAAATCATCTTCTCCAATGGGTTCCCCCATCTTCTGTCAACTGCTTTCATCAGGGAATTCCATTCTTTCCAGTCCCTTAGGCTTGAAACCTTAGTTTTCAGGCATTATAAAATGATAACATTATAGTCAAAAACCCCATTCTTTCTTTTTTACCAAAATTTCCTCTTACACTTAAGTACAAACCTTCACCACTCCATGTTTGAACCTGACAGTTTTTCTTATTTTCCTGTCTTTTCCTGTACTGTGCCAACCACAATATATAAAATGGGAGAATTTAGGAAAAAATTACCAAGTTAGAAATAATAGTATCTTAATGCAACTAGGATAGAAAAGATCCTGCATCAACTTAAAAATTAACCAGAGTTGGCCAGGCGCGGTGGCTCATGCCTGTAATCCCAACACTTTGGGAGGCCAAGGTGGGTGGATCATGAGATCAGGAATTCGAAACCAGCCTGACTAACATGGTGGTCTCTACTAACCCCGTCTCTACTAAAAATACAAAATTACAATAATTAATTCATTAATACAATACAAAAATTAGCCAGGTGTGGTGGCGCATGCCTGTAATCCCAGCTACTCGGGAGGCTGAGGCAGGAGAACCGCTTGAACCTGGGAGGCAGAGGTTGCAGTGAGCCAAGATTGTGCCACTGCACTCTAGCCTGGGAGACAGAGCAAGACTCTGTCTCGGAAAAAAAAAAAAAAAAAATTAACCAGAGTTGCTTCTTCTAATCATAATTCTACTGCAGTCTTGGAATGATAAAGAGTCTCCAAGGCTGTGTGCCCCAGTTGGAGTTCCCTAGTGAGGAACACTAAATACTGTTAATAAAAGGAATCTTTTAAAGCTTTTCTGGAGGAGTGTAATTGAAGCATTAAAATAGATGCAAAATGAGGGCCAGGTGCTATGGCTCACTCCTATTATCCCAGCACTTTGGGAGACTAAGTTGGGTGAATCACCTGAGGCCAGGGGTTCAAGACCAGCCTGACCAACATGGTGAAACACCGTCTCTACTAAAAATACAAAAATTAGCCGGGCGTGGTGGCACGCTCCTGTAATCCCAGGTACTCAGAGGCTGAGGCAGGAGAGCTGCTTGAACCCTAGAGGCGGAAGCTGCAGTGAGCCAAGATTGCGCCACTGCACTCCAGCCTGGGCAACAGAGTTAGACCCTGTCTCAAAAAAAAAAAAAGCAAAATGTAAATTAGGGAGGGCAATTTCCAAAATTAAATAACTCAAGTATAGCAAAAAAGTGATACTATGCCATAACTAACATTTTACTTTCAAGTAACTTTTATATCCACTTTAATTTGTTTACAAATATAAATGGAAGCATCAGATAATCTAAATGTGACATGGGTATTTGCAAATCTCTCTATCCTAAAAGATGGAGACCTTTCAGCAGTGGGGTGCTCCAATGTTGATATCATCTGGGATCACGCACAAGAAGTCAGCATGAAGCAGGTAAATAGTTCCGGATTATGCCCCAGAATCAAAAAGAGTTTCCGTGACCTCTACATTTTATTCCCAGGGGAAAAAACATTGAAGGGAAACCTTGCTCTTCCCGTAGTGGGCATTAATTTTTTCTTTCTTTTTTTTTTTTTTTTTTGAGATGGCGTCTCCCTCTGTTGCCAGGCTGGATTGCAGTGGTGCGATCTCGGCTCACCGCAACCTCCAACTCCAGGATTCAAGTGATTCTCCTGCCTCAGCCTCCCAAGTAGCTGAGATTACAGGCACGTCCCACCACACCCAGCTAATTTTTGTATTTTTAGTAGAGATGGGGTTTCACCATGTTGGCCAGGATGACATCAATCTCCTGACCTCGTGATCCGCTCACATCGGCCTCCTAAAGTCCTGGGTTTACAGGCATGAGCCACCGCGACCAGCCGCAATTAAATTTTTTTTAAACCACATACTCTACTTTGGTGAGTGCACTGGTCCCCTGTTCCCCACAACACCCAGAGTAACCTTTTGAGATGCAAATCAGACCATACCAGTCCCCTGTTTAAGAACCTCCAATTGCTTCCCACTGCACAGAGAATAAAATCCAAAGTCCTTACTATGGTCCACAAGGTCCTCCATGACACGGTTCTGGTCTCTCTCTGATCTCATCACCTACCACTCTCTCCCCATGGTCCAGCCATGCAGGCCTTCACTTCAGGCTCTTTTCCATCTCAGTGTCTTCATACAACTGTTCCCTCTGGCCTGAACTACTTTCCCCCTCATTTCTCCACATGGCTGGCTTCTGCTCATTCAATTCTCAGATCAAACGTTACCTCCTCAAACCTTCTTAACCTTCTTTACGTTAGCAGCAATCACTTTATCATATTATCCTACAATTTTATTTTTTCACAGCATTTACCACATTTTGAAAAAACT
Source organism: Hylobates moloch (assembly GCF_009828535.3). NCBI lineage: Eukaryota > Metazoa > Chordata > Mammalia > Primates > Hylobatidae > Hylobates > Hylobates moloch. The sequence goes on along the minus strand of NW_026652276.1, from coordinate 220,347,530 downwards.
TGTATTTTTCCTTGTCTTCCTACCTAGACTATATGTGTGAGTATGCTGTTCATACCTATATCCCCAGCACCTAGAAGAGTGCCTGGCACATAGTAAACACTCAATAAACATTTGCTTAATGAATGAATGATGTTTGGAATTATAAAGTGGCAAAGACAGGATTCACAGAATATCAGTAAGTTGAAGGGTAAGAAAGAGGAGGAAACCCCTGTGTGGAAAGTTATTAAATAGAAAGCAAGCAGAGCTAACAAGCTGAACCCAGAAGGAGTTTAACTTTTGCCATTTGTTAAAGGACCTGTCATTTTCACTCTGCAAATCAGTAGACACCCACAGATGCCTTTCAGACAGAAGGTGAATGCTTTACAGGCATAGATAGGAACTCTGTTTTCAGTGTTGGAGAGCTATAGACAGGTTCTAGAGGCCACAAGATAGCTGATAAGACTTCATTGAGACGCTATGTTAAAACAAAAAGAACCTTACTTTCGCCAAAGGGTAGAAATGACCTTATTCAATTATTAACCTTTTCTTCAGTCAAACCAGTAAGACAGAGAAAAAAAAAAGATAAGATATGAAGGCAGGAACACTTCAGTCTCCAAATCATAAAGCCATTTGGGAGAGGAAGAAAACCAGGAGGGAGTAGTTAGTCTTCAGAAACTCATACTTTGCCAAGTAGCCTCCATGCTGACAAACCAATTATTTGTTAGACAGTATAGGGGTTCTTTTGCAATAAATAATGAAATACAGGAAGATCTTTGGGAACAAAATAGAACTGACAGAATGTAGAGATGACAAAGGATGAAGAAAGATTTAATCTTAAGTTCAAAGAAAATGAAGCAAATGAAAATAAAAATGAATTTTTAATTCCAGAAATAACTCCCCAATTTTTTATAAAATTGATAAAATCAAGAGTTTTCCATTTATTATTCTTATTTAAAAGCAAAAAGAAAATGCTGAGAGAGTTAAAAGTAGTTAACCCTCGGAGGAGGATACGGGGCAGGGAACTACCATTTATGCTATCTTTTCACTTATTCCTTTGATCAAATTAAGAATTAATTTTAAGAAGAGTAAACTATTTAATAAACAGTAATGCAGACTAACTCCAATCTTCCATATACCTTTTTTTTCATAAGGGAAGGCCTTTATTCATCCATCTCCATATACATTTTAACATATAATCCCTAATATCAATGTTTTAATTATTTTATTTCTGATGAAAGTAAATGTACATACATAAAACATCAGTTAATCCTAGATTTCAATTAATGAACTACCAGTTAGCTGAATTCGTTCTACATTAGAATTCTGGCATCCAGTCATTCCTATGCCTACATAGTAGCAGAATGATGATTTGAATACACAATGTATATTGAATATCAACCCTTAGACTATATTGAACAGCAGGAAACCTTGACATACAGCAAGGGGAAACTCTTCTCATTACATGTTCCTGTTCCACATAAATAGGAGGCAGTACAAAGAGCACTTCCTTAGACAACACAATTCCATAAATAAATAAAAGTTAGGTTTCCAAAGAATATTTAAGAACCTAAGAACTTGCATATCATAAAATGGTATTTTTTTTTGCCGGTTATAAAACAAAATATTATATAAAACACATTTTGTTGAAAAAAGTCTTAAAAAGTACCTACAAAGCATAAACAGTATTGGATTAATAGGTGATTTTTATTTCCTTTTTTCTAAATTTGCCTTCAATGAACACATATTACTTTCAGGGGAAAAAAGTTAAAGAAACTAAATCATTAACATAAAGGACAAATCTGAGAAAGTGTCAGAATATAAAGAAGTGGCATAGAGATGAAAACAATAACAGAAGATGATATGGAAGACAGAGAAATGAAATACAGGCCCGGCGCAGTGACTCATGCCTGTAATCCCAGCACTTTGGGAGGTGGAAGCGGGCAGATCACTTGAGGTTAGGAGTTTGAGACCAGCCTAGTCAACATAGTAAAACCCCATCACTACTAAAAATATAAAAATTAGGCCAGGCGTGGTAGCTCATGCCTGTAATCCCAGCACTTTGGGAGGCCGAGGTGGGCGGATCACCTGGGGTCAGGAGTTCAAGACCAGCCTGGCCAACATGGCAATACACAGTCTCTACTAAAAATACAAAAATTAGCTGGGCATGGTGGCCCATGCCTGTAATCCCAGCTACTCAGGAGGCTGAGGCAGGGAGAACTGCTTTGAACCTAGGAGGTGGAGGTTGCAGTGAGCAGAGATCACGTCATTGCACTCCAGCCTGGCAACAGAGGAGACTCCGTCACAAAAAAATAATAATAATAATAAACAAATATACAAAAATTAGCCAGGCATGGTGGTGGGTGCCTGTAATTCCAGCTACTCGGGAGCCTGAGGCAGGAGAATCTCTTGAACCCGAGAAGCGGAGGTTGCAGTAAGCCAAGATTGCGCCACTGCCCTTCAGCGTGGACGACAGAGCGAGACTCTGTCTCAGGGAAAAATAAAAAAATATGTACATAATAAAGAGTTCTCAAAAAACTTACAATAAATAGATCAGAAACAGTAATCAGACACATAATACAATAAAATATTCTTGATCTAAAATAAATAACCGGGTCTGAGATGGAAAGCTACTACTATGTTCTAGGTATACAATTAATGAAAACTAGGCAGAGAAAACACATTAATGATAACGGAACAAAAGGAGAATGAGAAAGAGTCTGAGAATGGCCTCAGCCTTCTCCATAATCCTAAACACTAAGCAAGAGTCAGTGGAGTAGTATTTACAAAATTTGGAGTGGAGCAGTTAGTGCCCTAAGAAGGCTATGCCTACTCAAGTGTGATAGCACAGAAAGAAATTATCAGGTGTACATGAGCTAAGGTAAAATAGCATTTATATTACCCTTTTTTTTTTTTTTTTGAGATGAAGTTTCGCTCTGTCACCCAGGCTGGAGTGCAATGGCATGATATCGGCTCACTGCAACCTCTGCTTCCTGGGTTCAAGCGATTCTCCTCACTCAGCCTCCCGAATAGCTGGGACTACAGGCATGCGCCACCATGCCCGGCTAATTTTTTTGTATTTTTAGTAGAGACAGGGTTTTGCCATGTTGGCCAGGCTGGTCTTGAACTCCTGACCTCAAGTGATCCTCCTGCCTTGGCCTCCCAAAGTGCTGGGATTACAGGCATGAGCTACCATGCCCGGCTACCCTTCTTAAAAAGATTGCTTGAGTGAGGCACTCAGCTAATTGAGATATAAGTTTAAACTAAAAATTCATGAATGGGAAAATTGTGGTATAAAAGGGCGAATGACACTAATTTGACACAGAAAATTATATATAACTACAAAATTAACGCAAAATAAAAATTTTGAGAAGATAAATGATTTAAAAAATAACATGAATGTATAAATTTGATTTAAAAATAAGAAAATTGGCAGGAGAAAAAGGGAAGGGAAGAGCTAAGCGAATGTTTGTTAAATTCCTAAGTTACTACTTTGTTCTGGACTTGGTAAGAGAGAAAGTTTGAAATAAGCATTTTAGTTTTGTTTTTTCAAATAATTTTAAAGTTGATTTAGTGATGGTTGCTTGTAATGAAGACATCGTTCTGTCAGACAGCTGAATGCTGGTGCACCTTTGTTACTTTGTTTAAGAAAAATCCATATCCCAACAAACACCTCATCTACAAGTGTGTCTGTCACTGTGATGTCAGCATCAGGAACATTCCATGGCCGCAGGCTGTAATAAGCCAATTGAGAACAATCCACACATCATAAAAAGCTTATTAAAGTTACCCGCAAGACAGATGACATTATACAATCTTACAGTTTATCACACGGATGTACAGAACATACATACCTGCACACTGGCTGTTACCACTGAAGACCCTGAGGCAGTGGATGGTCTATGTGGAGTAGACAACGGTTTGGTAGCACCCTGTGTTCCACTTCCTGCTCCCCCAGATAGACTAGTCCTATTAGCTCCGCTTGAGTTAAGGTTGCTACCTCTGCTGGCAGGTACATTCATTGCAATTCCACTCAAGCTATTCTTCCCAACAGTTCCAGTGGATGATGAGTTTGTTAGCTTTGAGGAGGCCTGAAGATTTTTTGTAGGTGGAAGGCCTGAAGTGCGACTAGAGGGCAATAAATTCAAGGTGGGAGACTGTCTGCTGATGTTCATTCCACTGGGCTGTTTATGGACTGGGTTGTTAGTGCTGGAGTGGCTACTCTGGGCGACTAGTGCATTTGGACTGGAACTACTTGGGGATACAGTAGGCTTGGGAGTTGGGTTGGATTTAGAAATAAGTTTAGTTGATACTGAAGGCTTAGCTGACAGAGAGGGCTTGGGTGAGGCAGAAGGCTTAGGCGAGGGCAGGGGTTTAGGAGATGTGGCAGGCTTGGGAGATGCGGCAAGTTTTGGGGAGGCAGCCATCGAGAAGGGAGATTTGAAACCCTGCGTGGAGATCTGTGACACCATAGCCTTGGCTAAATAGTTACTGGAGGTAGTGGTGCTAGGTACTGTCCTAGAAACCAGGGGGTGGGACCCTTGAGAACCATTTCCAGGTGAGGGGGTAGATAAGGGAAGGCGGTACATAAGTGGCTTATCTGAAGTCTTAATAAGCGAGGAGGAACAGGAGAGTTGGGGATTATTACTTAACTTCACGACGGGGTTGGTCTGGGATTTACTGATGGTGGCCTGTAATGGAGACACATAGTTCTGCTGGACAGCTGAATGCTGGTGCACCTTTGTTACTTGTGTTAACGAAGAAGCATCTTGGGCCTCGGATGTTCCCAGAGCATGAGAAGAGGCAGCAATTTGGGCTTGGGAAGAAGAGGAGACATGGGTCTGTGAAGAGGAAGAAGTGTGAATCTGGCTTGACCTCTGAAGTCCTTGTTGAAGTAGCCTGGCTGGCAAAGGTTCTAAAGAAACTTTAGGGTTCTGAATGGAAGAACCAGCAATAAGGCCTGAAGAGATGCCAGTATGAGCTAAATCCTGGGGTTTCTTTGGTACTGGCCCTGTATGACCAGCAATAAGACTTGAAGAATGTGTAGTCTGAGTAGAATCTAGTTTTTTGGGAGTAGCTAGTGGCAGCTTACTCATGATACTTGCTAATTTTTCTTCTCTCAGTCCTGGACGAGGCTTTGTGGTTGGCATGCTTATCCTTGAGCCAACTGGAGGGCCCTTGTTCCCATTGTTGATAACCGCTAAAGCTTCAGAAACAAGATCCAGTGAAGGTGAATGGAAAGAAAGGTCTTCATCTAGTGAGTCGTCGAGGCAGATGGTTTCTTGGGCTGGTGCAGAGCTAGAGCTGGCTGCAGCAACGGTAGTTGTGCTGGAGCTCGTTGGAGGACCGCTAACCGAAGCCACCAGGGATGCTGGAGTTTTCTGGTCCTTTTTTGGACTACACTCCTAATGTAAAGCATCATATGGAAAAAAATAGAAATGGTGAATAAAAAATTACAGTTAATTTTAAATAACTAAAAGATTCTCATGGCAATTAAAATTATTTTTCTACTGGAAATCTTTAGAGACTATCAAAATAAAAATAATTTTTGAGATGACAGAGCTCCTGACTGAGCTGTCCTCACAAGACAAAGTATCTGATATATTGCACATAGCTGTCATACCTTGGTAAGCTTAACACCAAGTGGAAGGAACATTCATATACTAGTTACATTACTGATGAGCCTCCCTCACCTGCATCAGATCTTCAAATCCTGCTCCAAATCCATCGTTCAGATTATTATCTTTTTATTCCCCTGCACTCAGAGGAAATTCTGCCTTTATATTAAGACTCTCTCCTTCTCGTCTGGGATGGTTTGCTAGGAGGCTGACCTTCACTTTCTGCTTCCATGCATTTCTGCCTCTTTGTATGCCCTGTCCTGCAGCTACCCTACAGCCAGTACATAGAAAAACTGGTACGTCAAAGTGGCAGATGATTCAATCCAAGCACAAATAAATTATGCTATTTATTATGGTGAATCTGTAATTTGCTTGTAAATTATTCATTTGTCATTTATTCAATATATCCACTAAGTGTCCGCTGTGAACAGGGCTCTATGCTAAGAAAACAAGGATATTAAGAATTACAACTCTGAATACCTAAGAGTTGTTAGTCTGTTTCTCAAATAATCAACCTTCTTAATATTTAAGAAAAAGAACTAGAGCACAGTTTATAATATTCAAAGAGCAAAATAATTAAAAAGCAACTATTTATTTTTAAAGATAAAGTATTTGATTCATTTTAAGATTGAGAAGCAAAAGCCTATTACATAAAAGTCATATCAAAGTCTCTTCAATTAGTTTCTTAAACAAACCCAAACAAACCTAAAGTGTTATATTACGTACTGATTTATACAACCATAGCACTTACCTTAAGCATAGTGGGGAAAGAATGGAGAGGAAGGGTCTTTACCATCACCTCCTAAGGTATTACATAAGCAAGCTGTTAAGAATACTGTTACACTCTAACTTCCTTAGTATTTTTTCTAAGCTTTTATTCTAAAACCCCTGATTAAAAACCTCACTACCTATTGGAAGTACAAGTGTAACTGCATTAAGGTCACAAATGTCTGCTAAGAAGAATGGGTAATGCAGATGAAACATGTTTGTTTTGATATGCCATCCACTGACATGATTAGTGAAAATTCCATTATAAAAAGTACAGAATAAAGGGTAGGAAATGTATCCAAATGTTGGAAGTATTACTAGTATAAAACTGCTGTTTTAAAATAACTTTTTGATTAATTTTTATTTATAAAAACATTAAATCCACTCTAATAGAATACTGTGAAGATTTATACTGGCAGAGAAAATTGTTCAGGACATATAACTGAGTCAAAAAAGCAGGTTATCCCATTTATATAAAAGACTAAATAAATAGATAGCTGACTGGATAGATGGATGGATGAATGGAAGGGAGGGAGGGAGGAACAGAGTTTCAGAAGAAGGGAAGGAAGATGTGTCTTAGAAAGCTAAGAGCTTTTACTCTCTGACTGAGGAGAAATTTATAGATACTTTTACTTTTCTCCTTACTTTTCTGGGTTATTTGCATTTTCTATTATAGTCATTTCCTTATCTTACCTTTATAACTAGAAACAGTACGGGGAGTTACAGTAGAAAAAAACCACATCAACAATATAGCTTTTCCATTTTGGGAAAATGGAAAAAGTAATTTAATCATAGAGAAGGAAACAAAAAAACTGATGACTCCCCCATATCATCCTAACACAACAGTATTAGAATTTAACAAATTTCCTATCCTATTATTCTATTAATCATAGATGTATCAAATGTAACCAATCCTTTATGGAGGGTATTAAGACTTTAGTAGTCTAATAAAGTCAAGTGTCAAAACAACGTCTAAATTCTACAGATTTAATGAAAGATTGGCTCAATATTATTTGGATCAGAAGACAAAGTAGACTATTAAGAAAAAGAGGACTGGCTGGGTGTGGTGGCTCACGCCTGTAATCCCAACACTTTGGGAGGCCAAGGCGGGTGGATCACGAGGTCAGGAGTTCAAGACCAGCCTGACCAACATGGTGAAACCCCGTCTCTACTAAAAATATAAAAATTGGCCAGGCGTGGTGGTGCGCACCTGTAATCCCAGCTACTCAGGAGACTGAGGCAGGAGAATCGCTTGAACCTGGGAGGCGGAGGTTGCAGTGAGCCGAGATCGCACCACTGCACTCCAGCCTAGGCAACGGAGCGAGACTCTGTCTCCAAAAGAAAAAAAAAAAAAAGAAAAAGAAGACTATTTACCCTGCATTTAAAGAGGCTCTAACACCAAAAAAGTCAGGAAGGCCACAGAATAATATATATTGACCATCTGGCCACAATCTTATAAGCAAAGAACCTCATCTATTAAAAACAACAACAACAACAAAAAACCAAAGAGACAAAGGCTATGGAGCAAAGTGTAAAACCTAAAGGGTATGAGCTTTCATTAAAATTTTAATTTCAAATCATTACAGTTTTTACTTCTGGAGGTTATATCTTGATTCTCTTTCAAATCTACTTTGTTTATTTTGATAGGATATTTTTTATTCCCTTTTCTATTTCTCTAAATATTAAACATTTTTAAGTAAAATTATTTTATGTACTAAATTCCATAAATGTACTACTTGTCCATCTTAGGGATCTAACTGCTGTTTATTGTTCCTACTGACTCTCACTCATCGTAACTTATTCTCTCATGTATTCTGTATTTCAGACTGTAAGCTCAGGTCTGACATGGTTTATAGGAGGAAGGACTTTGAGGCCTCTGAAGCAGGCACATTATACCAGAGAGAATTTGCTTTTGCCAGTGGCCCCAGGTTACTACTAATCCAGTAACTAAGTTACTTTTTCAGCTTGGGTTTTTCTCAGATTGTAGAGGTAGTGTAACTTAAATTCCTAAGCCAAGAAAATTTTTCAGCAAGGACATTCTTCCCCCAAACCAGAACCCAGTCCAAGACAGCCACTTAATGTCTCTGCTGGTAGCTGGATTTTTTTCTAGTCCTCTCTTTTACTAAAGATGTTATTGTTTGAAGGTCCAGCTTTATGCAGATTTCATCCCAAGTTTTAACCTGCACAAGCCCAAGAAAACCCTAACTGCTATGCTCTGAGAAGAAACGTAAAAAGAAACCATAAAGTGATGGGTAGAAAGTGCCAAATGCCTCCAAGGGCAGCCAAAGTTTAAGCGACAGATTAACACTGTCAGCTCCTTTTTTGGTTTTGGTCTTATGAATTTTTCTTACGTATTTTCAATCTCACCTATGCTATGAAAGAATATTTGTTATATTTTACCTAGCATTTCCAAGTATTAATAGAGTTAAGCTTTACAATTGGTGTATGCATATTTCCCACTGCTACACAGGAATCTATTCTCCCAAATACAGAAGTACTAAGATTATTATGAAGTTGAAAACATCTATCTTATAGTGCCTACTGACCTCTGCTAAATACATCTTTTTCATCTTAGGAATGTATTTCAACATTCACCAACTATAACTAATTAAATATTTTGTTTCAATACTTACCTTTACTTTGGGTTTAGGTGCAGGAATCACCTTTTTCTTTGCCCTAAGATAAAAAGATTTTAAAAGGCTATTTCAGTAGCAGTTATATTGCTCATTAGAAAGTTATAATATATAGCTTTGTAATTATGTGGTAAATAATTCCTTCTGCTATTTGGAAAGCTCTCTGAAGGAACTGTATTTAAGCGCTCAGTTTATACAAAGTATGTAGCAACATTTTCCCCAATTCAGATTAATTGAAAGGCCAAACAACTAGTAAACCATGAAACGTAGATAATACAATTTTTAAAAAATTAAATGTAAATAAGCTATAAAATAACCCCCCCAAAAAAAGAGCTTCAAGGAACTTCAGGCTCAAATTAAACCATGCCAAGAAGGTGTGAATGCGATTTAACTTAACCAAAACAAAAAAACCCCTGAGCTTTTAAAGAAAAATTTTTGTAATGTAAAAATTCAAATAAAAAATGTCAAAATGACAGGGAGAAAAAGGGCAAGAAAAATTACTATGGAATCCTGGAACTTTTGGAAAACTATGATAAAGTTTGAAGATGAAAAAACGAACGAGTTCCACAGTAAGTCAAAGTATTCAAATGTTTGTTGAACAATTAAAGTGTTGACAAGCCAAAATACTTCACCTTGTCTACTTCACTTGGCTAAAATGTCATCAATTAGATTAACAAGAATCTTGATTAAAACTGTCAATTTGGCCGGGCGCGGTGGCTCAAGCCTGTAATCCCAGCACTTTGGGAGGCCGAGGCGGGCGGATCACGAGGTCAGGAGATCGAGACCATCCTGGCTAACACGGTGAAACCCCGTCTCTACTAAAAATACAAAAAATTAGCCGGGCGTGTTGGCGGGCGCCTGTAGTCCCAGCTACTCAGGAGGCTGAGGCAGGAGAATGGCGTGAACCCGGGAGGCAGAGCTTGCAGTGAGCCGAGATTGCGCCACTGCACTCCAGCCTGGGGGACAGAGCAAGACTCCGTCTCAAAAAAAAAACAAACAAACAAACAAACAAAAAAAAAAACTGTCAATTTACAACTTCATTTAGGCAACAGTAATTTTCTGAGTTTTTTTTGATGAAGGCCATTTAGGGAAACGACCTCTAGGCCCACTTATCCCATAGATTCCTACTTTCTGGTATAAAACAAAACACAAAGTTAAACAAAACACAAAGTTAATGATAATAATGAAGCTATTTTAAAAAAGGGAGGAGGAGGCTGGGTGCAGTGGCTCATGCCTGTAATCCTAGCACTTTGGGCCGAGGCAGGCGGATCATGTGAGGCCAGGAGTTTGAGACCAGCCTGGCCAACATGGTGAAACCCTGTCTCTACTAAAAATACAAAAATTAGCCGGGCGTGGTGGCACACGCCTGTAGTCCCAGCTACTCAGGAGGCTGAGGCAGGAGAATAGCTTGAACCTGGGTGCAGTGAGTCGAGATCGTGCCACTGCACTCCAGCCTGGGCGACAGAGCAAGACTCCAACTCAAAAAAAAAAAAAAAAAAAGCCAGAGAGACAGAGAGGGAGACATCTTTTGTAAACACCTTTAGAATTAAAGGAATGCATTATTTGTACCTGAATTGTAATGCATATATGGCTTTAGAACTACAGTAGCCCCCCTTATCCACAGTTTTCAATTTCTGCGGTTTCAGTTGCCTGTGGTCAACTGAGGTCTGAAAATATTAAATGGAAAATTCCAGAAATAGAGATAAACCACATTCACATAACTTTTATTATACTATACTGTTAAACTGTTCTCTTTTATTATTGTTGTTGTTAATCTCTTACTGTGCCTAATTTGTAAACTAAAATCTATTATAGGAATGTATGTATAGGAAAAAATAGTCTATGTAGGGTTCAGTACTGTCTGCAGTTTTGGCATCTACTGCAGGCATCTTGGAGTATATCGTCTGAGGATAAGGGGGACTACTGTATAGGGAAATTAAAGCCAAAAATACTACTGACACAAACATATACATATGTATATAAAATTTATTTCAAAGACAACAAAAACTCTTGCAACAAAGTAAACCTGTAATATATGAAACCAAACTACTTAGAATTTATACTAAAAAAACCAGTAAGAACCAAAAACCACAACCAACTCAATGCATTTCTGATATACAGTTGACCCGAGGATGAAGACCTTTATGATGATTCACTTCCACTTAATGAATAGTAAATACAATTTCTCTTCCTTATGATTTTCTTATTAACATTTTCTTTTCTTTAGCTTACTTTATTGTAAGAATATAGTATACTGTACATAAAACACATACAATGTGTTCATGACCTATTTATGTTATCAGTAAGGCTTCAGGTCAACAGTAGGCTATTAGCAGTGAAGTTTTGGGAGAGTTGAAAGTTACACGTGGATTTCTGTGTGGGATGAGGGGGTGAAATCCCTAACTCACGTGTTGTTCCAAGGGTCAACTGTAGTAATGAAGTGTCCTTCCTAAAAACTAAAAAATTCCTATATAACTGCATACAAGGGGAGTACGAATTTTATAATGTTGCCCAAAATATATTAAACAGACCTCTCAGCAGAATATTGAATTAGAGTGTTCAGTAAATTCTCAGTAACTTGCTAATTTTATATTTTAATAACCCCCTTTTTTTTTCTGGAAACAAAGTCTGCTCTGTCCCCCAGGCTGGAGGGCAGTGGCATGATCTCCACTTACTACGACCTCTGCCTCCCTGGCATAAGCCATCCTCCCACCTCAGCCTCCTGAGTAGCTGGGACTACAGGCACACACACCATGCCTGGCTAATTTTTGTAGTTTTTATAGAGATGGAGTTTCGCCATGTTGCCCAGGCCAGTCTCAAACTCCTGGGCTCAAGCGATCCACCCGCCTCAGCCTCCAAAAGTGCTGGGATTACAGAAGCGAGCCACTGTGCCTGGCTTTAATAACCCTTAATGCCACCCTTGCAGGCTACAGAGAAGTAGCCCTAAGTTGAAGGGAAAAATAAAACTGTTCTGGAATTGACCAATATTCAACCAAAAAAGTGACCACAGAAAAAACTTGCCTTTTTGTTGTATGTTGGGGGGATAAAAGCTTTCTCTAGTAATCACATCACTAAGGAAATATCCAGTTTTGAACAGAAGACCTCAAGAATAGGTTAATTTTGTGGAATAAAACACTCTGTAGTGCAGCAAGGGTGGGTGTGCATATGGATCTGTCCTGGTAAACTCAGGACACAGAGGGCTGTAGATTACAAATGCAGATGGACGTTAGGAGGTGGAGAAAAAGACTGGCAGGTAGAAGGCCCAGGAACAAAGGAAAACCCCTGAGCCTTCACGCTTCCCTACTACCGGAATCCCAGGCCATTATGTGTCACAGTGTGGATTTAGTAGGTGTTTAGAGAGTAGCCTGACAATTATTTCAATAGATAAATGTGTTCTGAAGTCTAAATAGTCAATGGTCAAAATGATCTTTTTAAGTCCTATTCCAACTAGCATTTAATAAATGATACTTTTGTTCACTAAAGCACATAATGTGAATAAATGAAGCAATCTGGGGTCTGCATTTACTCACGGAGCAGAAGTAAGATGATTATGAACACTCCGGCTTTCCTTAAAAAGCATTCTGGAAAAATTTAAAGAACAAAATTATTATTCTCTTTATAGCAGATAATAACATAATTGTTTTATTTTTTAAAGTAATTTAATTTTCAATAGACTATTACTGCTTACTTACCAAGTAAAAGTTATAATGGTACAGTATACTCAATAATCTATTTTATGGAGAGTTTTATTCATAGCTCACTATAACCTAGGCCTCCTGGGCTCAAATGGTCCTTCCAACTCAGCCTTCAAAGAAGCTGGAATTACAGGTGTATGCCACCACGCCCAGCTAATTTTTAAAACTTTTTGCAGAGTCAGGGGTCTCACTATGCTGCCCAGGCTGGTCTTGAACCCCTGGCCTCAAGCAATCCTCTCACTATGGCCCTTGGCCTCCTAAAGTGCTGAGATTACAGGGGTGAGCTACCACACCTGGCCAACAGATCTTTTCTGTTGATAGAAGATGGAGCAATTTAATATCATGGGTTGAACTAGCCAAGTTTATTAATTTTTACTTAACTCTTTTTTTTTTTTTTTGAGACAGAGTTTTGCTCTTGTTGCCCAGGTGGAGTGCAATGGTGCAATCTCGGCTCACTGTAACCTCTGCCTCCTGGGTTCAAGTGATTCTCCTGCCTCAGCCTCCTGCATAGCTGGGATTACAGGTGCCCACCACCACGCCCAGCTAATTTTTGTATTTTTAGTAGATACAGGGTTTCACCATGCTGGCCAGGCTGGTCTCAAACTCTGGACCTCAGGTGATCTGCCAGCCTCAGCCTCCCAAAGTGCTGCTATTACAGGTGTGAGCCACCACAATGGGCCACAATCTTAACCCTTGAGACTTTAAACAGAGCGACTCTTTGTTTCTTGAGATATCTCTCTACACTGATCTTCTTATTTATTTACTTATTTTTTGAGACTGGTCTCAAACTCCTGGGGCTCAAAGTGATGCTCCCACCTTGGCCTCCCAAAGTGCTGAGATTACAGGTGTGAGCCACTGCACCTGGCCTACACTGACTATTTTCTTTTTTTTTTTTGAGACGGAGTCTCGCTCTGTCACCCAGGCTGGAGTGCAGTGGCGCAATCTCGGCTCACTGCAAGCTCCGCCTCCCGGGTTCACGCCATTCTCCTGCCTCAGCCTCTCCGAGTAGCTGCGACTACAGGCGCCCGCCACCGCGCCCGCCACCACGCCCGGCTAATTTAGTGCTGGGATTACAAGCGTGAGCCACCACGCCCGGCCGACACTGACTATTTTCTTTTCTCTTTTTCTTTTTTTTTTCTGAGACAGAGTTTTGCTCTTGTGGCGTGATCTCGGCTCACCACAACCTCCACCTCCGGGGTTCAAGTGATTCTCCTGCCTCAGCCTCCCAAGTAGCTGGGATAACAGGCATGCGCCACCACGCCTGGATAATTTTGAATTTTTAGTAGAGATGAGGTTTCTCCATGTTGATCAGGCTGGTCTTGAACTCCCGACCTCAGGTGATCCGCCTGCCTTGGCCTCCCAAAGTGCTGGGACTGGCATAAGCCACCACGCCCGGCCTCTACACTATTTTCAACAGAATCTAAGGCTGTGTCTCTTTTCCTATGTTCTAATCCCGTATTAGTTTCCTTATCTTCATGTTACCCATATGAAGCTCCTCTCCCAAACTTCATAACCATTTGGGAGTCTTCCCTCCTCTCTTTTTCTCTACTAGCAAATTTGGGTGTTTAAAAAAAAAAAAGTTAAGTAAAATATCACCTTTACATCTATCTCTGTGTGTGCATGACTGTTTTGTCATTTAAGTGCTTAAGGTTTTCAAAGCAAGGATCATCTGAGATGACTAGGCAGCATGCTGAATATATTAGGTTCTTAGCAAAATCAATGTCACGTATGTGTATGTGTATCTTTAATAACAGCAATAATAACAAAATAAAATAAAATCCAGTAAGTCACATTTCTTACCTTGCCTGCATCCAGCCCTTAGGCCACAGGGGCTTCACTTCTGTCTCCATAAAAGACTTCAGATAATCTTCAGCAGACTGGCTTTTATTTGGTTCTAACTCATAGCATCCCAATTTGATCTCAACAAGGTTACATAACAAAGTTCTAAACAGATTGAAAATTAAATTTGAAACTTTTTTTAGAACATACATTTGGCAGCAATAATACAGATTATGTGAAAAATTCAGAAAATAACAAACAATTTCCAACATATATCATTCATTGCACCACAGTCAAACCCGCAATATGAAACAATTTCCTTTGATATCTTTAATCAAAGCACCAAAGATTGAAAGGGATGGTTCTCTACTTGGGGTATAGAAATACTATTGAGAAAGATGGCTAAAGAAGAAATATGTTGAAAGTATTTCACCTTCTGAAACCAGTATGACTTACTCCATTATTAGATAGTTTATAAAAAGTATTACAGTGTCTATGAAAATAAAAGCAATAATACTCTGAGGATATTAGAGCCCAATTAATCTGCTCTTGAATAATTTTTTCCTACACACTAATCTTTGGTTGCTTCCAATCTAGTTTTATATTTATTATAGATTTTTTTTTAAATGAGGAATCTTACTTCTGCATTATATATTAAAAGTGAAAACTAATTAAATCTTACCTGATGGTGTCATCCCAGTGGAATTTCTTTCTTGGTCCTATGACACGTTTTCCTGGTTTCTCATCATCATCCTCTTCAGATCCATTTTTTTCCCGTTCTTCATCTGTCTGCAATCTAAAAATGAAAAACACTTTACAAAACAAACTTTTAACCCAACACTGCCTATATAATATGCTCCATAAATACTTGTTGAATTGCTTAACTGAATGTTAAAAGAGAGGGTAAAGACGAAATCTACCTTTCCACATAATACTTCAAATTTGAAAGGAGTTATAAAGTAGTTTGGTAAATAAGGACTTTTGATTATACTGTAAAGGCACCAACTTTTATCTTTTAGGTCAGAAAATACTTGCGTTCAACCAGTCAGTCAAGCTGGGGTTGTGAAATCTCTCACCAGTGTCAGCTCTTGCTTGATCACCTCCATACAATCAATCAACAGACACCTTTTGTCTCTGACTGCAAAGCAACTGAGTGCCATTTACAAAATACTCAATTATATCATGTCAGCAGTATATGTGGATTTCTACTTGAGAATGAGGTCCACTTAACATCAGAACAGCTAAAAGTACTTCTCAAATGCATGTCCAGGTGCAGTGGCCCACGCCTGTAATCCCAGCACTTTGGGAGGCTAAGGCAGGTGGATCACCTGAAGTCAGGAGTTTGAGACCAGCCTGGCCAACATGGTGAAACCCTGTCTCTATTAAAAATACAAAAATTAGCCTAGTGTGGTGGCACGTGCCTGTAATCCCAGTTACTTGTGAGGCTGAGGCAGGAGAATCGCTTGAACCTGGGAGGCAGAGGTTGTACTGAGCTGAAATCGTACCACTCCACTCCAGCCTGGGCAACAGACTGAGATTCTGTCTCAAAATACATACATACATACATACATACATACATACATACGTACACACACTTCTCAAATGCAAAAGCCAGTCCAAATAGAAGAGATACATACTTGGCACACTTAGCTTGACTACGAGCCTGGCAGTCCTCCTGGTATTTAAATAGCTGTTCAGGCATGACATTGCTAACAGCCAGTTTCAGTTTTTGCAGAGGTTCTCTTAAACGATCATCCTAAAAAGAAAAACATACTAGAAGTTTTATCAGACATATTTACAAAATCTTGTAAGCAGGTCCTCAAAAGATAAAATTTATGTTTTAGATACCAACTATAGATTTGAAATATTAGCATATCTAAATATGGACATTTCTTCTACAGCACTGACTTTTCGTAAGATACACTGGATACAAAATTAGAATGACATTTTCCAGTTAGCCAAGAAGAGTCCCAGTTTTTCCCTGTCGCCCAGCATAATTATTAATAGTGTTCCGTTACACTCTTAAAAATGCCCCGTGGACACTTTCATACAGAAAACAAAATCATTGTATTCTACTTGTATAGACTACTGCTGGTTAATCTCCATCATGATGGGAAACCAGTACCCTAAGAAGAGACACTGCTCTGGAACACGAAGACATGTGTTTGGTTTGGGTGACTACCAACCAGATGTTGGTATCCTGTTCTCTCAGTTATGGTTAGTAATTTTGACTCAGGCTGCAAGTAAAAATGCAAGGTCAAGGCCAAAGTGAAAGGAACCCAAAAACTCTTATTCACGTGGGTTTTCAGGGCAAAAAAGAAAGTAGGTTTGCATCTGACAGTTTTAATCAACCAATTTATTACTTTCATCTTGCAAGCAACCGTATATATATGTAACTACTTAAAACATATTTTTATCACCATCATAGGTGCAGAAATATTATAAGACTTTTCTTCACTGAACAATTTTTTTTTTTTTTTTTGGAGACAGAGTCTCGCTGTCACACAGGCTGGAGTGCAGTGGCACCATCTTGGCTCACTGCAACCTCCGCCTTCTGGGTTCGAGTGATTATCGTGCCTCAGCCACCTGAGTAGCTGGGACTACAGGTGTGTGCCACCACACCCAACTAATTTTTCTATTTTTAGTAGGACAGAGTTTTGCCATGTTGGCCAGGCTGGTCTCGAACTCCTGGCATCAAGTGATCTGCCTGCCTCGGCCTCCCAAAGTGCTCGGATTACAGGCATGAGCCACCCAGCCAAAACAACTGTTTTTAAAATGTGATTTTTGGTAAAGAAAAGATTTTTAAAACACAAACATTACAAATAAGCATATTAACCTACTCCATGAACACCAGTAAATATTACAGCACATATAACATAAAATCCCATGTTTAAAAATGTACATATTAACCTATTCCATGAACACCAGTAAATAAATATTATAGCACATATGACAAAATCCTATGTTTAAAAATGTGAACATCTGGCCAGGCACAGTGGCTCACGCCTGTAATCCTAGCACTTTAGGAGGCCAAGGCAGGCAGATCACCTGAGGTCAGGAGTTCGAGACCAGCCTGGAGAATGGAGAACCCTGTCTCTACTAAACATGGAGAAACCCTGTCTCTATTAAAAATACAAAATTATCTGGGCGTGGTGGCGCATGCCTGTAATCCCAGCTAGTCAGGAGGCTGAGGCAGGATAGTCACTTGAACCTGGGAGGTGGAGGTTGTGGTGAGCCGAGATCGCGCCATTGCACTCTAGCCTGGGCAACAAGGGTGAAACTCTGTCTCAAAAAAAAAATTAAAAAGTGAACATCCAGTATCATGGTTCCTAGATGATTACTGGTTCCTAGATGATTACAAAAGTAATTCTTCAATTACTTTGAAGAATTATTTAGCTTAGACTATCTGCCTGGAAACAACCCAAATATCCATAAATAGTAAAATGGACAAATTAATTGGGAATATTCACACAATGGAACACTGTGTACCCAGCAGTAAAAAATGAATGTATTTCTGGCCGGGCACGGTGGCTCACGCCTGTAATACTAGCACTTTGGGAGGCCCAGCTGGGCGGATCACCTGAGGTCAGGAATTCAAGACCCCAGCCTGGCCAACATGGAGAAACCCCATCTTTACTAAAATACGAAACTAGCTGGGCATGATGGCGGGTGCCTGTAATCCCAGCTACTCGGGAGGCTGAGACAGGAGAATTGCTTGAACCCAGGAGATGGTGGTTGCAGTGAGCTGAGATCGCGCCACTGCACTCCAGCCTGGGCTGAGTGAGACTCTGTCTCAAAAAAAAAAAAAAAAAAAAGTATTTCTGCTATATGTAGACGTAAGATGAATCTCAGGTGCACAATATTGAGCATTACAAGCTACAGAAGAAAGCAGAAAGTATTTCTTTATATATATGAAGCTCAAAAATATGCAAAACTAAATATAATGTTTAGGGATACAAATATATGTGATAAAACCATATAAAGAAAAACAAGGATAAGATATCTTTCTTCCATAGCCAAAGGGATATTAAATAACTTCAAACATGCCAGGGATTCAAGACCAGCCTCGGCAACATAGTGAGACCCTGTCCCTACAGAAAAAAATTTAAAAATGGCCAGGCGTGATGACACCAGCCTGCAGTCCTAGCTACTTGGGAGGCTGAGGTGGGAGGACTGCTTGAGCCCAGGAGGTTAAGGCTGCAGTGAGAGCCATGTTCACGCCACGGCACTCCAGCCTGGGCAACAGGGCAAGACCCTGTATCAAAAGGAAAAAAAAAAAAAGGTGAGTCCTTATATTAAAAAATACTGTTTGTCAGAGCATACCTACTATATTAACTTACATCCAGCAATCTATGCCATAGAAAACATTTCTCATCTAAACTTAACAATTGTTGAAGACGCAATTATTTTTCAGGGGATCCAACATACTTTTAATAACCTCCCATGGTTATTAAATACATACAATATGACTATAAATCTATTAATGTGCAAAGGCCCCAAACAGAAACAAGTATCTTTACAGGTTATGAAACCCAAGATGTAGATATTATTGTTCTTCCTCTTACCTGGACATTGAGATGTAACTTCTTCAGACGTTTTACTAGTGTTTCTTTATTGCATGGCACAAAAGCTTCAAGGTGGGAGTAGACACCACTGCGAATGACAGGGCCTAGTTCTTGTAGCTGTAACTCAATGCTGGCCAAAAAAGTTAACAACAATGAATAGTATAGAATTTATTTTAGGTGGCATTGTACAGACAAGAAAGCAAAGCCAGTTCTTGTTCTCATTTTATCTTTTCATGATTTCCTAAACAGTATTCTTCAAGGAAAAAAAAAAACCCATAGCAATAAATAGTTTATTTATTCATTTATTTAGAGACAGAGTTTTGTTCTTGTAGTCCAGGCTGGAGTGCAATGGTGCAGTCTCGGCTCACTGGAACCTCCACCTCCTGGGTTCAAGCGATTCTCCTGCCTCAGCCTCCCAGGTAGCCAGGATTACAGGCACCCGCCACCATGCCCAGCTAAGTTTTTTGTATTTTTAGCAGAGACAGGGTTTCACCATGTTGGCCAGGCTGGTCTCGAACTCCTGACCTCAGATGATCCACCCGCCTTGGTCTTTGATCCCGAAGTGTGGGATTACAAGCATGAGCCACTGCACCCAGCCCCATACCAATAAATAGCAATGCTATAAAAGTATTCTTGGCGGGGCGCGGTGGCTCATGCTTGTAATCCCAGCACTTTGGGAGGCCAAGGCGGGTGGATCCTGAGGTCAGGAGATCAAGACCACGGTGAAACCCCGTCTCTACTAAAAATACAAAAAAAAAAAAAATTAGCCGGGCACGGTGGCGGGTGCCTGTAGTCCCAGCTACTCGGAGAGGCTGAGGCAGGAGAAAGGCATGAACCCGGGAGGCGGAGCTTGCAGTGAGCCGAGATTGCACCACTGCACTCCAGCCTGGGCGACAGAGTGAGACTCCGTCTCAAAAAAAAAAAAAAAAAAAAAGTATTCTATCAGTCTAGTTAAGTCTATCAGTCTAGTTCATGGTTCTATAACCATGAACAAGCTGGAAATATTTTTTGGGTTACAGGGGCAAACTCTATGTTTTCAGGTAAAGCACAATAAATTTGTAATTAACCAAAAGCTCCTTTCCTCAAAGAGATACTATAGTACCCCCCGGACCACTGGCAATTGCCCGGCAGGTCAAAGCTGCAGTGAGCCATGAGCACATCACTACTCCAGCCTGGGCAACAGAGTGACACCCTGTCTCAAAAAAGAAAAAAGAAAAAAACATTTATGAGCAACATCTGCTCTAGGTAGTAGGCAAGGAAATCGTCAGCATGTTTTATCTTTATTGATCCGGGTCAAATTCAATCAGGAAAAAAAAAGGGGGGGTTCCCTATTCCAACAAATTGATCTCTTTTTTCCCTAGTATAAGGAAGCAATGGCGAGGCATCACCAATACAACTGGATAGCTTCATGGGAGTTCCTACTCTAAATAATCATGTTCCATATTCTCTTAGAAGGGCAACTCAATACAGAAAATACAACATGTTTGTTTAGGAAAGTGGAAAAAGAGGCTGAGAGAATAAGAAAGTGACTAAAAGGGAAAAAATTCAACTCAGAACACTAGTACTTGTGAAACTGGAGGCATACCCTCTGTGAAATAAAAAGCAGATGGGCTCCAAAAAATGAGAAGACTCGTTTTAAGACAGATATGAGAGGAATAAACAGGAAAGCCTGTTAATGGAATGCTGATATTCTGCTTATCTGAGATGCTATGTCCCAAGGATGGTCTTTTGACTCTCCCGGGAGAGAAACAGTTGTTCCCTTTTACAGAAGAGCAAAATAAAAAAGAACAGCCTCAGTCACAAGAGAAGGACCTGAACACACTTCGGGTTCCCAGGTGGAAAGAAAAAGAAGAGTTGGTCAGATCCCTGACTATGGAATCTGGGTCAGCTCTGACAAGTAACGGCTGCACTGTTCACTGAGTCCGGGGTTTTAAAGGGAGCTAGGTAAAAGGAGGTGGTGTAGATAGAAAGCATTTGCCTGGCTGCCAGGCAGAAAGACTCCATCTGAAAATTCCTGGTTAAACTAGGAACAGAAATGAGAAACTCCTCTGCCACCATACTAGCAGCAGACTAAGTTATACATTTTCTGAGTCTATTTTTAAGCACTCTAAAATAATAGGCAGTAGTAAATTACAAGCATTATCAGAAGCAATGATCAATCAGTCTTTCTTCACATCTCATGAGAAACTATCTCCATTATGTATTTAAAAGATGGGAATCATCGTATTATAAATATTACTTTCCTTTTCCCTTTATTTCCCTTTTCCTTCTGTTTTTTTTTGGGGGGGGGGAGACAGAGTTTCACCCTATCACCCAGGTTGGGGTACAGTGGCATGAACACAGCTCACTGCAGGCTCAATCTCCCAGGCTTAATGAATCCTCCCAACTCGGCCTCCTGAGTAGCTGACATGACAGGTGTGCACTACCACACCTGGCTAATTTTTCTGTATATTTTATAGAAATGGAGTTTCACTATGTTCCCCAAGCTGATCTCAAATTCCTCAGCTCAAGTGATCCTCCCACCTTGGCCTCCCAAAGTGTTGAGATTATAGGCATGAGCCACCATGCCTGGCCTTTCCTGTGTCTTTCTATAATATATGATGCTACTAAACCACTAAGAATAAGCAAACATTATCTTCACCAGAGAGGGCTAAAATTTGCTATTTTCCTCATGATTACTTTTTTGCCCAGTTCTGCATCCAATTATATACCTGATTCCAGTAAACGATGGTTAAAATCTAAGTTAGGGACAAGGTTTGTAAGTTCAGTTTATTTGACCACAACCTTAGACCCTACAGCTTCATTAGTATCAAACTCTGAGTGCGAAATTATTGCTAAGTTAAATACAAAATTTGCTAATTTAAATACAATCTATACTATATATCTACCTTCACCTTCTTATTCTCAATCTAACTGCTATCTCCTCTACATTATCTCTACCCTACCTCACAACCACAATTTCTTTATAAAACTACTTTCCATTTGACTATAAAAGTTTGTACAAATTATAATTAACCTCACTAGATATCAATGGAATTACTATTCCCCACTGTAAGTAATAAAAGTAGATGGAAAATCATGCCAAATCTGTATATAAACGCTCTAACATTTCCCAGAAAGATACTTTCATATAAGGTGATATGAAGTACTTTAAGTCTAGCTTAATATCCAACCTGTATAGTCGTCACTTGCTCTGGCAGTTGTAACTATTGGAAGCTTTGATTATCCTAAGTGGTCCAGGAAAACCAATATATACAGAAAGATAATTTTGCTGAGAAACAAATGTGAATCATACATGCTGTAAGGCTTAAAGGGAAGAACTCACGCCCAAGACTTGCCAAACACTCAGTATCTCAAAGGCCTATTACATTTTTTAATGAATCATTCTTAAGGTTTTTTTTTTTTTTTAAAGAAAATTACTTACTCCAGAAGAATATTATTCATATCCTGTGTAAAGAATTTTTTCCTTCCTTCTTCATCAAAAAGTTTGGCAGCCTAAAGAAACAAGAAAGATGATCATAATTCAAAATAGGCCATTACTGTATTTTGTATTCTTAGGACACGTGTTCAAAGGTTTTTTTTGTTTGTTTGTTTGTTTGTTTGTTTGTTTTGAGATAGGGCCTCACTATGTTGCCCAGGTTGGTATCAAACTTCTGGGCTCAAGCAACCCTCCCACCTTACAGCTTCCCAAGTAGCTGGGATTACAGGTATGTACCACTGTGCCCTGCTGCAATAAACAATTACTTTGAGATGAACATCCAATGGAAAAAAAAAAAATCTCCTAACAGTAGAACACCAAATGAGTTGTGATGAACAGAGAGGCAAAGCCATTTGAGAGATTCAAACTCAGCTGGGTATTGTGTAAGTTTCCTGCAGCTACCATACCACAAACTTTACGGCTTGAAAAAAGAGAAATGTATCCTTCCTCAGTCCAAAGTCCAAAGTCAGTATCACTGGGCTGAAATGTAGGTGTCAGCAGGCCCATGGTCCCTCCAAAGGGTCTAGGGAAGACCTCGTTCCTTGCCTCTTCCAGCTTCTGGTGGCTGCCAGCATTCTTTGGACACAGCTGTAGCATTCTTCAGACACAGCCGCAGCACTCCAACCTCAAATCCCTCTAGGCTCTCCCTTCACATTACCTTCTCCTCTGTGTGTATAACACCTCCTTCTGCCTCCCTCTTCTAAGCATACAAGTGATTGCATTTATGGGCCATAGGCTAATCTAGGATAACAACCCCATCTCAAGATCCTTAACTTAATCACACACACAAAGATTCCACCCTTCTTTTGCCATATAAAATAACATTTGCAGATTCCAAGGATTAGAATATGGCTATCTTTTGTAAGCCTTAATACAAAAATTTCTTTTTTTTTTTTTTTTTTTTTTTTTTTTGAGAGAGTCTCACTCTGTTGTCCAGTCTGGAGTGCAGTGGTGCGATCTCAGCTCACTGCAACCTCCACCTCCTGGGTTTAGGTGATTCTCCTGCCTCAGCCTCCCAAGTAGCTGGGACTACAGGTGTGTGCCACCACGCCTGGCTAATTTTTTGTATTTTCAGTAGAGATGGGGTTTCATTGTGTTAGCCAGGATAGTCTTGATCTCCTGCCTCAGCCTCCCAAAGTGCTGGGATTACAGGCGTGGGCCACTGCGCCTGGCCGATATTTTAAAAATCTGTAAAAGTTGTGATCCTAAGAATATGAAAAAACAAAAAGATAAATTCCCATCAAGGTTAAGAGTCTTTAGAATCAAATAGAAAGATATTTAGAAATAGTATAGGTCACAGTAGGGTAGCTACAGTTAAAAATAATTGATGGCACATTTCAAAATAGCTAGAAGACAATAATTCAAATGTTCCTGGTATAAAGATAAATATTTAAGGTGATGGCTATCTCAATTACCATGATTTTATCATATGAATGTATCAAATTATGACATGTACCCCGAAAATATATACATCTTATATGTATCAATTAAAAAATAGTGTAGGCCAGGCATGGTGGCTCACACTTGTAATCCCAGCACTTTGGGAGGCCAAGGCGGGTGGATCATGAGGTCAAGAGACCAAGACCATCCTAACGAACATGGTGAAACTCCATCTCTACTAAAAATACAAAAATTAGCTGGGTGTGGTGGCATGTGGACCTTCTAGTCCCAGCTACTTGGGAGGCTGAGGCAGGAGAACTGCTTGAACCCGGGAGGCGGAGGTTGCAGGGAGGTGGAGGTTGCAGTGAGCTAAGATCGCGCCACTGTACTCCAGCCTGGGGACACAGCAAGACTCCGTCTCAAAACAAACAAAAATAGTGTAGGTAAAAAAAAAAAAAGGTCCAAATCGTGTCATCAACCCACGTTGAAGTTGCACACTTCTACGAGCAGACAAAAGAATCTGGTGCCATATCTAACTTGAATCTAAGATGACAGACTCTATGATTCTGTCCTTAAGGAGTCACTGACATCATAATTATTAATAGAGTTAGCTACATTCCATGAGGATCGTTGACCAGAATACAGTCAATGATCCAGCTGAAATGTGTGGCTGGAGGCAGTATGCTGTATTTTGGGGAAAAAAATAACCTTAGATATAGTCAACAACAACAAAAAATCAGTAGAGTTGGCAATCTCTAAGAGGAAGTTAAAAAGCCAAACATGTAGTGAATAAGTAAAGTAATACGGAATCGAAAGTACAACTGTTGAAATAAAGGATTTTTTTAAAAGGTCATTTAACTGATGATTTGGTGAAGGCAAAAACAGTATTTTTTAAAAAGTAATGTGAATAATAAATTAGTACTGCCTATTTTTAGATTCAATCATCATCACAGGTCATAAAAGGTATCAAACTGCAAATTAAGTTATCATCTCTTCATGATGCATACAGTACTCACCAAACCCTAATGTGAATAAAAAATAGATTTCCTTTGAGTAAAAACACCTAGAAGAATTTCTGATGGAATTTTAAACTTTATAACCTTAAGACTTTTTATATGACCTAGTTATAGAAAATTAGATTTAGTCATCCAGTAGTCACACATGTATATAAACAAACATGTCATACAATACTTTTGGAACCTACTTTTGATGTATTAGCACGGATTCCTATCTTTTTTTTTTTTTTGAGATGGAGTCTTGCTTGGTTGCCCAGGCTGGAGTGCAGTGGCATGCTCACCGCAACCTCCACCTCCTGGGTTCAAGCGATTCTCCCACCTCAGCCTCCCAAGTAGCTGGGATTACAGGCACCCACCACCACACGGGGCTAATTTTTGTATGTTTAGTAGAGATGGAGTTTCACCATGTTGGCTAGGCTGGTCTCAAACTCCCGACCTCAGGTGATCCGCCCACCTCGGCCTCCCAAAGTGCTGGGATTACAGGTGTGAGCCACTGTGCCTGACCATTTTTGTTTCATTTTTTAAAAATGCTGGCCTTTACCTACTATTGTGATTTCCAACCAATTGGTAAGTCTCAATCCACAGTTTAAAAAACAAGATACTGTTTCCACATTTATTTACTAAAAAATAAGCTCCTTGAGGGTAGGGCTATAATTCACTTAACTTTGTATCCTTGGTATGCAATTTAGTACCTGGCATAAAGTAGGCAATTAAAGAGTGTTGAAATTTAGCATACATACCCTTCTTTCATATTCGATATACATACATTAATAATTTGTCTTCCTAAATTCACAAAATGAGGCAAATACTTTGGATGTCTTGTGTATTTTGATTATCCATAGGTTTATTAATTCTTGCTGTGATTTCCAAGGTAACAGAAAGGAGACAGAAACAGATGTCTCATTTTCTATGCACGTTACTGCCTACCATGTGTCTGACTTCACACTCATCACCATGTTTAACTTCCGTAACAGCCAAAAAACTTGGTGTTATAGTCCCTATCTTACAAATAAGGAACATACAGGATTGGTTCTTGCTAAATAAACGATAGCTATTATTAATAATTACACCTTGAAAAACCTGAATTACATCATTAGCACTTTTTAAAACCTAAAAGAAACTAAGATTGTACAGATGGGGCCACATGGGATAACAAAAAACCTATGCCACCAATTCTGGAGTCAGGTGAATCCTGCTGTTTAATAATAAAAGAATCAGCTCTATTGATGTTATCACTATAGTTATTTCTGTTTATTTATTTGGGTTTTTTTTTTTTTTTGAGACGGAGTCTTGCTCTGTCACCCAGGATGGAGTGCAGTGGCACAATCTCGGCTCACTGCAACCTCTGCCTACCAGGTTCAAGCAATTCTCCTGCCTCAGCCTCCGAGTAGCTGGGATTACAGGCACGCGCCACCACACCCACCTAATTTTTTTTTGTATTTTTAGTAGAGACAGGGTTTCAGCATATTGACCAGGCTAGTCTCAAACTCCTAACCTCAGGTGGTTCACCTACCTTGGCTTCCCAAAGTGCTGGGATTACATGCATGTGCCACCATGCCCAGACAGTTATTTCTATTTAAGAGAAAAGGTCTAGGCTGGGCACAATGGGTCACGACTGTAATCCCAGCACTTTGGGAGGTCAAAGCAGGCAGATCACCTGAGGTCAGGAATTCAAGACCAGCCTGGCCAACATAGCGAAACCCCATCTCTACTAAACATACAAAAATTAGCCGGGGGAGGTGGTGCGCACCTGTAATCCCAGATACTCAGGAGGCTGAGGCAGGAGAATCTCTTGAACCTGGGAGGCAGAAGTTGCAGTAAGCAGAGCACACCACTGCACTCCAGCCTGGGCGACGGAGCAAGGCTTCGTCTCAAAAAATAAATAAATAAATAAATAAATAAAATAAAATGCCAGGTGCGGTGGCTCACGCCTGTAATCCCAACACTTTGGGAGGCTGAGGCGGGCAGATCACAAGGTCAGGAGATCGAGACCATCCTGGCTAACACAGTGAAACCCCGTCTCTACTAAAAAAAAAAAAAACAAGAAAGAAAGAAAGAAAAAAGAAAGGTCTAAAAGGAAACATAGCAAATAAAAAGTTACAAAAATGTTGGGATTGCAGTTGATTATTTTTATCTTTAAAAAACAAAAGCAATTATATCAGTGTTAAACATAGAAAAAAAACAAACAAAAGCATTAATTCCTATGTTTGTGCAGCAAATAAACAGCAAGAGAATTATTATACTTACTACACGAAGGTCTTCGATACGTTTTTCAAGAAGTACAGGTAGACCCTCTGGGAGTGTAGGTACCACTTTGGGCATAACCTGAGAAGTGTAGGTTGGCTGGGTGGTGGTTCCATTTTCACCCCCCGACTCAGATAGGGGGCTACCATCAGAAGCAGCATCCAGTAATCTGTCGAAGTCAAAATCATCTAGCATCTCTAGGGCATTTTCAGCTTCCTGAAACAGCTCATGTTCATTTGTGCTAACAAAAATGGGAAGGTCTGGATCAGCGCTGCTCAGATTTAAGTCCGGGACATCATTCCCCAGTGCTGCAGCAGCACATGGGGGTTTATTCAGAGAAGGGGTTGACAAGATCACTGGGACTTTGGGGTTAGACTCCTTCTTTAATGCATCCTTCTCTTTCTGGAATTTTCTAATCATGGCAGCTAGAGAAAGAGAATCTTTATAACGTTTCTTCTTTTTTTCAGACTTGTGTGAATTTAGAGCCACAACTCTGTGAAGAAAAAAATGATCAGTTAGGTTATGTGTGATTTTAAAGGTTAAAGTGTCACATAAATAAGCAGGCACAGAATTCAAATAATCATTTGACAGGTGACAGAGCAGTTTTCTTAATTTCTTATTAACTTATACTATTACAATAGCACCTTCTTCAGTATAATCTGGAATGTCACCCACGAAAGGCAAATAGGTAAATGGCCATTACAGTGAAGAAAATGGGGAAACAGCTCAGTTTAGCTATTACTTCCTCCTAGAAATCTCTTCTAAATCCTATGGCTTAAATGCTTCCATGTGCATTACAGAACCTAAAAGGTTATTAGCATCTTGAAGGCAGCCCCATGTTTCAGTCACTGTTATACAACTCAAACCCTATATCAGTGCCTGGTATACAGCAGGGTACTTAATAAATATTAGCTGAAAAAATGGATAAATTATAAAGTTGAAAAACAATACATTCAAGAAGGCAGCCCCATGTTTCAGTCACTGTTATACAACTCAAACCCTATATCAGTGCCTGGTATACAGCAGGGTACTTAATAAATATTAGCTGAAAAAATGGATAAATTATAAAGTTGAAAAACAATACATTCAATAAAAGGGATTACCTGTAGCCTACATTCCCAAAGAAGTCTACTTGTAAATAATGAACATTTAAGACAACCATTAGTAATATATACATTTTTTCTCCTAATTTCTTAATGACTGTAATCCCAAGTTTTAGGAGGGGAGAAATACACCCTACATCAATCTTATGGATATTGATAACCCAAAATTCAGATGCACCTCCACTGCTAAGTAGAGTAAGAAAATTCAGCCTCTCACAAGCATCTTTCCCTTAGCTCTGTGAAAAAAGCCACAGAGAAGTCAAGGCAATTGGTAGTTTTTGACTGCATTATACAAATATTTTATTCTTCTTATGTAAGGCTTCTAAGAAATTCTATTTGTTTTTTAGCAGCAATATCATTAATAATAGCCATATACTGGCTGTGTGCAGTGGCTCATGCCTGTAATCCCAGCACTTTGGGAGGCTGAGGCTGGTGAATCACTTGAGCCCAGGAGTTCGAGACTAGCCTAGGTAACATGGCGAAACACCATCTGTACAAAAATATAAAAATTAGCCAGGCATAGCAGTACATGCCTATAGTCCCAGCTACTCAGGTAGCTGAGGCAGGAGCATCCCTTGATCCCAGGAGGTTGAGGCTGCAGTGAGCCATGATTGTGCCAGTGCACTCCAACCTGGGTGACAGAGCAAGACCCTATCTCAAGGAGAAAAAAAAAAAAAAGAAGAATAGCTATATAAAATCAATGAAAATTTTGGCTGGGTGCAGTGGCTCACGTCTGTAATCCCAGCACTTTGGGAGGCTGAGGGAGGCAGAATACCTGAGGTCAGGAGTTTGAGACCAGCCTGGCCAACATGGTGAAACCCTCATGTTTCACTACTAAAATATTCTCTACTAAAAATACAAAAATTAGCCGGGCGTGATGGCATACACCTGTAATCCCAGCTACTTGGGAGGCTGAGGCATAAGAACCACTTGAACCCAGGAGATGGAAGTTGCAGTGAGCCTAGATTGTGCGACTGCACTCCAGCCTGGGTGACAGAGTGAGACTCTGTCTCAAATCACTCAAATCAAAATTTTTAAAACAACCATAAATTGTTTACATATAGGCTACTGCCAATCCTCATTCCCCAGGCATCTAAACTTAGTTTTAGTACCAAAAAGATTAGAACAGTTTTTTCAATGTTTATAATATCTTTTCAAACTGGTTCTTGTTGGTAAAAGTAGTAATGAGCATTTCACCTAAAACACTATGAGTCTCTAAGATGACAAAGCCTTCTACTTAAGAACAAATACTACAATACTATTAAATGTAAGTCACTAATATTTGTCAATAACATACTAAATTAGACTCAGCTAGGTTGAATTAGTTAATGGTAAGTATATCTTTCTAAAGGGAGAGACAGTCAGACTGTGACGCCAGTTCCATTCTTACGTTTAATTTAACGTACCCCAGTTGTTTGGGAACTTTTTTCCTTGGCTTCTTCTCCTTTTCCCCTTCCTCTTTCCGCTTCCGCTTCTTCATCTCAATATCATCTTCTTTTATTTTGGGGACCTGCGAAATGATAAAAGAATGATCATTTATGTAAGTATCAATGCTTTACTCTTTGATGTTAGCAATCCAGCATCGGCAGTGGTTTTTCTCAAATGTCAGTGTGCATTACAATCGTTTGTTATAACTGCAGATCCTTGGGGTTCAAGAGCACTCTCACCTCCAGTTTCGATTCAGTTATCTGAGTTAGGACCTTATAATTTGCATTTTAAACACGCATTCTGGTGATTCTGGTATAAGTAAGTCTTTGGACCACACTTCAAGAAACATTTATCTAAGGACACTATATCTTTCCCAAAGACAATGTATACAAATTCTATAGATTTTGTTAAAAATGACATCTTAGGAAAGGTAACAGCTATTAGTATTAACCTATCCGAGAAATATAACCTTCTCCCAGAAACAGTAAATTATTAGCCCACATTTGTAGAGAGAAGTTTTTACAAGAAAATATAATTCTATGATGTAAATACCAATTTTCCCATATCTACATAATTTAATTTTAAAGCATGTAATTATATATTCATGACACAATGGTTTGTATTTTACTTTTCCTTACATTCACACTTGTGACACAAGTAACATTAAAAAAATATATCCTATTAATTGAACATTCTCATTACTGTTGCAATGTTTGATAAACTCACCTTGGGTGGCTTGTGCTTTTGGTTGTCTGTAATATCATCTTCTTCAGTATCTGAAGCTTGGCGAAACTGTAGAGTGCCAGTGTTGATATAAAAGCCTCCATATTTTGTTGTTAGAGAAGCGGGAACTAATTCGTCATACTAGATTAAAAAACAAAAAACTTTCAGCTATATCCTATTGTCTTTAACTCTATAAATGTCAAAGAAATTCATCCACCATGGAAGCATCTCCCTTAAATCCTAACTGCAACACAGACTGCAATGAGGATGTTTGTAAAATAAATTTAGAAAAGGTTACTATCTGAAATAAAAATTAGTTCTGATAATTTGGTATAAGAAAAAAACTTCTGAAATAATAAAGTAAATTCTAAATATATCACCTGCTAAGAAAAATTTAAGGATCACTGCTACTATTCCTTTTTTTTTTCCTTCCCACTGCTACTATTCTTAATGACAAATGGTTCTGATGAGAAACCAAGTTTAAAAAGACAGGCCGGGCGGCAGTGGCTCCACCTATAATCCCAGCACTTTGGGAGGCTGAGGCAGGTGGATCACCTGGGGTCAGGAGTTCGAGACCAGCCTGGCCAACATGGTCTTGAAAAAATACCAAATTCTGTCTCGACTGAAAATACGAAAAATTAGCTGGGTGTAGTAAGCCCAGCAACTCAGGAGGCTGAGACAGGAGAATCCCTTGAATCCGGGAGGCAGAGGTTGCAGTGAGCTGAGATCGCGCCATTGCACAACAAGAGCGAAACTTGGTCTAAAAAAACAAAAAACAGCAACAACATTCTATTTAACAGAAACTATTTTTTCTGTCTTAGCCGTACGCTTCTAAGTGGAGAAAACCTTAAAAACATTTAATTTAGGCCGGGCATGGTGGCTCACACCTATAATCCCAGCACTTTGGGAGGCCAAGGCAGGCGAATCATGAGGTCAGGAGTTCAAGACCAGCCTGGCCAACATAGTGAAACGCCATCTCTACTAAAAATACAAAAAAAAAAAAAAAAATTAGCCGGGCGTGGTGGGGTGGGTGCCTATAGTCCCAGGTACTTGGGAGGCTGAGGCAGGAGAATCGCTTGAACCTGGAAGGTGGAGGTTGCAGTGAGCCAAGATCATACCACTGCACTCCAGACTGGGTGACACAGTGAGACTCTGTCTCAAAAGAAAAATAAAAAGAAAAAGAAAGAAAAATAGCAAATATATTTTATAAAAAGAATAGCACATATTTTAAAAGAATTGAATAGCATAGAAAAACAACTGCCCAGTTCAGAAAGCACATACTTGAGGACCTAGAAAGAGGAGGTACTTGGCTTGGAGCAAGGAACTCAATTTGTTTAAATCACACTTATGTTCCCAAAGGCTGGATCTTAAGGTTTATCATTACCTCACCTGATGAAGATGGGTAAAAAGCAAACACTAAGTGAAGGACAACTTAACCAAATGAAGGTATTCAAAGTAGGAAAGAAAAAGGGAACTTATTTGATTGTAGAAAGATATCTGTCACCTGGTATCTCCAGACCTCTACTTCCAAGGTTCTTCATCATCTAACTAGTCTTTAAGAAAGTCAGATTTTTAGGGAAACTTCATTGCCATGGGCAAGGAATATACATATCCTATTAGTTACTGTAAGAATATTAAGGCTAAGTACAAAAGTTGTAATTTTAACCTGTATCCTTTTCAGTTATATGGAGAATGGAAAAAGGAAGAGGGTCTAGTTTAATCACACTGAATTAAGAAGAAATAAAATGATTGAAGAAAGGTAAAGAAAAAAATGAACTACTTTCTTATCGTTCTACTTGATACACTACTAGAAAGATCTACCACAAAGATCTACACTATTATAAAGATCTTACAGAAAAGGGGCAGTACCATCTGCAAATAAAGTGATATGAGGAGTGAGGGATTAAATGTGAGACAGTAATAATTTTGAAAACTAACTGTGATAAGATAAAAACACCTGTACTCTTTGCCTACATTGTTTTGTACAATGCTTTATAATTTTCAATACTTCTTCATATAAATTATTTCATTTGGTCCTCATGATACCCTTGTGAGGTAAGAAAGGCAAATATTACTCCCACTTTAAAAATGAAAGCCTTACCAAAGCAATTCTATACATATGTTTATGGCAAAGTCAGTGGCTGCCTCCAACCCATCTACTATACCAAGCAGCTTCACGTGGGAGTGAAATATGTTCATCTCCAGGTATACAGGGCAATTCTGATGTGCTCAAAGTCTGTTTTCTTATGCAGTATTCTGCTGAGCTTTTCCTATCCGAAAACTCTTCAGGGGAGTACACTCTTTGTGAATATTTAGTTCAGTCATTTCAGTAGAATGTGTTAAGAGGTAACACACTGAACTTAAGAATCAAAAGGCCTGGATTTAGATTCTTTGCCTATGACTAGCTACTGCGACCCAGGGAAAATCACTTAACATCAATTTTGGAGGGTTATAAAATAGGGACAATATTACTTCACAAAGTTCTAGTGAAATTTAAAAGAGACTATCTAAATAAAAGTGTGATTCATGCCTGGTATCATTATTTATTAATAATAAATAAAACATTTTCTTTCAGCTCTTTTACAATTTGGTAGCATAAATATGAGACTAAAAATAATCTTCAAAAGCATGTATTTTCAGGTATTTATTTTTAGTAATTAGTGCATGATTCGGAATATATTAAATAATATGCCAACACTGAAAGCTTACTGGCAATACAATAAATGAAAAGAACAAGAATCATTCGGTTCGACCATAGTTGTTTTATGTTTGAAGTATCTCATTAAAAAAAAACAAATAATATGTCAAGGGCAAAGACACTAAGTTATTTTGTTAAGTCAAGCAACCTGCATTTCAGTTCAATTTCTTCTTATAAAACAGGAACCTACCTTGTTCAGAAACTAGTTGTTTGACTAAACAATTTGTATCTACAAAATTTATCCTGACTTATTAAAACAGAAGTTTTCAACTTTTCTTCACCACAACCCAAGTGGAAAATACATTACCCATCAAAATCTAGCACACACATACACACACAATAAAAACTGTATAGTCTACCAATGACGTACTAGTTCCTATTCTATTTGATTTCATTTTCTTTAAAAATACCAGTCATGCCCTTTAAGTTGATACATAATCCAATTATGGGTTACAAAAGTCAGCATGAAAATATCCTAAATGCTACAAAAGGAGATATTAAAAATGCTATTTATAAAAGTTACATACTATATGATTTTCTCTATAAGACATTCTGGAAAAGGTAAAACTCTGAAGACAGTTAAGACCAGTAGTTGCCAGTGATTAGGAGGGAAGGAGGAATGAATAGGCAGAGCACAGAAGATTTTAAGGGAAGTGAAACTATACTTCTGTGTGATACTACCATGGTAGATACGTGTCATTATTCATTTGTCCAAACCCACGAAGTGTACAATCCCAAGAATGAACCCTAATGTGAACTATGGACTTCGGTGACAATGATGTGTCATAATGTCTGGGCTCATCAACTATAACAAATGTACTACTGTGGTACAGGATGATGGTGGGGGAAGGTAGCGTGTGCATGTGGGCAAGGTGTTCATGGAAACTCTGTACTTTCTGCTCAGTTTTGCTGTGACTCTAAAGCTGCTCTAAGAAAATGAAGTTTATTAATTTAAAAAAGCTATTTATGTAAGTGTGAGTACACGTGATGCCCATTTATATATGGCTAAGTTCCTTCTTGGGTTATTTAGAATTCAAAATGTACACATAACACTTCTACTGATGCTTTGCACTTGCTTCATGTTCTTCAGGTGGTTTACATTCATTACCTTATTTAAGGCTCAATAATTCTGTGGGGTAAGCAAGTCATAGCAGAGAAAACCGGGTGGTGCTAAAAGACTTGCTCCTGGCTACACAGCAAATTAGAAACTGAATTAAGATTACAATCTAGACTTCTGCACCGAGTTACAAATCAAGGTCAAGACTCTGGAAAACATTCCATGCCCTGATTTATTGGTTGACAACCTTTTTTGTAAGACGAAGGCCACTTTACTCCAAAGGGCACTGGCAATAGGTTACTTCTACAGACCAGACTGCATAGTATGGTAAATAAGTTTACGTTGGGACAGCAGAATTTTTTTTTTTTTTTTTTTTTTTTGAGACGGAGTCTTGCTCTGTCGCCCAGGCTGGAGTGCAGTGGCACAATCTCGGCTCACTGCAAGCTCCGCCTCCTGGGTTCACGCCATTCTCCTGCCTCAACCTCCCAAGTAGCTGGGACTATAGGCACCCGCCACCACGCCCGGCTAATTTTTTGTATTTTTAGTAGAGACAGGGTTTCAGTGTTAGCCAGGATGGTCTCGATCTCCTGACCTCGTGATCCGCCCACCTCTGCCTTCCAAAGTGCTGGGATTACAGGCATGAGCCACCGCACCCGGCCAGGAAAACAGAATTAACTTAGGAGTTTGACAGAGTATCCAATGTGTCTCCTGTTGAAGTCCTTACTGTCACTCTCCTACCTTTATATGTTCTGTCATCAACTTTATAAGCAAGCACTGTAGCAACAGGAAAAAAGACATACTATATAATTTGTGGGTAGTGTAATAGTCACCTAGTGTCACTTTCTGTACATGCTTAATTACTGCACACTGCAGAGGATATCATAATCCCAGGGATTAGATTACTCTAGTACACGGACAAGAATGGAAGAACATATACCTTCTCTACTGCAAAACATGACTTACTGTCTTTTATTTGCTATGTGATTAAGGGGCTGCTACAGTCCTTAAATGCTTTCCTAAATTCCTCTTCCTTTTGTAAGAGAAAGGGGATTTCAGGGGAAAAGCTGTAGGGCTCAATCAAAACAGACTGGTGATAAAGACTGGCGTTCAATGTACCATCCTGGCAGCAATAAAGAATTAAATATATATTAGAGATGTCTGCCAGATTAATTTCAACCCAGTAGCACCAATCTTTAAGATTGCGTGGTTCTTATCTTGGAAGTCATTTTGAAACACACCTGCCCACGTTTGGGAATATCAATAAAAATCAAGATGCAAATAAATGCCCTTTGACCAATAAATTCCACTGCTAGAAATTTATCCTACCCATATAAATGCACCCCCTAAATACCCTTCATACACATTTACTTAAGTAGATAAATGCACCCAGATGCTCAATTATTTGTATGCACATAAAACCAGAAACAATTTAGATGTACATCAAATAGGTGTAGATAAATACATTATGTAATTTAGGTATATTCACTAGCAGCCATTAAAAGGATTATATCCATATACTAATATATAAGTATCATTGAAATTTCTGGACAACTACATAAGAAGATTTGTAGTATTTACCTCTCAGGAGTGGGGCCTTTGGGTACTTTACCTTCTACTTCATAACCACCTTGTACTTTATTGCTATTTTACCATAAGCGTATGTTAATCTTAAAATTAAAAAAAAAAAAGAACACTAAAATCTCTGTAGGCCTCACCTCCAGAAATCCTAATTCCTTAAGTCTGAGTTAAGACAAGTGTACTAATATTCTCACCCTTGATTGAGAACCATTAGCTTAACATAATGTTTTTCGGCATTTGATTTTCCTTTTTCTCTTTTTTTTCAAAAAACTTATTTTTGTTCTGTTTGAGCAAGGGGTGAGGATGGAGTCAACACTATAATTAGACTTCTGAAAATGAGCAACGACTAGAGAATCCCAAGAGATTCTTTCAGGAACTGGAAAGGAGCAGAGCATATGAAAATAAAGACATTGTACAGAGTCAGCAAACCATGAGATGCACTGGCCAAATCCAGTCCACCGACTTGTTTTCAAACAGCTTGCAAGCTAGAAATGGATTTTACATTTTAAAAATCATTGGGAAAAAAAATCAAAAGAAATTAGTATTTCATGACATACGAAAAATTATATGAAATTTAAATTTCACAGACCATAAATAAAGTTTCATGGTAACGCGGCCACGCTAATTCTTTAGGTATTATCTATGGCTGCTCTCATGCTACAATGGCAAACTTGTGTAGTTGTGACAGAAACCATAGGGTTCACAAAGTCTAAAATACTGTGTGGCCTTTTACAGAAAAAAGTTTGATAAAATTTGGTCTATTTTAACAGTGTAATAACAACTCACCACAGACAAACCCGAAATTACATAATTCTCAATCTGCAGTATTCTTTAAAAAAAAAAAAGGTTAAAAAAATCTTTAAGTAGTGAACATGGCTTTAAAAAGCACAAACAAAAACATTCACTGCACTATTTAAGTTACTTTACCCTTGACTTCTACTATCCCATACAAACAATGAATTTGCTGCTATATTAAAGATACATTACTCACAGCCTCTGAGTTATCAATAAATGGATCTGTCTCATCATAGCCAAAGCCTATATCAATTAAATCTTGTAGCCGATCCTTCCGGTGTTTACGGGGTTTCCCACCCTGCAAAGAACAGATACGTTAAACTGATTTGGTGCTCATGCTGTTTCCATAAAGTTTAAAAAGACCTGTTAGAATAATTCAAATAATTTTTGTAGATAATCCCCCTCTCCAGGAGGTTTAAGTCCTCCCACACCTTGAGTACAAGTTGCACTTAGTGACTTGTTCCAGAGTATAAAAAGGGGAGGGACAGGGTAACTTCATAGTAGAAAACCTGGCCAACACTACCTCTCTAGGTGATCACAGTCAACATCAACAGGGATACATCATACTGACTGCATGTATCCATGATCTGTGATAAAAACTGCACTTCATCACCTCTGTGATCTTCTCAATAGCCTATAACCCCAGCCTAACCCTGAGAAAACCATCAGACAAAACAAATTCATGGACATTCTATGAAATGAGTGACCAGCGTTCTTCGAAGTTGTCAAAATTATCAAAAACAAGGAAAATGTGAAAAACTGCCACAGTACAGATGAACCTAAGGAGAAATAATAACTAAGTGTAATATGGTAACCTGGCTGATTCAGGAACTGAAAAAAGACACTAGGGGAAAACTAGTAAAATCCAAATAAAATGTGGAGTTGAATGGTAGTGTGCCAATGCTGGCTCCTTAGCAGTAACAAACGTACAAATTTCAAGATGTCAACAACGGGGGACAGTGAGTGAAGGCTGTATGGGAACTCTCTGTATTGTCTTTGCAACTTTCCTGTAAACCTAAAATTATGTTTTAAATTATTATTATTTTCTTTAAAGATAGGGTCTTGCTCTATTGCCCAGGCTGCAGTGCAGTGGCATGATCATGGCTCACTGCATGTTTGTTTTTTGAGATAAGGTCTCACTCTGTCACCCAGGCTGGAGTGCAGTGGCATGATCATGGCTTCATTGCAGCCTCAACCTCCTGGGCTCAAGTGAACCTCCTGCCTCAGCCTCCTAAGTGGGACTACAGGTGCATGCCTCAAAGCCCTGCTAATTTTTAAATATTTTTGTAGAGACAGGGTCTCCCTATGTTGCCCAGGCTGCTCTTGAACTCCTGGGCTCAAGCAATCCTGTGCCTCAGCCTCCCAAAGTGCTGGGATTATAGGTGTGAGCCACTGGGTCCAGCCTAAAAGTATTTGTCTTAATAATTATAATTATATACACAGACATACAACAAAATGAAAAATGAGTGCATGTAAAAACTGAAATGAGTATGTGAAATCTGAGTTAAGATCTATTATCTGATTAACTGTATTATGCCAATGTCAATTTCCTAGTTTGGATAACTGTAGATATGTAAGATATGACTGCTGGGGGAAGCTGGGTTCAACGGGCACATGAGATTTCTCTGTAGTATATTTACAACCTTTTGTGAGTCTATAGTTCTTCTTCTTTTCTTTTTTTTTTTTGATACAGGGTCTGGGCCGGACGCAGTGACTCAGGCCTGTAATCCCAGCACTTTGGGAGGTCGAGGCAGGCGGATCACTTGAGGCCAGGAGTTCGAGACCGGCCTGGCCAGAATGGCGGGACCCCACCTATACTAAA
The DNA here is from genome assembly GCF_009828535.3 of Hylobates moloch. NCBI lineage: Eukaryota > Metazoa > Chordata > Mammalia > Primates > Hylobatidae > Hylobates > Hylobates moloch. The sequence goes on along the minus strand of NW_026652276.1, from coordinate 220,309,174 downwards.
AACACAAAAAAATTAGTTGGGTGTGGTGGCATGCGTCTGTAGTCTCAGCTACTTGGGTGGCTGAGGCTCAAGAATCACTTGAACTGGGGAGGCAGACATTGCAGTGAGCCGAGATGGTACCACTGCACTTCAGCCTGGACAACAAAGCGAGACTCTGTCTCCAAAAGGAAAAAAATGACACAGGGTCTGGCTCTGTAGCCCAGACTACAGTGCCATGGTATGGTTATAGCTCACCTTGAACGCCTAGGCTCAAGTGATCCTCCTGCCTCACACTCCCAAGTAGCCAGGACTACAGACACAAGCTATGGTAACCATCTTATATTTTCTACGCATCTTCTAAGACTTCCCTGTCCCATGATATTTTTTTTGGTAGGGGAGGGGGGAAGAGGATGCTTAGAAAGAGAAGAGAAGGCCATTTGCAGTGACTCACACCTGTAATTTCAGCACTTTGGGAGGCCAAGGCAGGAGGATTGCGAGAGCCCAGGAGTTTGAGACTAGCCTAGGCAACATAGTGAGACCTGTCTCTACAAACTTTTTTTTTTTTTTTAAATTAGCCAGGCATGGTGGCATGTGCCTGTGGTCCTTGCTACTTGAAAGGCTGAGGCAGGAGGAACCCAGGAGGTTGAGGCTACACTGAGCCAAGTTCATGCCACTGCATTCCATCCTGGGTGACAGAGCGAGACCCTATCTCTAAAAACAAAAGCAAAAACAAAACCAAGAAAACGATTAGTGCAAAAGATTCTGCAAATCAACATGCCACCACTAAGCTACAGTGAGCCTTGTTGAGAGCATGAGATGCAAGATGTAAATCTCTAGTCACCTCATTTGGTTTCAGCTCTCAAACCGCATACCTCTCAATGAAAAGTGTGATTCTAACGGTTAAAGATGAGTAAGTTGTATGTAACATGGCCCTTAAATAAAAGCAAATTGCTTCGCCTTGTTTCAGCGCAAAGAAACACTGATCTGTTCCAGTGCTTGAGGGAAAAAAGTTATGCCAGACTTATGAAAGACATCTCCAACATGGTGTCATTACTTTACAAGTAACTTGCAAAAGCAATTCTGACTAACTGCTATGTCTGTATTACACAGTGATGTTAAAAAAAACCTAACTCCCACATAAGCTGTGCCTCCACTGTACACTTTTCAGTGGACAAAACAACACGATTACTATACCATCATCACCAAGAAAGGTACTGTGGTGCGAAATATAAGTAATGGTTCCCATATTTTTAGATTTTACAAGTTAGGTAAAAGTTTCAAGTACAATTCTAGGAAGCAACATAGGGTGGCAACATCTTGCTAAACAGGGCTACTGAGGGTATAATCCCAGAACAATGACAATCCTTCTCAAGAAATGCCAGTTGGCAACCTTAAACAACATGCATACATGCATATATATATATATACACACACACATACACACATACATATACATACACACACACACACACATATACATACACACAATGTAATATATATATATATACACACACACATATACACATATATATACATACAACATACCCGTGTGCTTAGATGCAAAATACATATTAGATTGTCCTTTATTTTTCCCATTTTGGCAGGTCTGCAGACTGAGACCTTTACATTATGTTATAGAATTACGGTGAGAATCAGCATTCAGGAAAAGGAAAGAGAGAGGTTGGTAGGAGGTAGTCTATTGAGAAAAAGTTACACACAAGCAGTTAAGGACATGAGGGATGATTTCACCCTAAACTGAGAGAGAGAGGAAGAGATCTAAGAAATATATAAAAATCCACAGACAAAACTAATGAAGAGGACTAGTCTTGCCACATACGAAATATTTTTAAAGTTATGGGAGTTAAAATAGATGAGGCAGGAATATAAGAATAAAAAGATTAATGAACAGCATTGTTCAGAAACCTACCCTACTATTTAAGAATTAAAGATGAAAAAGGCAGCATTACAACTCAATGGAAAATGATCAATAAATAAATGAGATTAAAGAAAGGTATCAATTTCTTCTATCAAATTATAAACCTTTAAATTCTGAAAAGATGGAGAATAGGACTGCTCAAACACTGCTGATAAAGAATGTACCAATAAAACCCTTTTGGAAAGCAATCTGAAAGCACCTGCCAAGAGACTTTGCAATACTCTTACATTTTCTTCTTCTGCCTCTTCTACGATTTCCAAATTTCCTCTGAAGTATTACTGTTATAACAGAAATATGCTAAAATAATTTTTAAAACTCTTCATCTTATTTGACCCAATAATTCTACATAGCTTATTTCGAACTATTACTTAGAGTCAAAAATATCTGTTAAGAACTTATGCCATAGAAAGCAATATGTTAAAACATCAGAGTTTTAGTATGAAATGTCCTTGTCTTCAAGTAACTTAAAACAAGATAATCTATTAAATAAACTTACTGAGCACTTACCATGTGCCAGCCTTCATGGATTTTATAGTTATACACAAGCAGTTAAGTACAGAGAGGGGAAGAGAAAGATTAAACAAATTACTACAGTAGTTATAAATGGTAGAAAGGAAAAAGGTTGAAAGGAGACCTTTTCAACAGATGACCTCATCAAGGCTTCTTCCTAAGATATTCATACCCAGACAAGGGCAAGTGGAGTTAAGCACTTGTGGAAGCCACCGAAGGCATCAGCACAAGGAAGTAACTGACAAGATCAGTGTTTAACAAAATCACTCTGACTACTGGTATGGGGAATTAACACAGTTGGAGAATAAAACAGCTAGAAAGAAAAAAAATGCTCAGATTTGCAAGAAATTCACAAGTTACTGGGGGCATAAAATATATATTTAAATACCAAGCTACCATTCACTGAATGCCAACTTTGCATCAGATCCTATACTAAGTACAACCATCTATTATTTCACATTTGACAAATGGGAAAAAAGAAGGCTAGGAAAGGACAAGTAACTTATCTAAGGTCACACAGACAGTAGGCGAGCCAATCTTCAAACTCATGACTGCCTAACTCCAACAGGCCATTCTTTTAAAAATTCTATATGAGAAGTTACAGAACCTATAGGGTCATTTTTTTAGTTGAAAACACCTTAAACTCTAATAAAGCAAAACTGAAATTAGTGTTTCCACTGTCATTTGTCTCCAAATTAGCTTCTCCCACTTGACATTCCAATTTTGTTCATCCTATTTTTTCTGCCTTAAAACCATTATTGGCTAAAATTAAAAGAGTGATGACATCAAATGCTAACACGGACATGGAGCAATTGGTTCTCTGCTACATCACTAGCAGGAATGCAAAATGATGTGGCTACTTTGGAAAATGGTTTGGTAGTTTTTTGTTTTTTGTTTTTTCTTTTAAAGCTCTCTCTCAGCGAATCAGGTAATTTCTTATTAAGCATACAGTTACCATTGGAGCTAACAACCCCACTGTTACATGCACCCAAGAGAAATGAAAACGTGTATTCACACACAGACTTGTACTCTCACGTTTATAGCAGCTTGACTCATGGCAGCCAAAAACCGGAAACAACCCAACGGTCATCATCTGGTGGACGGATAAACAACTGTGGTACATAATCCACAGCAGGAATACAGTGGATTACTGCTCAGCAATAAAAAGGGACACAGGCAATAGATGGAGGAATTTCAAAAGTACTATGCTAAGTGAAAGTACCCAGACGCAGAAGACGTGAGATTCCATTTACAGGAAACCCTAGAAAAGGCAAACAAACAAACACCAAAAAAGCCTAGAGTCACAGGAACCAGATCAGAGGATGCCAGAGGCTAAGTCTGGAGGGACAGATCTGTCTATAAAGGGAATTTTCTGGGGTGACGCAATTGTTCTGTATCATGATTGTAGTAGTGGTTACAGGATTGCATGCATCTGTTAAAATCCATCAAACTGTACGCTTAAAACGGATAAATTATATTCATTTAAATTATATCTCAATAATGCTATTTCAAAAGTCTCTTTTTTTTTTTTTTGAGACGGAGTCTCGCTCTGTCGCCCAGGCTGGAGTTCAGTGGCGCAATCTCGGCTCACTGCAAGCTCCACCTCCCGGGTTCATGCCATTCTCCTGCCTCAGCCTCTCCGAGTAGCTGGGACTACAGGCGCCCGCCACCACGCCCGGCTAATTTTTTTTTGTATTTTTAGTAGAGCCGGGGTTTCACTGTGGTCTCGATCTTCTGACCTCGCGATCCGCCCGCCTCGGCCTCCCAAAGTGCTGGGATTACAAGCGTGAGCCACCGCGCCCGGCCGAGTCTCTTATAATTTCTGCTTCCAAGTGTCTCTCCCCATAAATCTTTGTTGCCATGATTAACCACATCTACAGCTTCCTTTCCATTCTAACTGTCAATGCTAGAATGCTGGCCTTTGTTTTTCACCTAAATATAATGAATGTCTTAATTAGCCTCTCTTCCCTCAAATTTTTTTTGAGGTGGAGTCTCACTCTGTTGCCGCCCAGGCTAGAGTGCAGTGGTATGATCTCAGGTCACTGCAACCTCTGCCTCCCACATTCAAGTGATTCTCCTGCCTCAGCCTCCGAGTAGCTGGGACTGCAGGTGCGCACTACCACATCCAGCTAATTTTTGTATTTTTAGTAGAGGCAGGGTTTCACCATGTTGGCCAGGCTGGTCTCGAACCCCTGACCTCAGGTGATCTGCTTGCCTTGGCCTCCTAAAGTGCTGGGATTACAGATGTGAGCCACCGCACCCGGCCTCTTCCCTCAAATTTATCCTGTATAATTACCACCTAATTAATATTTTGAAAATACCCCATTATTTCCCCTGCTCAAAATGCTTCAGAAGCACTCCACCTATAAGAATTGAAAACCCTTGGCCGGGTGCGGTGGCTCACGCCTGTAATCCCAGCACTTTGGGAGTCCGAGGCGGGCGGATCACGAGGTCAGGAGATCGAGACCATCCTGGCTAACACGGTGAAACCCCGTCTCTACTAAAAATACAAAAAATTAGCCGGGCGAGGTGGCGGGTGCCTGTAGTCCCAGCTACGCAGGAGGCTGAGGCAGGAGAACGGCGTGAACCCCAGGAGGTGGAGACTGCAGTGAGCCGAGATCGCGCCACTGCACTCCAGCCTGGGTCAAAGAGCGAGACTCCTTCTCAAAAAAAAAAAAAAAAAGAAAGAAAACCCTTAACATGGCACCAGTTAAATGCCTTCTGCATGTTGACTCAAACCACCTTTCCAACTTTTTTCTTACAATTTTCCAACACGAACCCTTCATCCATTCAAACTGTCTACCAACTCTCCCCCAAACACACCTTCTTACTGTTCCTTGTACTTTCTCCCCATCTGGGATAGTCTCCTGCTACTCACTTAATCCTCCCAGCTTTCACGTATCAGCCTATATTTTCAATCTTTTCTCCAGGATACTTTCTAATTAAAATCACAATGACAATGATCTTTTTCTGCTCTCCTAACATATTTTTTGTCTAGGCATAAATAGCTGCCTATAAGATTTACCTGGGAAAACTAAACAAACAGGTTCTGTTGTAATGGGCACAATCAGATATATGCAGAAGTGCAAACAATTTATGGGTAATTAGAGATCTAGGAACATCTATGTCTAGCCAAAGTGACTAGTTTGTTGCCACCAGAAACCATAATAGTTCTGAGTCCATAATCTAATCAAAGTAGTAAAATGATTAGTATTGTTAAATAAGTATAAATCTTATCAAGGGGAGCAAATAAAAGACTTAAAGCTTTATTTGATCATAATAGTATTAATCTGACCAAAATGCTTCCCCCCAAAATGATCTTACAGGTATAAGGTCTTCACCAAGCATATTAATTATTAAAGTATAAATTATACAAACTATCACATATCCATTCAATGTTAATAGCCATCGAAGAATAATGTGGTAGGCTGGGCGAGGTGGCTCATGCCTATAATCCCAGCACTTTGGGAGGCTGAAGCAGGTTGACCTCTTGAGCCCAGGAGTTCAAGACCAGCCTGGGAAACATGGTGAAATCCTGTTTTTCCAAAAAAAAAAAAAAAGCTGGGCATGGTGGTGCATGCCTCTAGTCCCAGCTACTTGGGAGGCTGAGGTGGGAGGATCGCTTGAGCCCAGAAGGTCAAGGCTGCAGTGAGCTATGATCACACCACTGCACTCCAGTCTAGGTGATGAAGACCTTGTCTCCAAAATAAATTTTTAAAAGTTGTGATACAGAGTATTTATTAATATAGAAGGTAACAAGAAGAGTTTCCTAAATGTTATGTACAGCTCAGGCTATTCACGAAAAGGTGCTATCAGTGTTCACTAAGCATTTGAAAAGGTCCTCAACTTAACTGGTAATTATGGAGACAACATCTAAATAACAAGATATTGTTTCTTCCACTATCATATGAACAGGATATTCTCATCTATGAAAAACAAAACATAGCAATATATATCTATAGATATGTATAAAATGCTCAAAGAATACACAACAAGCAGATAACCATGGTCATTACGATGGAGAAGGGATAGAACTGGAAGCAGTGGTGCAGGAAGACTTTGATGTATTATTTGAATTTGTTTTTAATAAAAGGAACATATTCATGTATTGTTCAGGTGATCTAACTTTTTTTTTAAGAGATGGGGTCTTGCTATGTTGCCCAGGCTGGTCTTGAACTCCTAGGCTCAAGACATCTTCTCTGCCTCAGCTTCCCAATTAGCTGAGATCACAGGTGTGAGCCACCACACCAGGCTCTAAAAAAATTTTTTTATAGTGTAAGAAAGTACAAATGTAATTGCACATGCATTTTTAAAACTCCTGAAAGGATACACTTTAAACCATCAAACTATTCACAGTGGTTCTGCCTGGCAGTGGACTTACAGGTGATTTGCTGATTTTTATTTTGATCTTTTCATTTATCTGTATTTATATATCCTCTTACAGTGAACAGTAGCCAAAAAAAAATCTTTGAAATATGTGACTGCCCACATACACATAGCTCTCTGGGGCAAGAAACTCACAGTGTCCCTAGGGAGTGACCTGGTTAGCTGGGAGTCACGGGTAGGAAGGAGATTTACTTTTTATCATTAGCTTTTGTATCTTCCGAGTTTTATTAAGGACACGTACTACCCACTCAATAAATCTTATTTTATTAGGTTTGGCCCACGAAATGTTCACTACCAAAGTTTCCAACTCCTCCTCATTTGGCTCTACTTCCCAGTCCCACTGTGGGGAGTTTTGGATAACCTGTATTTGACACACCCATACCTGAGTAGCTCTTTCTTAACTCACTCTCCAACAACCAGAGTTCCAAAGGCATTGCTCCATTTATAAATAGATTTTTGCCAACTATAAGGCACAATCTCCAGTTCCCTCCTTCATCACAGAGGTCATTAGAGTAGTTTTCTAGGTACAGTTTGCTTTTCCTCACTTGTGGTCTTCCTGGAAAACTTCTAACCCTGACCTGCCTCCTGCCTTACTACCCCATATCTATTCTCCACCCTCCGGTTCCCTAACTGTGCTAAAATTCAATAATGTGTAAATTGTATAAGTTGGAACCAAACTTTTGGCAGTTGCCAGAAAGGTACATATAAATTAATTCACAAATATTAAAATTTAACCTAAAGAAACTCAAGTTACATTGGCAAAGGATTACAGTATCTTCCCTACTAGAAAGATTTCTGTTGAATTACTCTCTTTTTCAGTACCCTTACTGCAGCAGAATCAAAGTCTTACTTGATAAATTCTCTGAACCTCCGCAGTTGATATTACACAGTTTATAAATTAAGTAGATCTTATAAAAATCAAAACTTATTTTCCAAACAACAAGAACAACAACAACAAAAAAAACTCCTGAATTTTGCTACATCTAAAGTGAAGAACCTCCTTCTTATCTACTCTTCTAGGCACTAGCTCCCTGTGACTCAGAAGAATATTCCTTACTGAGTCATTAGTACTTGCTTAACCTGACAATCAGTGTTTTAGGCCAATGCCGCCTCATTACAGTGTAACACTAAACTGGAAAACAAACAAACAAGATGTTCTTAGTACTGGACCCCCTGACCCCAAATTGCCTCCAGCTAATAGTAAACCAAACTAAAAACCAACATTCATTGATCACCTCTAGTAGACAGAGCAAGAATGACCCTGATGGCTAAAAAACACACCAGCCCTGTAAGTGAGAAGAAAACATCCTGTCATCACAAGATTCCCTACTTGTCCAAGCCCTGCCACAACCTTATCTCTTTACATCTATGCCCATTTCTTCAACTTACCAATAGAAAGGAGCTGAGTTTCAAGGCAGTGGAAATACAGCCAAGAGCTGACTACACAGCACAAAAATAGTATACAGAATTTCTATAATCACCACATATGGATACCAGTCCTTCTTCCTAAATACCCTAAAACTGCTGATTCTCAATTGTTGCTAAGGGATTAAAGAAGGCTGAAGAGAATTTATTCAATTCAAAGAGGCCAAGGAATTAAAAGGGCATGTCACAGCAAGTGATTAGAATGGGTAACTGCAATAAAGAAATTATTATTTGAGCTAGGATTCCTCCTTGCCCTTTTTTTAAGGCCCTCTCCCCTCCCCCAGTTTGCTCTGAAAGATTATTTTATATTCTTATTGTACATGTAATATCATACTAGTATTGGTCTACAAAACCCTAAATCCACTGGTATTTGTGTTTTGCAAGTAGAATTTACTTTGTGGTGGTGTTAACAAGTTTGCCCAAAGCTCTATATGGAGATCATCCTTAGGGACCAGACCTCACATAAGGCCAAAACAAACAGGTTAACCAGCCTATGAAGTTCCCAAGGAAGCTCTAACCCCTCAGCAAGTGTGGATGATCAACTAATAATATGAGTAATTGATATGATTCTTACAACTCCCAGAAACAGTACACAAATGCTTTCAAAACTAACTACTTGGTATCAGTTTCACATTTGAAGACAGTTTAAAACAATAATCTATAATTATTTTAAGACAAAATTATATTTCTTTCCACTTAGCCAAGTAGTATTTACTGTGAAGAAGTTACTCATCGGAAATTAGTTATTCCAAGATACTGCCATTCTTTAAAACATTGTCTGGAAAGAATCACTTTTACAAGTCATACAAAAGAAAATCAAGACTTTTTTTTTTTGGGAGCTGGATTCTTGCTTGTCACCCAGGCTGGAGTACAATGGCATGATTTCGGCTCACTGCAATCTCTGCCTCCTGGGTTCAAGGGATTCTCCTGCCTCAGTCTCCCGAATATCTGGAATTATAGGTACCCACGACCATGCCCAGCTAATTTTTGTATTTTTAGTAGAGATGGAAAGGTTTCACCATGTTGGCCAGGCTGGCTGCACTCCTGACCTCAGGTGATCTGCCCGCCTCGGCCTCCCAAAGGGCTGGGATTACAGGCACGGGCCACTTCACCTAGCTGATTTTATTATTCTTATTCTTATTAGAGACAGGGTCTCAAGAAAATCAAGAGTATTTAGAAGAATAATTTGTCTTTGAGTAAAAACAGTGTTATTCCATTTGGTCAACTGTTTTATTTATAAGACTGCTCAGAATTACTTTTCTACTATCAAATCTACCCTTACCCTTCTTTTTAAAACAAATATGAAACTACTAGGGCTCTGAGAGCCCAAAATCACATAGAACTAAGCGTGAAAGATGGTATTCAAGGTCTATATAGCACAGTAAGCAGATTTTTTTTTAAAGTTATAATGTGATTTCATGATTATTAATAAATGCCTGGCAGAATATATGTCTTCCTATTCAGAGAGTCATTCAGATTCAAATAGTCTTAACTGAACCCCTGCTAGGCACAAGGTATTGTGCTAGGTGCTTTCATTTAGATTATTGAATTTATATCCAATTCTAGGACAGTATGATCTTTCCAAATGGCTGGGGTAATGGAGTGAGAAAAAAATCACTAAGAGAAATCTTCCAACAATTATAGGTTATCCTATGTCCTATAAGGCTAAGAGAACAAGTCTATACCCATCAAACTGAAGCATCCTACTCCCGAGTATAGAGTATAGGTGGCCTCATAAAAGGCATATATTACCTAGAGACCATCTAAAAACTGAATTGGAAACCAAGATGTTTTGCCTAAACATTTTGGAGCCTTAACTGGGAATAAAGAGAGGCATGGGAGCCTCTTTTACCTGTATCCTGCCTCCTTTCTAACCATCAAGACGAATCTGGAGCCTAGACAGTTGTAGAAATGTCAAAACTTGGACTTAGCTATTTAAAAAGATTTATGTACAACAACCAATTTGGTATAATCTAGGTAAAAATAAGTACTTAATAGTCATATTGACCTTTTCCCAAAAAACCATTTAGTAATTGATGCTGAATATGAACTGTCACATTACCTGAGCATAAGAACAACATAACAGAAAACAGAACATGGCCATAAAAATAGGACACAATGGGAGGGAGAACCCCATAAATTCAACACAGGGTGCTCTTTTTACAATTTTATACTCCCTATAATTTCTGATATCACTGATGTTCAACTGCTGCAACACCTGCCCCAAACACCAATAAAGATCATCGTAGCTTAAGAGAGAGATTTTGTGATAGCCTAGAGCTCTAGGCCTATAGCACCTAGCAGGACAATGTATCTTCTCTCAGGTCACTTTTGGCCTGATGATTTTCTTAAAAGGTTCCAAATAATTATTTAAAAAAATATATATATATATATTTAGGCTGGGTACAGTGGCTCATATCTGTAAACTCGGCACTTTGGGAGGCTGACGCAGGTGGATTGCCTAGGCTCAGGAGTTTAAGACCAGCCTAGGCAACACAACAAGACCCTGTCTCTACCAAATAAATATATATACATATACACATACACACACACACACACACACACACACACACACACACACAATACTCATAGATAGAGAACACTTGGGCATGCTTTTTGGTTAATATACATACAATCTCTAATTAGAATGGAAATAAGAGAGTAAGTCAGCAAAATAAAAATCCAGAGAAGAAATATGGCCCATTAATTTAGATTATAACAAGAGTAATATTTTATCACTGTAATCAAAATAACAAGGCTTGAATATATCTAAGTCAACTGAAACTCAATTTCACGCATCAAACAACTTCTTCAGAACGCTGGTCTTTCTATGCCAGATACTATCCTAGGGTTAACTAAGAAGACTTAATGCTAACTTTAAGGTAGTGCGTCATATACTGAATCACTTTACTTATAGGATTATATATAGGAATTTTTCCATTTGCAAAGGGCAATTCTAATCCTTGATTTTGTAACCCACGGCAAAATAGACACTCTAGGCTGGGCGCAGTGGCTCACACCTGTAATTCCAACATTTTGGGAGGCCAAGGCGGTGGATCACCTAAGGTCAGGAGTTCGAGACCAGCCTGACCAACATGGTGAAACCCTGTCTCTACTAAATACAAAAAATTAGCTGGGCATGGTGGTGCCTGCCTGCAGTCCCAGCTACTTGGGAGGCTGAGGCAGAAGGACTGCTTGAACCTGGGAGGTGGAGGTTGCAGTGAGCCGAGATCGCGCCATTGCACTCCAGCCTGTGCAACAAGAGTGAAACTGTCTCAAAAAAAAAAAAAGACACTCTAATATAGTGATGGAGGGAGTAGGACTGGTAATTTAGTAATATATACTAAAATTATAAATGCATAAATCCTCCGACCTGAATTGTCTACTTCTAGGAATCTGTCCTAGAGATAAACTTGAAATTGTGTAAAATGCCATTTTACAGACTAATTTACTGCAGCACTATTAATAAGGGCAAATTTTTGAAAACAACCTAAATCATTTGGGGACTGGTTACAGTGTGACAGTTCCATGCAATGAAACAGCATGCAGCCTTAAAAAAAAGGGAGAGAAAGCACTTTGTCCTGGTATGACCCCTGCAAATATACTAAGATACAGTAAATAAAAAGCAAAGAGCTTAAGTGTGTACAATTCTATAATATGTATAAAAAGGGGGTGGGAAAGGAATAGATGTATATGTACAGAGATATATCTCTAGTACCATAGGAATGTTACTTGCCTAGGAAGTGGGATTCCATGGGTGGGCAATACAACAAAAGGAAGATTTTTAATTTTTGAATTTTGAGCCACATAAGTGTACTAGTTGGTTAAAACATTAAGTGTAACCAATGTATAACTTGTATAAAAAGCACAGTATTTTAGGATTTATACATGCTAGGATTCATACATCCTATAGGATTTTACGATTTATACATCATGATACAATATAGTCTCAAAAGATTACATTGTAATTAAATACTACAATGCTATTCCTTCTATTTAAAAACCCACCAGTCCATCCCTAAATTTATTATTATATAGTCACAGAATAGAGAATCAATAGGGTCTCTGAAAAATCTGAACCTCTCAATTTATAGATGGGAAAACTGTGGCCTTGGCCAGGCCCAATGGCTCACGCCTGTAATCCCAGCTCTTTGGGAGGCCAAGGTGGACAGATCAGTTGAGGTCAGGAGTTCGAGACCAGCCTGGCTAACATGGTGAAACCATCTCTACTAAAAATACAAAAATTAGCCAGGCATGGTGGTGCATGCCTGTAATCCCAGCTATTCAGGTGGCTGAGGCAGGAGAATTGCTTGAACCCGGGAGGTGGAGGTTACAGTGAGCCCAGATCACACCACTGCACTCCAGCCTGAGTGACAGAGACTCTGTCTTAGAAAAAAAGAAAAAAGAGAGAAAAAGAAAACTGTGGCCCAAAGCTAAAAAACCTCACCAAAAGGACACAATTGGTAGACGACAAAGTATGGCCTAGGACCTGACTCCAATTCCAATCTATTCTCATCTACTTCTTCTACCTTCAAATGGTTTCTTAATTACCACAAGGAGCCAGCACATATGGGTCAAGATCCCAGTTGTATCTTGAGGATAGTATGAATGACAAGGCCAATGTGAGCTGATATCCTTTCTCTTGTGGGATATTTTTCAATGCTCACAGAGGAATCAGAGGTGTAAGGTGTTGCTTCTCAACTAGGTTATGTTTTAGCAAAGTGCCAAGAGTATTTAAAGCCATAGTGTAAATGTGGGGTGAGGAGTGGGGCTTTCTACAAATTTAGTAATACTAGAAAATTTGAGAAAAATGTTAAGCAACTTAATCAGGTAATTAAAAATTATTTTTATATTCAAACAAACATCACTATGTTGTGGCATTGAATATAAAATATACATGAATATTTAGCATAAACCGGACACTTTCAAAGAAGTCTCATGCTGGTTCTGAGTCTGACGCAATCAGCTTAGAAGTACACACATTCACTCTCAAACTCTCAGGAGGCAGGAAGGTTTCAGAACTACTATACCAAAGGAATTAAAATAGCATTCTCGATGGTGGCAGAAAGGGAATAGAGTTAAAGCTACACAGACCTGGACCTGTAGCCTACTCTTGCCACTGTGTGACATTATATCAGCTACTTAATCTTGAACTCAGAGCCTCAGTTTCCTCATCTGTAAAATATGGTCAATATTACTTAGCTTGTGGTTTTATTACAAAGATTGTAGATAATATATGTAAAGCAAACCGCTCAGACTCTAGAAAGACTATAATAAATGATAGCTACTTGGCAGGATGGATCACTTGAGGTCAGGAGTTCACGACCAGCCTGGCCAACATGGTGAAACCCCATCTCTACTAAAAATACAAAAAATTAGCTGGGTGTGGTGTTGCCCCTATAGTCACAGCTACTTGGGAGGCTGAGGCATGAGAATCGCTTGAACCTGGGAGGCGGAGGTTGCAGTGAGCCAACACTGCACCACGGCACTCCAACCTGGGCGCCAGAGTGAGACCCTGTTTCCAAAATAAATAAATAAAAATAAAAATGAATGATGGCTACTTTAACTATCACAAGCCTACTGGAATCTTTGACTGTCTAACCATTCATTTGGTTTCCATTGGTGAGAACAAGGTAAGGCAGGCAATGGATATTTATAGGCCCTCCCAACCAGCCACAGAAAGCAAACAGGTCAAAACGATAAAATTACCTAAGTGATCAGTTTATTATACTCACATATTTCATTTCAAACTTCTTAGCCAACATTTCCACCTCTTGCCTCTCCTGATGTTCATCATTAAATGGGTCTTCCGTGTGAATGAGCTTCTTCTGATCCAAGGTGAATGGGAAAAGAAACAGAGGTATCCATTAGTATTACAAATAGTATTATTGTTTATGTATTTATCATTATGTAACAACCACTTCAATTCTATTTCAATAAATGTGATCTGAAAGGACATAAACTAGTGAGAATATATAACATGTTATATAATTAATTATATTATTACTCAGAGACTGTATCTTAAATTTAATCAATATGAGACAACTTTTCCTAATACTAACAAGTAAGTCAGAAGTATTAAAACTAAAAAAAAAAAAGTTGGTTATAGCAAAAAATATTTCCAGTTGTAATGGACTCATATACATTTCACAGTGTTTGGATGAGTAAGAACTCAACAATCCAAATTGTCTTCACCTGCAAAATGATCATATGGTCACCTCATCCAAAATAACAAGGAAAAAAATCCCCAGGAACACTAGCTAAATACGACAATCTCACTTATAACTCTAGATTGCTATCTTCACTAACAAAGATTAACTACTTTGATCAGGAAATGCTTCTAAAAGGAGCTCTAGATTATTAATTAAAATCAACACTTAATCATCTGCCTGTGAGTTAACACTGTGTGTGTAGCGGCTAAGGCTTTCTGTTGAGGTCCAGTATCAACAACCATTGTATCACCAATATCCTGTCAATGGATATCCATTCAGGGAATACACATTACTTTTAAACAAAGCTAGAAAAGAGAAACAGCTGCAAAAAGATTACATTACCATGCCTTTCTTCTAGTAGGGGAAAGTGAAAGTTTATTATAATACATGGTTTAAAGCCCACACACACAGAGCTAGAAGCCCACATGAACCATCTATTTAACAAAACAAACAAAAATAGCGATCACATCCTTAAGTCTTCTATTTTAGTATACAAACATATACATGGTTTTCAATGCACAAAAAAGCCAAAACAAGGATAAAAATACTACTTTTATCCAATTTCAGACAACTGACTCAGGTAATTAAAAATGAAGGTATACTACAACTGAAATACTGATATAGATTCAATGGACCCTGAAGAGCAAGAAAAAATGCAGAAGGAAGATTTGCACACTTTGAAACTGAGATACTTCATCCTGGATATAAAGGTTGAGACATGATCGGTCTAAAAAACATGATAGAAAAATGTGGACAGAATGAATACGAGACAATTCCTCACACTTGGGACATTAGAATATAGGGATACTTCTTTAAAGGAGTTAACTTTAGAATCAATTTTTAAAGTTATTGTAATAAGTAATAAATTTATAGAATAGTTCACCCCAATAGAAGTTTCCAATGAAAGGCTGGGCGCAGAGGCTCACATCTGTAATCCCAGCACTTTGGGAGGCCAAGGTGGGTGGATCACCTGAGGTCAAGAGTTCAAGACCAGGCTGGCCAACATGGTGAAACCCCATCTCTACTAAAAATACAAAAACTAGCTGGGTGTGTGGCACATGCCTGTAGTCCCAGCTACTCAGGAGGCTGAGGCAGGAGAATCGCTTGAACCTGGGAGGTGGAAGTTGCAAATGAGCTGACATGCTGAGATTGCGCCACTGCACTCCAACCTGGTCGAGACAGAGTGAGATTTCATCTCAAAAAAAAATAATAAATAAATAAATAAATAAAAATTTACCAATGAAAAACAGAAACATGATCCAAAAGGGAATAAACTAATGAGAATAAACTAATAAAGAAGCCTAGGCATGTCCAGGGTATAGCCTTAACTAGAGGCTCAGGTTAAGGACAGTAAGCAATTGCCATGCCTATTACAAACTGCTCCCTCATGCACTGTCAAGCCCAAATACTTACTACGGTATGACTCATTTTATATGTATAAATATAAACACATGGATCTATATTTTTAATAAGAATCACTTTATATGCCATTCTAAAATATTTTATGTACTTTATGTAAGTATCAAAAGTACAGCTCTTATTTTCTCTTGACAGCCTACAAAAACAAATTTAAGAAAATGGACTCACTTTTCTTTTACAGTTAAGAATAAACACCCTCCCCCAATCAACACTAAGCTTTTTTGTTTTTTCAGGTGAAAAAAAATCTGAAAATTATCAACTACCCACATGCAAAACTGATGCAATAATTTTGTCCTTTGATCTTAACTCATCAATACCATTTTCAGGAGGTCTTTCACAAATTTCATCAAAAATATGCAAACAATGAAATACCATGGAATTCTCAAATAGTACAGTTATATTAACACACTATAATCACTTATTTTTCTTTTTACAGTAAATGTTCAATTAAGCATGTTCACAAATGGGTGTTCTGGTTAACTGATTTTTCTGGTTTACTAAGAGTTAAACCTTTTCTTGTGTATCAATCATTGCCAAAATTTATTTCTAAAATGCACTATTACCCTTTAGCCAGAAATGGTGACCAAATTAATCTTTCAGGATAAAGATGATTCCAATGCCGGTCATCATCCTAAACCATCTCAATCACAGCACTGTACTGCCTAGAGACAACAAGGTTAAAGGTTTAGCTAACCTGTGGTTTTGCTTTTTTCATATTTTCCCAACGTAAATTATTTAATTGTGCTTTCCTCATTAATACAAATAGAGCATAGAAAAATTTCTGATTGTGTTCCAGTAAATCAGGGTTTTACTGTTCATTTAGTATTTAAGAAGGGAACTGATTTAAATGCACCCATATGAATGGTATCCATATGTAACATACCTTTTGTTGTTTGTTTTTTTTTTAATAGCCCCACATCTACCAATTTCAGCATCTGGAGCTAAAATCTTATTTAGTGATAGATGGCTATTTCAAAAAATGTGGAGCCCTTCCTTTTCTAATTCTTCTAATTTTGGGAACCACCAACTTTCCAGACGAATTCTAATGTTCGCATTTTGCTTTTTGATGGTCTCTCTTCTAGGATTTCCTTTCATGAAACCATGACAATTTTACTTAAACATATGTTTTCTATGCTTTCTTGCATAATAAGGATATACGCTGGTAGCAATCACAGGAAAATGTGGCAAATCTTTGCTGCAAAGTTGATTATATACAATGGATTTTGTTTTTTCCAGAGGTATATGAAAAAAATAGAAGGTTGATATATGAGATAATTGGGCCAATACACACCTACACTGTTAATAAGTAAAAAGAAAAATTAAATGGAATTATTCCTCTTTCTCCTATTGCATGAAAGTAGTACTTCCGGTGTTATCAAGTTAACAAAGCTAGGGTGTCAAACCTTTTTCTTTTTTATAATTAAATGATACACATTATTAATTTGCCATCGTGTGAATATTACAGCATAAACAGGGACATAATAAAGGTCTTTGTATTTCTACTATGACTTACATTTTACGTCATTTTGGCAGAATCTTATAAACTATATGAGTTAATTTTAAGAAATTTTGTTTTACTAAGAAATTGTATCACTATGGAAAGAAGTACTAATAAAATTACATACATTTGTAAAGTGAGGATAATAGTTTTTACCTCATGGAGTTCTGTTGGACTACTAGAAAAACCATGTGCAGTGCTTAGAACTGTGTCTAGCATACAGTAAGAACTCAGTAAATGTAGTTATTGCTATGTATTTTTACCCAAAGATAATGCTTTTCTCCTGTAATTTATGAAAATTACAAAAACTGCAAACGAACTTAGATTAGCAGCTCAAACACAATGTTTGAAAAATGCTCCAATCCAATATTTTTAATATTCTTTTGGGAAAAAAGTGACCTCACATTTATAAAGAGGGAGCATTCAAGTGAGTCTAAAGAGCAAAATCTTAGGTGGACGTGACCAAAATGATCTCTACCTTTAAACAACTCAATTTGGTTGAAAACATTTTGTAATGATTTGACCACACAACATTTCTAAATAATGATGAAAACATTAGCTGGCCATGAAGTAAACAAAATCTAGTGAAACTGTTCAACATGATACTTTGTGACTAAGCAGTCAGTCATTTTGACCATAAAGGTAGTTGAAGATGAAAACAAAACAAGTGACTTCTGGAGTCCATTAGACCCAAGCTAAAGCAAAACCTAATAACGTGCATAATTGCTAAGCAACAGAGAAAACTGTTCTTTCTTTACTGTTAATCTATCATTTCCTTTTCTAATTTACTTCTGAAGATCCACCAACCCACAACAATAAAAATTACAATTACGAACATAACCCCTATTCTTTCTCCATTGTTCACCTCTTACATCAAAAGCATACCTACATATTTTCAATTGTTTTAAAAAATTCAAAGCTGAGATTTTTTTCATCATCCTCCGACAATTACAAAGGCTGAGTACAATATTCTTCTATAAACTAATGATAGTACACTTAAATAATATGACAAGTACGTGTCAAATAAAACAGGAGACACCTTCCCATTCAATTACAATATGAACGAACTCCACGAAAAAGGAAAGCTAAAAAGGTTTTCCAACACCAACACGAGAGAAAAATTAGTAACCAGATTAACCCACTTCTCCATTCCTAAAGTCTCTGAAAACCTTTAATTATTCTTAAATTCCCTTCGATTAAGAAAAATATCACAGGCACGCAAGCACACCTCAGCAGCCACGGCGCCCAGCAAAACAAACAGTGATGAGGATGAGGATGATACGAGAGGGGTTACACAATCTCTCTGCTTCAGACTCGGGGGCGTGTCCCCCAAGGTTTTCTCTTCCTTTCTACTGGAACGACAGCTGTAGCGCCACAGGGAGAACCCAGCCACACGGCCTGCAGGGCCCCAGAATTTTGTGTGGGGAGCAGAAAGGAAAGAAGGAAAATCTGAGGTTCCGAAAGGTGCACAAGAAAACAGGCTCGGCGCGGCGTTGGAAGCGAGTGCCGGGGGTTTGGAGATTCGGCGCAGCCGGGTGAGAGCCTCGGCCACCCCGGGGAGTGGAGAAAGCAGCGCTCACCGCCCCGTCCACCCGCTCGGCCCCGGCCCCCCGCACCCCACCCTCGGGGCGACCTGGACGCGCTCGGTGGGCGTCCCAAGGTGCAAACCAGCTGGGGAAGGCGGCGGGTCCTGAGGCTCCCGGGGTCTGGGGCAGGAGAGAGGAATCTTCTGTACCCGTTGTTCTCCGCACAGCAGCAGCTCCGGGTAACTGAACTCCACGCAGCTCTCATCGGTGGGGTCCTTAAGCACCAGCTCCAGGCGCACCGTCTCCCTCGGCGGCCGCGGCGGCTGTTCAGCCCGGGAAGCCGACTCCCGCGGCGGGGGCGGCTGCAAGGGCAGCGGCGGGAGCGGCGGCGGCGGCTCGGGCCGCGGGGGCTCCCGCTGCAGCGACATGGGCGGCTCGGAGCGGCTGACCTCGCGCTGGGGGAGCGGCTTCTCCCGCGGCGGGGGCTGCGCGTCCGAGCGGGGGGCAGGCTCCCGCGGGGCCGGTGGCTCCGCCCGGGCCGGCTCGCGGTACGGCTGCGGCTCCAGCCGGGGGGGCTCGCGGGGGTACTCGGGCTCACGCTCGGGCCCCGCGTGCCGCACCGGTGACAAGCTAATGAACGCTACTCTGCGCGGCTCCGCCATCCCCACTGTTCTGGCCCTCCGCTTTTGCTCGAGCCGGCGCTCGCTTCTACGCCGCGCTGCGTGCCTGCCCGCCCTTCCTCTTGCTCTCCCTCGCTTTTCTTCCCTCCACCACCCTCAGCCGTCTCCGCCGACGCCACGGTGAGTGCGGACCGTGTCCCCTTCCCCGCTACTACGTTCTGATGGGCTTCACCGCCATCGCCAGGGTCGCCGCGGCCGCCATGTTGGATCCCCCACATAAATAGAAGCAGGCCGCTGAGCGGGCGCATGCGCACAGAGGAAACGCTCGCGTCCACTGTCGTGGCTGTTGCTCAGTTTTCCTCTTTTCCTCCCAACAGTCTGGAGTCCAGACAGGTCGGCGGAAGTGACGACATGGCTCGGCCTGTTTCCGTGGCAACGGAGACGCCGTCTGCACCCTTCCTCAAAGGGAGGGTTCTGGGGTTTCCCGAGTAGCTTACTATTCGCACCCGGAAACCAGAGGCGCTCCAGCAGCTTCCCGGGGCTAGCATCGGGATGGGACTGAGACCGACCTAGCCATTGGCGCCGGGTCTCCGGCGCTGGGTTCAAGGGAATTGGGGTTGTTAGCTGATTATTCAAGGCAGACTCTGGGCAAGGGTAGAGAGACGCGCCAGCCGTTGTGCCTGCCTGCCCGCCCTGTGTCCCCGTAGCCTTAAGTATCGAGGGAAAAAAGGAAGTGCCCAGCTTCAGCCAGACTAGCCCCAGCGGCTTCCCTCCCGAAAGCGCAGGGCTCCCCTTCCTCGACCTACTCTGGTTTCCCTCGCCCGGCCGCAGTGGGCGTTGCGTGGGGCAGGGTCATTAAATGTTCAATAACGCTTTGCAGTTGGAAAATTAACAAGCAGATGAGGAGTTCTGGGCTCATTCAGAAGGCTTAAACTGCTGAAATAATAGAAAACTGCTTAAGAGGGTTTAGTGGTATTTCAGGAAACGTACTGTTTAAAAGAATGCTAAAAGACCCATTTCAGGATGGGGAAGGAATTGATTGGGCACGCCGCATAGGCTCACTTGTAATTAATTAATTGGAAGTGGGGTTTAGAAGGATAAGAATTACTGGCCATTTTAATCCATTGAATAAAAAGTAAATTTGAGGGCTCGCCCTTCACATCCTGAAGGGAATCCAAGCCTTCTGTTAATTGCATTAACTGGATTAACTATTGAAATCTCTTTTATTAAGTCAGTGTGACGTCATAGACAAATTCTGAGAGGGTTCCGTTTTTTCCTCTCCTGTTACTTTCCCTACGTGGACGAAGATGGTGATGAAATCTGTGATTCCAAAGGTCTCTCCCAGCTCTAAAACCCTATCTTTTCTACTCGGCACCATGTTTTACCTACATTCTCTCCTTCCCTGTTGCTCCTTTTCTGATTCTGAATTCGGGTCTCATTTTTAGATTGTCTTAGTGATACTTAAATGACCTTTCTGCCTTCAGTCTCTATTCCCGCCAGCCTTGAGAAGGGGTCATATTAATATCTCTCAAAGAGTTTTTATTATATCGTTCTCTGTTCTGGCTGCAACTTACCTACAAACTGAGTTCTATGTGTGTATACTCGTATTCAATATCCTCCACAATTTAGCTCAGAGACTGCAAACTGGTGGTCTGTGGGCCAAATCCTCCTACAGGTGTGTTACTTATCCAACATTATCTTCTAACCCACTGAGTTTTCCAACTTTTTGATCCACAACCCACAGTAAGAAATTTTACATTGTAACCCAGAATATACACCCATATATACATAACACATATGTGCATATCTGAAATATAAGTTTCACAATACTTCCCTACTGCTCAGGATAAAGTAAAAGCAACAGACGCAACAGAGTTAATTTAATATAAAATATTTTATAATACAGTGTAAAAAAAAGTTAACATCCTATAGAAGCAAATTAGGAAAGATTTTAATGCCATGGAAGTTCTTGCCTGTTCATAGGTTTATTGCACTCCAGAATTCATGAGGACAGTGGTACATGAACATCTGATCCACTATGGCGCTTGATCTTTTTCTTTTTCTAAACTGATCAAAATTGAAAAACCTAGTTCAGATATATAGGCAGTCATGAATAGTAATAATGCGTATGCATGTTCGACATAGTAATAAATTCTTCTTTAATCTTAGTCTGACATCATGATAAATTTCATACCTGACAATCATTTTTCTGTGTAAATGAAGTACTAAGCTGTAATAATGTATTCTCTTCATAAAATACCAAGTTTAATCAAATTAATTATTTAAGTCAATAAAAATGATCTGGTTCACCCTATTAACTGCCCAACAAACTGTTTGAAAACTATATATTCTTTATTAAAGGGCAGATTACAAGAAATGTTTTCCATGTTCTTAATTTAAAAAACAAGATTCTCATATAATGAACCTAAATCAAAATTCACAAATGGTGGCTGAAATCCTGTCAGAGTACAACATAAATCCATAGTTATTGTGCATAAACAATTCAAAATTAGTTTATAAAGGAAACGCCAACAAGTCATATAACCACCACACCTTATTACTAATGGGTTCCACCACACTTCACCCAAGCACAGCAGATAGAAACATCTGATAGACTGCTCAGAAAATTAAAGCTGTTAGAGCTATAAATAAGGAATGCCTAAATATAAACATATCAATGCCAATACATCAGTGCCATTTTAAAAAGTGAATAAGATGCAGTGTAAACACACCTGATAGTTCCCTCTGTAAGCCACTTTCCCACTGATTTATAAAGCTATGGTTCTATAATTCTTTTAAAAAGGACAATTTTTCTACACTACTGCATGCAGTAATTTCCCCATACGTTCTTGATTACAACACAGTCTTCAAATCCTCTTGAAGAGCTCGACATATCAGGATTTCTCCAGAAAGTTAGATTGTCATGTTTTCAGCAGCCTTTTGTGCTTTGGTAGTCTTTCGAAGCTCCTTAATAACCGGTGATATTTCCTTGGTTATTTATTAATTCTGAGTTAAGTCCTTGTTCACAAAGCTTTACACAAATAGCCAGAGTTTCCAGTAAGCCAGTATTCAGAATTCTTGAAATCTCTTTTTTTTCTCTTTTTTTTTTTTTTTTGAGATGGAGTCTTGCTCTGTCGCCCAGGCTGGATTGCAGTGGCGCGATCTCGGCTCACTGCAAGCTCCGCCTTTCAGGTTCACCACCTTCTCCTGCCTCAGCCTGCAAAGTAACTGGGACTACAAGCAGAATGTCCACGATCTCCCTCACCGCATTCTGATCACTGCTGCTGCCCGGATGCTGCTACTACTTGCCATGATGGAGCCAAGGGAACTATTTTAAAATTCTGAATATATTTTTCTTTATACAGTCAATAATTCCTCTATAAAGTTATCTTGCTACACATATCTGGCATAAAAGTATTATGCAACTTTCAGCATTAGTACTCTCAGCAAGTTGGACTGTTACTACATCATAGTTGTTGCTGCTGTAAATATTCTGTGGTAGGTAATACACTGATACTGTGTTTTTGCCAAGAAATATAGTTTTTCATTGATCAGCTGATTTGTCACTGAAAGCATGTGCACCATACCCATAAATACTGGATGAAGTTTTTCAGCACTTAACTATGACCCATATTTCTTTTGCACACTGATTGTCTTTATCCTTAAGATTTGTGGAACAGCTCTCTGAGCTCGGACGTAGTTCACGGCCACATCGCTAAACCAAGAAGTTGGAATCGTTGGTAAATACAGGACCCGCTATGGGGCCTCCCTCCAGAAAATGGTGAAGAAAATTGAAATCAGCCAGTACGCCAAGTACATTTGCTCTTTTCTGTGGCAAAACCAAGATGAAGAGACGAGCTGTGGGGATCTGGCGCTGTGGTTCCTGCATGAAGACAGTAGCGGTGTCTTCATCCAGGAACCACATTGTCTGGACCTACAATACCACTTCCGCTCTCACGGTAAAGTCCACCATCAGAAGACTGAAGCGACTGAAAGACCAGTAGACGCTCCTCTACTCTTTGAGACATCACTAGCCTATAATAAATGGGTTAATTTATGTAACTAAAAAAATTAAAAAGATTTGTGGAAAAACTGAGAAATTGTGCCAATAACTCTACTCCCCTCCCCCCCTTTTTTAGAAACATATTTGAGGGACTTATTGACAAGTTCATCATGTTAAATTTTCAGATGTCCTTTTATTTTTTTCCCGAGATGGAGTCTTGCTCTGGTACCCAGGCTGGAGTGCAGTGGCGCGATCTTAGCTCACTGCAACCTCTGCCTCCTGAGTTCAAGCAATTCTCCTGCCTCTGCCTCCCGAGTAGCTGGGATTACAGGCACGCGCCACCACGCCCAGCTAATTTTTGTATTTTTAGAAATTTTTTGAAAATTTTGTATTTTGGGGCCGGGCGTGGTGGCTCAAGCCTGTAATCCCAGCACTTTGGGAGGCCGAGGCGGGCGGATCACGAGGTCAGGAGATCGAGACCATCCTGGCTAACACGGTGAAACCCCGCCTCTACTAAAAATACAAAAAAATTAGCCGGGCGTGTTGGCGGGCGTCTGTAGTCCCAGCTACTCGGGAGGCTGAGGCAGGAGAATGGCGTGAACCCGGGAGGCGGAGCTTGCAGTGAGCCGAGATCGCGCCACTGCACTCCAGCCTGGGCGACAGAGAAAGACTCCGTCTCAAAAAAAAAAAAAAAGAAAAGAAAATTTTGTATTTTTAGAGACGGGGTTTCACCATGTTGGCCAGACTGGTCTCGAACTTCTGACTTCATGATCTGCCCACCTCAACCTACCAAAGTGCTAGGATTACAGGTGTGAGCTACTGCACCCAGCCTCAGATGTCCTTTTAATTTTGAAGGTATTAAACTCATTTGCAGGAAAAGTGCTTTTTCTTTTTAGAATGAGATGTAAAGTCAATGTTTGATGATAGAGTTAACATTTTCTCAGTATTTCCACTATAATTCCAGACCCAGCAGCTGAATTGGAATATGTTTCTGTATTTTTCACTTTCTTATTCCTTTTTCTTCTAATAATAAAACAATCTCTTTGAGAGCAATTTATACTAGTTTAATATATCATAGTTCACACACACATGTCATACTGATGGTGCTTTCCCAAAAAAATACTTAAAGCTCTTCACTGTAACCCAGTTGAAAATTATGCGTTTTTTATCACTGAATGAAATTCTCCTTTACTTCATTTCATAAGTCATGGGCAGTTGTGATAACATAAAATTAGGCTGTACCATGTTTTCTGTCCAACAAAGGAACCTAGGAGTTCCAGTGAGATCCCAGTGACTGCAGTCACCCCTCCCTCCCTGTCTTTGTCTTCATCAGCAGTTAGAGTGTCTGTATTCCTGGATAAGGATCAGTGTGTACACTCTGATATTTTCCATAAGATTCTGTTGTAATATATTGCATGTTTTTAAAATGCTGCTTGTGATCCTCAAAACTGTTTCACAAACTTCTAATTGGCTGCGATCACCAATTTGAAAGTTAGTTCAGTCTCTTCCAGCAGAGACTGAGCAGGTGATGAGAAAGTAATTTTGTTACTAGGGACTAGGGGTAGAGCACACCTACTTATGCATTTCCATGTAAATTTGGAAAATCCAAAATGCGTTTGTTGGGTAGTGGGGGCCCTTAAAGGAGGCTGAGAAGAGGTAAAAGTCAATTCCTGTAGGATACAAAGTCAAAATACCTTTAATATTATTTAACTGTAATGCTATAAGGTCAGATCAGGCACTCTTGTTTTATTTAGCAAATAAATGAATACATAATAAAATACCCTGTGAGATCAAGTTACTCATCCCTTCTTGACAACATATAAGTTTAAAGACCAAAATGCCTTGTGAAGATCCAAAGGAAGAGTATCAGAAAGAAAAGCAAGTACGAAGCCTGTGGAGGGAGTGGTTTGGTGAGTTGGAAGAAAGGTGAGGGTGGCCAAAGTGCAGTGAGCAGGGTGGGCAAAGATGGAATCTGAGAGGGAGCGAAGGGCCAGGTCATGGAATGGCATAAAGAGATTGGATCTGGCCAGGTGCAGTGGCTCACGCCTATACTCCCAGCGCTTTGGAAGACCAAGGCAGGAGGATCACTTGAGCCCTGAAGTTCGAAACCAGACTGAGCAACATAATGAGACCTGTCTCTAAAAAAACTAAAAATAAAAAATTAACCAGGCATGGTGGCACACCCCTGTAGTCCTAGCTACTCAAGAGGCTGAAGTGGGAGGACTCCTTGAGCACGGGAGTTTGAGGCTACAATGAGCTGTGATCGTAACATTGCACTCCAGTCTGGGCAACAGAGAAAGACCCTGTCTCAAAAACAAAAACAAACAAAAAAAAGAGTTTGGATCTTACTGTAAATGAAACCAGAAGCCATTGGGGAAATTTTAAGTAGAAAAGTGACATGATCTTATAACAAACACATTTCAAGAAAGTAGGAGTAGCCAACTAACTGTTGAATGCTACCAAGAATTCTAGTAAGATGAGAGCTGAGATATTGGTAACCTTGATGACCTTTTTATTTTTAATTTTCACTTCAGGCAAAGAAGGTTGAATTAATCATATTTCACAGTTTGTGGCACATTATCATCATCAGTCTTTTTCTCTCTCTGTGAAATTCCTCTTTATTTCCATTCATTGCATCCAATGGCAAAAATTCTAAAATTTTAATTTTTTTTTTTTTTTTTTTTTGAGACAGAGTCTCGCTCTGTCGCACAGGCTGGAGTGCAGTGGCACAATCTCGGCTCACTGCAACCTCTGCCTCCCAGGTTCAAGCGATTCTCCTGCCTCAGCCTCCCAAGTAGCTGGGATTATAGGCGTTTGCCACCATGCCTGGCTAATTTTTGTATTTTTAGTAGAGGCGAGGTTTCGCCATGTTGGTCAGGCTGGTCTCAAACTCCTAACCTCAGGTGATCCACCCACCTCGGCCTCCCAAAGTGCTAGGATTACAGACATGAGCCACCGCGCCTGGCCAATTTTAACCTTTTATATGTGACCTTGTATATATTATTATTTTACATGCATATATTTGTAATTTGTTACTATGTTATATATCTCATTCTGTTTCTTTTTTTTTGCTCAACACTGTATTTTTTTTTTTTTTTTTTTGAGACGGAGTCTTGCTCTGTCGCCCAGGCTGGAGTGCAGTGGCGCAATCTCGGCTCACTGCAAGCTCCGCCTCCCGGGTTCACGCCATTCTCCTGCCTCAGCCTCTCCGAGTAGCTGGGACTACAGGCGCCCGCCACCACGCCCGGCTAATATTTTGTATTTTTTAGTAGAGACGGGGTTTCACCATGGTCTCGATCTCCTGACCTTGTGATCCGCCCGCCTCGGCCTCCCAAAGTGCTGGGATTACAAGCGTGAGCCACCGCGCCCGGCCAACACTGTATTTTTAAGAACCACTCATGCTGCTGTGTATAATATATTCACTTTGCAACTTTTTTTATTTTTAACAACTTTTGAGTGGTACTCTGCAATCGCATATTTTGCCTCTTTACTTCCTCAGTGATGGATGCTCAGCTTGCCTCCAACTACCCCCAACCCCACCACCACCACAGTGCAACTATGGACATCCTCAGTCATGTGCTCTTTGAGTCTATATGAGAATTTATTTCGGACACAGACCCAGGAAAGAACTGTTGGATCTTCAGGCCTGCGTACACATTAAGAGACTATTCTCCAAAATGGTCACACCAGTGGTGTGAGGGTTGCTGTATCACCTCCTCTTCTCCCAACTCATTGCCACCAATAAATACAGTTTAATTTCTGCCATTCATTATTATTTTAATTTGCACTGCTCTGATGACTAAGGAATTTGAGCATCTCTTCATATATCTGCTAGTCTTTTAAGTTTCTTCTTGTGTAAATTGCCTGTTTATAATCATTATTCATATTTCTATTATGGTTCCTGTCTTTTTCTGGTTGAATATGCAAGCATTTCAAATCAGTGAGGAAAGCTTAGATTATTCAATAAATAGCTTAAGACAAATAGGTAATTATCTAGACTAGAATAAAATTCTATCTCACACCTTACAAAAGGATAAATTTCTAGTGAATAAATGTTTTAAATAGAAAAAAGAAGTTATAATATTTCTAGAAGAAATAGGCTGAGAATCATCCCATTACTGGGTATATACCCAAAGGACTATAAATCATGCTGCTATAAAGACACATGCACACGTATGTTTATTGTGGCACTATTCACAATAGCAAAGAGTTGGAACCAACCCAAATGTCCAACAACGATAGACTGGATTAAGAAAATGTGGCACATATACACCATGGAATACTATGCAGCCATAAAAAATGATGAGTTCGTGTCCTTTGTAGGGACATGGATGAAACTGGAAAACATCATTCTCAGTAAACTATCACAAGGACAAAAAACCAAACACCGCATGTTCTCACTCATAGGTGGGAATTGAACAATGAGAACTCATGGACACAGGAAGGGGAACATCACACTCCAGGGACTGTTGTGGGGTGGGGGGAGGGGGGAGGGACAGCATTAGGAGATACACCTAATGCTAAATGACGAGTTAATGGGTGCAGGAAATCAACATGGCACATGGATACATATGTAACAAACCTGCACATTGTGCACATGTACCCTAAAACCCTAAAGTATAATAAAAAATAAAAAAATAAAAAATAAAAAAATAAAAAGAAATAGGCTGAGATTAAAAAAATAACAGACTAAGAAAGACCTTTCCAAGTATGACTGATAATTTCAACTGCTTCAATAGCATTAATCAAAAGACTAATGACAAAACTGGAAAAAAAAATTACAATACATTTCACAAAGAGTAAATTTCCCTAATCTATAAAGAATTCCTGCAGATCAAAGAAACAACAATAACCTCTTAGAAAAATGGAGAAAGATAGGCCGGGCGCAGTGGCTCACGCTTGTAATCCCAGCACTTTGGGAGGCCGAGGCGGGTGGATCACGAGGTCAGGAGATCGAGACCACGGTGAAACCCCGTCTCTACTAAAAATACAAAAAATTAGCCGGGTGTGGTGGCGGGCGCCTGTAGTCCCAGCTACTCGGAGAGGCTGAGGCAGAAGAATGGCGTGAACCCGGGAGGCGGAGCTTGCAGTGAGCCGAGATTGAGTCACTGCACTCCAGCCTGGGTGACAGAGCGAGACTCCGTCTCAAAAAAAAAAAAAAAAAAAAGAAAAGAAAAATGGAGAAAGATATGAACAAATAGTTCACAAGAAAGGAAATATGAGGCTCTTATACGAATGAAATATGTTCAACCTAACTCAATTGCTGAACAAAATAATATGTGTATTTCTAACTTTGATAAATTGCCTTCCATAGAAAGTACTGATTTATATTCCACTGGCAATACATGAGGGACTGTATTTCCCAATCCCCTTGGCAACTTATGTTATCAAATGTTTTAATCTTTGCCAAAAGATGATGTATTTCAAAAAATGATTTTGGTGTACATGTCTCTTATTTTGATGCAATCGAATTCTATGCAATCTTTTAAAACATTAATTACCAAAATCTATTAAGTGAAAAAAGGAATATGCAGACTATTATTTAATATACTACCATTAGAATAAAAAAAGGAACATTTTGTTAAAAGGGAGAACTAATGTATTATTTGTATATGCATGTATCTATGTATGTGTATGTATATAAGAATTCATAAAAAAAATCTCTTGGTGTATATTTACGACACTGAAAACTGATCTCAAAAGGGATATTATGTGGCGCAGTTTTAGAAACAGAAGAGAGACCTGTAGATTTAACTATGGAGACAGCCCAGCTGTGCTTGTTTAGCCTTGGGGCAAACTCTGATAGCAGAACATTTGCATCTTTTAAAATTTTTAGGCCGGCAGGGTGGCTCATGCCTGTAATCCCAGTACTTTGGGAGGCCAAGGCAGGAGGATCACCTGAGGTCAGGAGTTCGAGACCAGCCTGACCAACATGGTGAAACCCCATTTCTAGTTTAAAAAACAAAAAAAAAACCGACGCTGTGGCTCACACCTGTAATCTCAGCACTTTGGGAGGCCGAGGCAGGCGGATCATGAGGTCAGGAGATCGAGACCATCCTGGCTAACATGGTGAAACCCCATCTCTACTAAAAATACAAAAAATTAGCCAGGCGTGGTGGCGGGCGCCTGTAGTCCCAGCTACTCAGAAGGCTGAGGCAGGAGAATGGCGTGAACCTGAGAGGCGGAGCTGGCAGTGAGCCAAGATTGCACCACTGCACTCCAGCCTGGGTGACAGAACAAGACTCCCTCTCAAAAAAAAAAAAAAAAAATTAGCCTGGCATGGTGGCTCACACCTGTAGTCCCAGCTACTTGGGAGGCTGAGGCAGGAGAATCAGTTGGGCAGAGATTGTGCCACTGCCCTCCAGGCCTGGGTGACAAAGTGAGACTCTGTCTAAAAAAGAAAAAAAATTTTTTTTTAATTAAGGGATTCTAGACTTACAGAAAGATGCATACAACTTGATGAATTTTACCCTTTGCACACATTCCTTTAACCACTATCCATTCAAGATATATAAGATTTCCATCACCTCTAAAGGGCCATCTTTCCCCTTTCCAGTCCATATGCTCCCAGAGGTAACCATTCTGACATCCATCACCACAGATAAGTTTTGCCTGTTCTTGAAACTTACATTCATGGAATCATTGCAATATGTATTTATATATTATGTCTGGCTTCTGTCTCTCAACACAATGGTTTTGAAATTCATGTTACTGCATATCATCAGTAGTTTATCCTTTTTCCTGCTGTATAGTATTCCATTTATGAATATACCACCATTTGTTTATACTGTGAACTTATAATGGACATTTTATGTACATTCAGTTTTTATGCTTATAAAGTATATTAATTTTGTTTTTTAATTAATGTTGAACAGTTCCCTTGAGCAAAACTTGTTTTGTTGCAAATTGTGCTGGAAGTGGTGAAATAATAAATTAATAGTAGATTTAGTCCTGGGTTTTTTTGTTTGTTTTGTTTTGTTTTGAGATGGAATTTCACTCTTGTTGCCCAGGCTGGAGTGCAATGGCGCGATCTTGGCTCACTGCAACCTCCGCTTCCCAGGTTCAAGTGATTCTCCTGCCTCAGCCTCCCCAGTAGCTGAGATTACAAGTGGCTGCCACCACGCCCGCCTATCTTTTTTTTTGTATTTTTAGTAGAGACAGAGTTTCGCCCTGTTGGCCAGGCTGGTCTTGAACTCTTGACCTCAGGTGATCCACCTGCCTCGGCCTCCCAAAGTGCTGGGATTACAGGCGTGGGCCAACGCGCCCAGCCAATTTAGTCTTGAATAGGTTGATGAGATTGTAACCATGGGTCAAGGCTGTGGGAATTTCACTGCAGAAGCAGGAAGACTAAAAGATTCCATGTGAAATTCACTCAGAGGCTTGAGATTTAAAAAGCTTTGAGTGTTATTTGGCATAGCTGGGGTAACATTTTTCAGCTCTTCCAATATATAAATGCAACATGGAAATTCAGAGGAGGGAGAAATCAATGAAATTTAGAATAGTCAGAGAAAACTTGATGGAGGAAATGGGGACTTGATGAGAATATGGATAAATAGAAAAGGGCAGGCATGGCTGGGCATGGTGGCTCACACCTGTAATCCCAGCACTTTGGGAGGCCGAGGCGGGTGGATCACCTGAGGTCAGGAGTTTGAGACCAGCCTGGCCAACATGGTGAAACCCCACCTCTACTAAAAATACAAAAATTAGCCGGGCATGGTGGCACATGCCTATAGTCCCGGCTACTCAGGAGGCTGAGGCAGGAGAATTGCTTGAACCCAGGAGGTGGAGGTTTCAGTGAGCTGAGATCATGCCACTGCACTCCAGCCTGGGTGACAGAGCGAGACTCCGAGAAAGAAAGAGAGAAAGAGAGAAAAAGAAAGAAAGAAAGAAAGAAAGAAAGAAAGAAAGAAAGAAAGAAAGAAAGAAAGAAAGAAAGAAAGAAAGAAAGAAAGACGGCCGGGCGCGGTGGCTCACGCCTGTAATCCCAGCACTTTGGGAGGCCGAGATGGGCGGATCACGAGGTCAGGAGTTCAAGACTAGCCTGGCCGACATGGTGAAACCTCGTCTCTACTAAAAATACAAAAAAAAAAATTAGCCGGGCGTGGTGGTGGGCGCCTGTAGTCCCAGCTACTCGGGAGGCTGAGGCAGGAGAACGGCGTGAACCCCGGAGGCAGAGGTTGCAGTGAGCCGAGGGCTTGCCACTACACTCCAGCCTGGGTGACAGAGTGAGACTCTGACTCAAAGAAAATAAAAATAAAAAAAAATAAAAATAAAAGAAAGAAAGAAAGAAAGAAAGAAAGAAAGAAAGAAGGAAAGAAGAGAAAGAAGGGAAAGAAAAGAGGCAGGCATGACTATAGTTTAGAGATGAACTCAACAGCCTGGGAAGGTGGAGTGAGCTGCTCCGACAGAACACAGCCAGAAGAGGGGCAGTGGGAATTAGAAATGAAGAATATGTTAGAATTTTTGGTTGCGTGCACTATAAAATCAACTTAAGCTAGTTTAAACAGAAGAGTTTTTATAGCAGAGGTAGGGATATCTCCCAGAATCCAAGGGAAGGATTGCAGTCAGGTCCCAAGAATATGGAACCAGAATTGGGAATTTAAAAAATCATATGGATTCCAGGCAATTTTATCTCTGTCTCATTTATACATCTAAGATCTACTTCATTCTGTTCTCCTCTCTGTGGATTAGTTTTCTCTACTCCCCAAGTTACATGGTTAAAAATATGGCCTTATTATAATTAGCAATTTTAAAAAATACCTTCTTTGTTGAAGGGACCAGTCCAGACTAAGACTGGAGACCCTTACACCTACCTCCAAAATTCTAGGGAAGGATCTGTGATTGACCTATTTTGGGACAGTCTTAGAAACAGAAGAGAGACCCGTAGATTTAACTATAGAGACAGCCCAGCTGTGCTTGTTTAGCCTTGGAGCAAACTCTGATAGCAGAACATTTGCATCTTTTAAAATTTTTAGGCCGGCTCGGTGGCTCATGCCTGTAATCCCAGTACTTTGGGAGGCCAAGGCTCACTCCTAGGTCAAACAACTGTGAGGAAAGGTATGGCTACCAGGAGCTTCTGATTAGGTGGAAGGGGCTTAGGGGGCAGGATGCTATTCCAAGAAAGGGTAAGGGGCCTGTCAGGCAATCCATCTGATGTTTACAACATGAGATAGCAGAACAAAACAATGCAGGATGGGCTGGGCACAGTGGCTCACGCCTGTAATCCCAGCACTTTGGGAGGCCGAGGAGGGCAGATCACTTAGAGGTTAGGAGTTCTAGACCAGCCTGCCCAACATGGCAAAACCCCATCTCTACTAAAAATATAAAAAAAATTTAGCCGGGCCTGGTGGCAGGCACCTGTAATCCCAGCTACTCATGAGGCTGAGGCAGGAGAATCGTTTGAACCCTGGAGGTGGAGGTTGCAGTGAGCCAAGATTCCACTGTACTCCAGCCTGGGGGACAGAGCGAAACTCTGTCTCAAAAAGAAAAAAAAAAGAGCCAGGCGCGGTAGCTCACGCTTGTAATCCCAATACTTTGGGAGGCCAAGGCGGGCAGATCACGAGGTCAGGAGTGTGAGACCAGCCTGGCTGACATGGTGAAATCACGTCTCTACTAAAAATACAAAAATTAGCCAGGCATGGTGGCAAACGCCTGAAATCCCTTCTCTACTAAAAATATAAAAATTAGCCAGGCATGGTGGCAAACACCTATAATCCCAGCTACTCGGGCGGCTGAGGCAGGAGAATCACTTGAACCCAGGAGGCAAAGGTTGCAGTGAGCCAAGATTGCGCCACTGCACTCCAGCCTGGGTGACAGAGCAAGACTCTTGTCTCAAAAAAAAAAAAAAAAAAAAAGATTCAGGATGCTTTGTGTAAAAATGTGAATTACAGTGATGGCTTATCCATAAAAAAGGATAACAAAACTGGTTTCAGAAAAGACAGAAAATCCAGACCAGTTACTATAAAAGAAATCAAGAATGTTGCCCTGTATTCTCAGTACTTTGGGAGGCCAAGGTGGGAAGATTGCTTGGGAAGATTGCTTGAGGCCAGATTGCTTGAGGCCAGGAGTTCAAGAGCAATCTGTGCAACATAGCAAGACCCTCTCTCTACATAAATTTTTAAAAAACTGTCCAGGCATGGTGGTGCATGCCTGTAGTCCTAACTACCTGGGAAGCTGAGGTGGGAGGATCACTTGAGCCCAGGAGTTCAAGGCTGCAGTGAACCATGATCACGCCTCAGCACTCCAGCCTGGGCGACAGAGTGAGACCCTGTCTCAAAAACAAAACAAAACAAAACAAAAAAACTAGGACCAGACAGTTTTACAGGGGAATCCAACCAAGCATTTATAGAAAAATAGGTTTAATATTATTTAAAGTAATACAGCATGGAAGAAAACCTTCCAACTTCTTATCATGACTCAAGCAAAACAGATTCCAATTCTGGCAAAGACTATAACCACAAAACAAAACAAAACAAAATAGACATTTATCTATAATACTATACAGAGGCACTACTTTTCATCTTTTAGGTTGACACATTGTAAAAATGGCTAATACTGCGTTGCTGAACATGTGAGGAAACAATCAGTTGCATTCATTGCTGGTGGAGATGGAAATTGGAAAAATCTTCTGTATATGGCAAATCAGCAGTATCTGTCAAAATTATAAACGTTCATACTCTCTAACCAGGATTTTCCACTTCTGTGAATTTTTCTAAGATCTATAATATTTTATATGTTTTCGTTTCTTTTGATTGTTTAAAGGCTCTTCTGTTTTATTGGTTTACCTTTTATTCAAAGAACCAGCTCCTTCACGTATTTATTGGTAGTACCATTTTTTCTGTTTGTAAATTCATTAATTTCATTTTATTTTTCTTTGTGGATTCCTTATTTTTATTTCAATTATTTTTTATAACCTCTTGATAAGATCCTTAAGTCATTCATTTTTATTTTTTTGTTTATTAATATAAAAATTAAAGACCTTACCTTCTGAGCTTTAACTCTAGTCCAGTTTGGATTGTCTTTTACCCAAAACTTAAAGGGTAGTTTTTGTTTGTTAACTGTTTGTTTCTTTGGGTGATTGGTTGGTTCGTTCATTTATTTTTTTCTTTTTAAATTTTAGGTGGCAGAGTTCTTAAGCTTTTTTGTTTTTACTATTAACTTCTGCTTTTAGGGCATTGTGATTGGAAACTATCTGCAGCGGTTCTACTTTTGAGACTTCATTGAAAAAAGTCTCTGGCCTAGTGGTTAAGAGCAGATTGGGAGTGAGGCCGCCTGGGTTAAACTCCAGCTCTGCTGCTCACTAGCACGCTCCCTGCAATCTTGGCAAAAGTGAGGTAACCATTCTGTGCCTTAGTCTCCCCACCTGCAAAATGGGAATCATAATATATGTACTTTTAAAAGTTGCTGGAATTAAGTGAGTTAACATACACGAATTGCTTAGAAGGATGGCTGGGGCATAGTAAGCTGTGTAAGTGTTTAGTGTTATTTTCTTGTGACCTAAGGTACAGCCAGTTTTATTGAACATGCTATGGATCCTATTCTTTGTTTTCAAGGCATAAGCTATATTTACAATCTATTCTTTATTATTTGTGATATTTAGATTGCCTATAAGCTTTACTCCTTTCTTCATGTCAACTCTCATGACCTGTAATCTTCTGTTACTACTGTCCTTGTGACTCTTACCATTTTTGTTTTTGAATATTGATGCCATTTTATTTGCTACATATTCATAACTGCTATATCTTCATTGAGAAATGGATCCTTTATCATTCAACGTGTGTTTCTTTGACTTGCTTAATGATTTTGACCCGGATTCAACCTTGTTTGATTGTGACACCTGCTCTTTTTATTTGCATTTGCCTAATCGTACTAGTGCCCATCTTTTTATTAACAACGTTTATGCATCACTTTGTTCTGAGTAGAAGTAACAGCACAGAGTTAGATTTTGCTTTGTGGTCCAATTTGCCAATCTTTTTCTTTTAATAGGTGAGTTCAGCCTATTTGCATTTTTGACACCAGAGGTATGTTTGAGCATAGATCTATCACATTATTTTATGTCATTCTCTCTCCTTTAAGCCTTAAAAAAAATCCTCCATGAGCTTCTCCATTTGCTTTATTTTGTGTATGTTACTTCCAATAATTTGGAAGGTTTATATTTTTGTTCTAGCATTTATCTTTCATGTTACAAAAATCCAATTATATTCTTTTTGTTATTTTAAAATGTACAATTAAATTATTATTTTTTTTTGAGACAGGGTCTTACTCTATGCCTTTAACCTTTAA
Source organism: Hylobates moloch (assembly GCF_009828535.3). Classification (NCBI taxonomy): domain Eukaryota; kingdom Metazoa; phylum Chordata; class Mammalia; order Primates; family Hylobatidae; genus Hylobates; species Hylobates moloch. The sequence goes on along the minus strand of NW_026652276.1, from coordinate 220,273,378 downwards.
TTTTTGGAAACATCTGTCATTTCATACTATAATTCAATGATGAAATTGGTGGGTTTTTTTCTACATTTTGTGTTTAACTTGGTATTGCAAAATACATTCCGTCCTACTATTTGATTTATCACCTTTAAATGATATCTTAAATATATTAAGTTGATGCAAAAGTAATTGCATTTTTTGTCATTGAAAGCAATGGCAAAAACCACAATTACTTTCGCACCGACCTAATATCAATGTACTAACACTACTTTCTACCTTTCTGTCCGATATGGTTTGGATCTGTGTCCCCACCCAAATCTCATGCTGAAATGTCATCCCTACTGCTGGAGGTAAGGGAGGTGACTGGTGCATGGGGGCAGAGTTCTCATGAATGGTTTAGCATAATCCCCCGCTTGGCACTGTGTGGTGAGTTCTCACGAGATCTGGTTGTTTAAATGTGTGTGCCACCTCCCCTGCTTCTCTTCCTCTTGCTGTGGCCATATAAGATGAACCTGCTTCCCCCTTCCTCCTTCGCCTGCTACCATAATTGTAAGTTTCCTGAGGGTTCCCCGCAAGGCAAGCAGATGCTGCCAGACTTCCTCTACAGCCTCCAGAACTATGAGCCAATTAAACCTCTTTTCTTTATAAATTACCCATTCTTAGGTATTTCTTTACAGCAATGCAAGAACAGACTAATACACTGTCAGAGTAAAATGTTTGGTGATAGCTTTCCTATACATGAATATTCTGGTTATCTATTTTCTATTGATATTCTCTGTCCGCCATTTGATTTTTTTGTTCCTTTCCCTTCTGTTTTTTTTTCTCTTCTGTTAATTTTCTATAGACTCTCAGCTGTGTTGTCTGTGTAGTTGCTCATCTTTGAGGAAGAGTTTTCCTGGACCAGCTATTTTGATGAATATACTTGTAGGGGGACCCCAGAGCCATGTGCCCACCTATTTAGCGGGCATTTACCTGACTCTGAATTTTGCATTTACTCTTCTCCATCCTATTTGATAAGCAGCTGTGGAACTGTTCACAATGATGTCTTCTCTTCTGCAGGGCAAAGTGCTTCCTACAAATATGGCTTGTCTCTGTGATTCTTTGCTTTGCTCAGCTTCCTCTGCTTCTCAGAAATAAATATGAGAGTTTCAGTCTAAATGCATTGCATCTATCATATTGCAATGAAATATGAGGATTTGGTGCCCACACACTCTCTCTCACACACACATAACCCCCACACATGGATAGTTCCTATCTCCCCATCCTCCTAATACAGTTGGGTCAATTTTTGGTTGAATCAGTGTTCAGTGCTTACAGTTTTAGGACCAAATAAATACTTTTTACGGCTGATCCATGAAGTATCTTATGAATACTTTTCGTTTCTTGTACACCTTCTAACTGTCTTCTCATTTGCTTAGTTTTCTATGTAACTCATCTCCAAACTCTCACAATGTTAATAAACATGTTATTGAAGTGTTGATAAATGAGGTATTTGTGTATTTAATCTTGCTTGAGCCTATCTTAGAGCCTTCTGACCTGTCTTGAAATATGTCCCCACCATTAGTCAGGGTAGTCCCTTCATCTCTCTTGTACTCAAGTTGGAGCCCTTGTTTCTTATGTGCCATGTCTTTTTCCCTGAATTTGTTCCCCTATTTTTGATGGAGTACCTTATTCAGGAAATAATTTTATGCTATATACATGTCTGAAAAGATATTTGTTCTACTACATATTTGAATGACAGTTTTTAGTTGGAAATATATTTTCCTCAGAATTCTTAAGGCATCGCATCATTATTTTAGTGTCCAGAGTTGCTACTGAGAAGTCTGATGTTGGCCAGGCATGGTGGCTCATGCCTGTAATCCTAGAACTTTGGGAGGCCGAGGCAGGTGGATCACCTGAGGTCAGGAGTTCAAGACCAGGCTGTCCAACATGGTGAAACCCTGTCTCTACTAAAAATACAAAAAATTAGCCAGGCGTGGTGGCAGGTGCCTGTAATTCCTGCTACTCAGGAGCCTGAGGCAGGAGAATCGCTTGAATCTGGGAGGCGGAGGTTGCAGTGAGCTGAGATCCTGCCATTGCACTCCAGCCTGGGCAACAAGAGCAAAACTTCGTCTCAAAAAAAAAAAGTCCGATGTCATTTGTTGATGTGATTTTTGATCGTTTGCAACTTGTGCCATCTCCCCCCATGATTGAGTTCTCTTTGTCTCTGGTGTTCCTATCATTTTCTTTTTCAATTTCATGGACACCCTGGAATGATGCCTAGGTCTAATTCTAGTCTCTGGTTAGTAGTTGTGATCATGGAGACTGAGCACTAATAAGATTGGAAAAAGTAAATTAAACCTGGGATTTAAAAAATAGCTTTATAGTTTTTTTTTAATATTTATATATTTAGGGAGTATAAGTACAGGTTTCTTTTTTATAATTTTTTATTTTTATTTTTATTTATTTTTTTATTTTTTTTATTTTTTATTTTTTATTTTTTTTTGAGACGGAGTCTCGCTCTGTCGCCCAGGCTGGAGTGCAGTGGCGCAATCTCGGCTCACTGCAAGCTCCGCCTCCCGGGTTCACGCCATTCTCCTGCCTCAGCCTCTCCGAGTAGCTGGGACTACAGGCGCCCGCCACCACGCCCGGCTAATTTTTTGTATTTTTAGTAGAGACGGGGTTTCACCATGGTCTCGATCTCCTGACCTCATGATCCGCCCGCCTCGGCCTCCCAAAGTGCTGGGATTACAAGCGTGAGCCACCGCGCCCGGCCTTATAATTTTTTATTTTTGTGGGTTCATAGTAGGTGTATACATTTACGGGGCACATGAGATACTTTGATATCTCATACACAAGGATACAATGTGTAATAATCACATTGTAAATGGGGGTAAATGGGGGTATTCATTACCCTGAGCACTTATCCTTTGTGTTAAAAACAATCCAATTATATTCTTTTTGTTATTTTAAAATGTACAACTAAATTATTATTATTATTATTTTATTTTTTGAGACAGGGTCTTGCTGTATTGCCCAGGCTGGAGTGCAGTGGTATGATCACAGCTCACTGCAGCCTTGAACTCCTGGGCTCAAGGGATCCTCTTGTCTGTCTCCTGTGTAGCTGGAACTAGAGCCCTACAACACTGTGCCTGGCTATTTTTATTTTTAGCACCTGTTGTGCTATCAAACACTAGATCTTATTCACTCTTTCTATTTTTTTGTACCCATTAACCATCCCCACAGTGTGCCCCACCCATATCCTTTCCAGCCTCTAGTAACCCATCATTCTACTCTCTATCTCCATGAGTTCAAGTGTTTTAACTTCTAGCTCCCACAAATAAGTGAGAACATGTGAAGTTTGTCTTCCCATGCCTGGCTTATTTCACTTAACATAATGACCTCCAGTTCCATCCATGCTGTTGCAAGTGATGGGATCTCATTCTATGTATGGCTAAATTGTCCTCTATTGTGCATATGTATCACATTTTCTTTATCCATTTGTCTGTTGATGGACACTTAGGCTGCTTTCAAATTTCGGCTATTGTAAATAGTGCTGCAATAAACAGGAGTGTGCAGATGTCTCTTTGATAAACTGATTTCCTTTCTTTTGGGCATATACCTAGCAGTGAGATTGCTGGATCATATGGTCATCCTGTTTCTAGTTTTTTGAGGAACTTCCAAACTGTTCTCCATAGTGGTTGTGGTAATTTACATTCCCACTAACAGCGTAGGAGTGTCCCTTTTCTCCACATCCTCTCCAGCATTCGTTGTTGCCTGTCTTTTGCATAAAAGCCACTTTAAGGGGGTGAGATGATCTCTCACTCTAATTTTAATTTGCATTTCTCTGATGATCAATGATGTTGAGTACCTTTTCTTGTACCCATTTGTCATTTGTATGTCTTCAAGAAATGTCCATTCAGATCTTTTGCCCATTTTCAAATTGGATTATTACATTTTTTTCCCCTATTGAGTTGTTTGAGCTCCTTCTTTTTTTTTTTTTTTTTTTTTTTTGAGATGGAGTCTCACTCTGTCACCCAGGCTGGAGTGCAGTGGCACGGTCTCGGCTCACTGCAACCTCTGCCTCCTGGGTTCAAGCGATTCTTCTGCCTCAGCCTCCCGAGTAGCTGGGACAACAGGTGCACGCCACCAACCCCGGCTAATTTTTGTATTTTTAGTAGATGCAAAGTTTCACCATATTGGCCAGGCTGGTCTCGAACTCTTGACTGCATGATCCACCCACCTCAGCCTCCTAAATTGCTGGGATTATAGGCATGAGCCACCACATCTGGTCCTGAACTCCTTCTATATTCTGGTTATTAATCCTTTGTCAGATGGATAGTTGGCAAATATTTTCTCCATTCTGTGGGCTGTCACTTCACTTTGTCGATTGTTTCCTTTGCTATGCAGAAGCTTTTTTCACTTGACGTGATCCCATTTCTCCATTTTTGCTTTGGTTGCCTGTGCTTGTGGGGTATTACTCAAGAAATCTTTGCCCATACCAATGCCCTGGAGAGTTTCCCCATGTTTTCTTGTAGTAGTTTCCTTGTCTGAGGTCTTAGATTTAAGTCTTTAATCCATTTTGATTTGATTTTTGTATAGGGTGAGAGATGGGAGTCTAGTTTCATTCTTCTGCATGTGGATATCCAGTTTTCCCAGTACCATTTATTGAAGAGACTGTCCTTTCTCCAATATATATTCTTGGCACCTTTGTCAAAAATGAGTTCACTATAGATGTATGGATTTATTTCTTGGTTCTCTATTGTGCTCCATTGGTCTATGTGTCTGTTTTTATGCCAGTACCATGCTGTTTTGGTTACTATAGCTCTGGAGTCAGGTATATATTTAGAAGTCAGGTACTGTGATTCCTCCAGTTTTGTTCTTTTCTCTCAAGATAGCTTTGGCCATTCTGGGTCTTTTGTATTCCACAAAAATTTTAGGATTTTTTTTTTTCTATTTCTGTGCAGAATGTCATCGGTATTTTGATAGGATTGCACTGAATTTGTAGATTGCTTTGAATAGTATGGACATTTTAATAATATTGATTCTTCCAATCCATGAACATGGCATCTCTTTCCATTTTTGTGTGTGTCCTCTTCAATTTCTTGCATCAATGTTTTATAGTTTTTATTGTAGAGATATTTCACTACTTTAGTTATGTTAATTCCTAGGTATTTCATTTTCTTTGTAGCTATTGTAAATGGAATTACTTTCTTGATTTCATTTTCAGATTGTTTGCTGTTGGCATGTAGAAATGGTACTGGTGCACCTTTATTGAATTTATGAGTTCTAATGGTTTTTTTTGGTGGAGTCTTTAGGTTTTTCCAAATATAAGATCATATCATCTGCAGACAAGGATAATTTGACTTATTCTTTTCTACTTTGGACACAATTTATTTATTTCTCTTATCTGATTGTTCTAGCTAGGAATTCCAGTACTATGTTGAAAAACATTGGTGAAAGTGGGCATCCTTGTCTTGTTCTAGATCTTAGAGGAAAGGCTTTCCATTTTCCCCATTCAATATGATACTAGCTGTGGGTCTGTCATATATGGCTTTTATTGTGTTGAGGTGTGTTCCTTCTATACTCAGTTTTTTGAGGTTGTTTTTAATCATGAAGGGATACTGAATTTTATGAAATTCTTTTCACCATCAGTTGAAATAGTCACATGGTTTTTGTTCTTCATTCTGTTGTTATGATGTATCCCATTGATTGATTTGCATCTATTGAACCATCCTTGCATTCCTGGGATAAATCTCACTTGGTCAAGATGAATGATATTTTTAATGTGTTGTTAAATTTTGTTTACTAGTATTTGGTTGAGGATTTTTGCATCCATGTTCATCAGAGATACTGTCCTGTAGTTTTCTTTTTTTGATGTGTCTTTGTCTGGTTTTGGTATCAAGGTAATATTGGCCTCATAGAATGAGTTTGGAAATATTTCTTCCTCTTCTCTTTTTTGAAATAGTTTGAATAGGACTGGTATTTGTTCTTTTTTAAATGTTTGGTAAGATTCATTAGTGAAGCCATTGGGTCCTGGGCCTTTCTTTGCTAGAAGACTTTTTATTATGGCTTTGATTCTGTTACTTATTATTGGTCTGTTTAGGTTTTGGATTTCTTCATGGTTCAATTTTGGTAGGTTGTATGTGTCTAGGAATTTATCAATTTCTTCTAGGTTTTCCAATTTATTGGCTTATTATTGCCCACAGTAGCCTCTATGATCTTTTGAATTTCAAGTCCAGGTTTCTTACATGCATATACTGAATAGTGGTGATGTCTGAGCTTTTAATGTACCCATCACCTGAATAGTGAATATTGTACCCAATAGTAATTTCTCAACTCTCACTCCACTCCCTCAAAAATAGCTTTATTATACAAAAAACCCCACCTATTTAAAACATACATTTCTATGAGTGTTGGCAAATGTATACAGCAATGTAATGACTACCATATACATGTACATTAATGATATCCTCAGTCCTTTCCCAAAAGGACCTATCGCCATTTGCTCAGGGACAGTACACTAGGGAATATCCAGCTATTTTGAGGATTATGAGACACAGGGTTTTAGTTAGCATTTATACACAGAGACCCAAAATGTCATCCTGGTCCCCTTTGTTGGAGTTGGCAGACAAGGTAATAAGTGCAGTCCTGGCCAAAGTCCATCTTACTGTGGGTTCACTGGGTCCGTAAGACCATTGGGTAGTCATTTCTCCTTCCACTGAAACTATGCCACTAAACCCTCTTCCAGTCTTTTGGTTATACCAGAAGAAAATATTTTTTCTTCAGCTACTCATAGATAGATGTATAATGATTATTAATAAAAGTCTAAATTTAACTTTTCATGAGTATCCTTCTTGACATCTCTATGCATATACAAATATATATGCACAAATAAAATCACATGTGTCTTAGTCCATTTTGTTCTGTTATAACAGAATACCTGTGACTGGGTAACTTATAATGAACAGAAAGTTATTATCTCACAGTTCTGAAGGCTGGGAAGACCAAAATCAAGGCACCAGCATCTGAGTGCTTTCTTGCTGAGTTCTCCCATGAAGGAAGGCAGAAGAGCAAGAGACAGCAAACCCACTCCCAAAAGCCCTTTTCATAGTGGCATTAATCCATTCATGGGGGCTGAACCCTCATGACCTACACACCTCCCAAAAGATCCTACCTTTTAACACTGTTGCAGTGGGGATTAAGTTTCTAGCATATGAGTTTTGGAGGATACATTCAAACTATATTGACAACACAAAGTTATTTTGTAACCTACTTTTAAGACTTATCAGTATATCTTATAAATGTTTCTGTAGTGTTATTAGTTTCCTATTGTTGCTGTGACAAGTTATCACAAATTTAGTGGCTTAAAACAACACAAATTTTATCTTACAATTCTATAGGTCAGAAGTCTGAAAATGGGCTAAAGTCAGATTGTTGGCAGGACTGCATTCCTTTCTGGAAACTCCAGGAGAGAATCCATTTCCTTTCTGTTTCCAGCTTCTAGAGGAAGCCTACATTACTTGGTTCATGGCTTTCTTCCCCCATCTTCAAAGCCAGCAGCTTCAGCTGAGTCATTCTCATGCTGCCATCTCTTTGGTTCGCCCTCTTCCACTTTTAAGGACCTCTGTGATTACACCATATCTGCCTCGATAACCCAGGATAATTGCCCCATTTTAAGGCCAGTTTAATAGCAACTTTAGTTCTGTCTGAAACCTTAATTCCCCCTTGCCATGTAGTTGCAAGTATTTTCAGGTTCCAGGGATTTTCATATGGACATATTTGTGGGACCATTATTCTGACTACCACAGTCATTAAATGTAAATCTACCTCACCATTTTTCAATGATTGCAAAGTATTATTATTGTTTGAAATAGGGTCTCACTCTGTCACCCAGCCTGGAGGGCAGTGGTGTGATCACAGATCTCACTGCAGCCTTGACTTCCTGGGCTCAATCAGTCCTCCCACCTCGCCCCCTGAGTAACTGGGACTACAGGCCTGGGCCACCATGCCCAGGTAATTTTTAATGTTTTTGTAGCAATAGAGTCTCACTATGTTGCCCAGGCTGGTTTTGAATTCCTGGGTTCAGGCAGTCCTCCTGCCTTGACCTCTCAAAGTGTTGGGATTACAGGCATGAGCCACTGTGCCCAGCCTATGATTGCAAAGTATTATATTTTATAGATGCACCTGCATTTATGTAACCAACATCTTGTAGCTGAATATTCACTTATTAGTTCACCTAAGAAATATTCATTGGATACCTACCATATTGCATGTTAGGTGCTAGGGATATATTTGGGAGAAATCATTTATGTTGTTCCCTTTTACCCTACTATAAACAATATTTTAATCATCAGGTTTGTGCCTATATCTTTATGCATATCTCCAACTATTTCCTTAGAATAAATTCCTAGATTTGGAAATGATGGATCAAAGGATAGTCTACATTTTGATACAGTTGTCATACTGCTTGCCAAATAAAGGTAGTATCTTTATTTTCTCATAATTGGTGCATGAGAGTTTTTTCTACTCTTTTCCCAGCTGGTTATTCTCAAATTTTTAACATTTACCCAACACAGAAGTGACAAAATTTACAGTTGCATATCTTTGCTTTCTAGTGAGACTGAATATCTTTTAAAAATATCATTATCCTGGAGATTGAATATTTTGTCATATGTTTATCAAAAATTTTAAATAAATTTCTCATCTGGATCTTGGATTCCTAGGTACAAGTGCCTTAGTGATATAGGAAGGAAGAGGCACCTATAAGAAACATTTTAAGGCCAGGCATGGTGGCTCCCGCCTGTAATCCTAGCACTTTGGGAGGCTGAGGCAGCAGGATTGCTTGAGGAGTTCAAGACTAGCCTGGGCAACATGGTGAAACCTCGTCTCTACCAAAAATACAAAAATTCGCCAGGCATGGTAGCACACACCTGCGGTCCCAGCTACTCAGGAGGCTGAGGTGGGGGGATGGTTTGAGCCCAGGAGGCAGAGGTTGCAGTGAGCCATGATCATGCCACTGCACTCCAGCCTGGGTGACAGAGCCAGATTTTGTCTCAAAAAAAAAAAAAAAAAAGAAATAACAAAAGAAAGAAAGAAAGAAAGGTATTACTTTAAAAATCAATATGAACCCTTAGCTTTCCTCAGAAGAATGAATGATTCCAAGTCTAGGGTAGAAAAGAAACAAGATAAATCAGAGACAACTTGCGTCAGAGAGCAAGGAAATTATCAAAGACTGATGGAGTCATGTCAAAAGTCACAGGAGGCCAGGTGCGGTGGCTCACGCCTGTAATCCCAGGGCTTTGGGAGGCCGAGGCGGGTGGATCACGAGGTCAGGAGATTGAGACCACCCTGGCTAACACGGTGAAACCCCGTCTCTACTAAAAATACAAAAAATTAGCCGGGTGTGATGGCAGGCACCTGTAGTCCCAGCTACTCGGGAGGCTGAGGCAGGAGAATGGCGTGAACCCAGGAGGCGGAGCTTGCAGTGAGCTGAGATCCTGCCACTGCACTCCAGCCTGGGCGACAGTGCGAGACTCCATCTCAAAAAAAAAAAAAAAAAAAGTCACAGGAAGCCAGGCATGGTGGCTGTTGCTGGGTACCTGCTTTAGAAGGCATTTGAATGATTCTATCTAAATATATCCTTATCTTTTTCTCACTGAAATAAAATGATCAGGGGTAAAGAATTATTATTATTTTTCTTGAGACAGAGTCCTGCTCCATCACCCAGGCTGGAGTGCAGTGGCACGATCATAGCTTGCAGTAGCCTCGAACTCCTGGGCTCAAGTGATCCTCCCATCCCAGCCTCCCGAGTAGCTAGGACTACACACATCTGCCACCACGTAAGGGTAATAATTTTTTTTTTTTTTTTTTAGACATGGCGTTTTGCTGTGCTGCCCAGAATGGTCTTGAATTTCTGGGCTCAAGTGATCCTCCCACCTCAGTCTTTCATAGCCCTGGGTTACAGGCATGAGCCACTGTGCCTGGCTGGTAAAGGATTATTAAAGATTCCTTTGTTCTTAGGTTACATTAAAAAGTACAATGTAGGCCGGACACAGTGGCTCATGCCTGTAATCCCCGCACTTTGGGAGGCCGAGGTGGGCAGATCGCCTGAGGTCAGGAGTTTGAAACCCTGTCTCTACTAAACATACAAAAATTAGCCGGGTGTGGTGGCATATGCCTATAGTTCCAGCCACTAGGGAAGCTGAGGCAGAAAAATCACTTGAACCCCGGAGGTAGAGGTTGCAGTGAGCCGAGATCATGCCACTGCACGCCAGCCTGGGTGACAGAGGGAGACTCCATCTCAAAATACAAACAAACAAACAAACAAAAACAACAACAATGTGGAGCCAGGCATGGTGGTGTGCACCTGTGGTCCCAGCAGGCATGGTGATGTGCACCTGTGATCCCAGCAGGCATGGTGGTGTGCACCTGTGGTCCCAGCAGGCATGGTGGTGTGCACCTGTGGTCCCAGCAGGCATGGTGGTGTGCACCTGTGATCCCAGCAGGCATGGTGGTGTGCACTTGTAGTCCCAGCTACTTAGGGGGCTGGCGTGGGAGGAAACTTTGCATCCAGGAGTTAGAGTCCAGCCTGGGCAACACAGCAAGACTCCATTCTCTAAAAACAAAGTTCACAGGACAGAAGTGGGTGTAGATATTGTGTGGCAAGAGGAAAAGAGTTCTGGAAATTGGCTGCACAACAATGTGATTTTATTAAAACAACAAGGAGATATAATTTCATGCCTGTTAAGATGGCTATTATCAAAAAGACAAGAGATAATACGTGTTGGCAAGGATATGGGCAAAAGGGAACATTTGTACACTGTTGGTAGAAGCCATTATGGAAAACCTTATGGAGATTCCTCCACAAATTAATAATAGAACTGCCATATAATCCAGCAAGCCCATTTCTGGGTATATATCTGAAAGAAATGAAATCAGTATGTCAAAGAGGCATCTGCACTCCCATGTTCTTTGGCAGCATTATTCACGATAGCCAAGACATGGAAACAACCTAAGTGTCCATTGGTAGATGAATGGGTACATTGTTATATATATATACATACACATATACACACGCACACATGTACATATAGAGATGTGATAGACTGTTATTCAGGCACAAAAAGAAAATCCTGCTATTTGCAACAACATTATTCATAATAGCCAAGTGTAAACCTTGAGGGCATGATGCTAGGTGAAATATATCAGACAGAGAAAGACTAATACTATATAATCTTACTTCTATGTCAAATTTTAAAAAGATGAACCCACAGAAAGAGTAAAATGGTGGCTGCAGGGGCTAAGAGGCAGGAGATATGGGGAGATGTTGGTCAAAGGATAAAAACTGTCATAAGATGAGTAGGTTCTGGAGATCTAATGTAGCGTAGTGACATTATTTGATAACAATGTATACTTGAAATTTGCTAAGAGACTAGATCTCAAGTATTCTCATCACAGAGACACACACGGTAACTAGGTAAGGCAATAGATGTGTTAACTAACTTGATTGTGGTAATTATTTCACAATATAGACATATATCACATAATCACTTTGTACACCTTAGTTTTATGCAATCATATTTGTCAATTATACCTCATAAAGCTAGGGACAAAAAGAATATGGGGAAAGAAAGATTAATAACTACAAAAAGTCTTCATTAAGAGCTATTTCTTTTTTTTTTTTGAGACAGAGTCTTTCTCTGTCCCCCAGGCTGGAGTGCAGTGGCGCCATCTCGGCTCACTGCAAGCTCCGCCTCCTGGGTTCATGCCATTCTCCTGCCTCAGCCTCCAGAGTAGCTGGGACTACAGGCGCCCACCATTACACCTATTTTTTTTGTATTTTTTTTAGTAGAGACGGGGTTTCACTGTGTTAGCCAGGATGGTCTCTATCTCCTGACCTCGTGATCTGCCCACCTCAGACTCCCAAAGTGCAGGGATTACAGGCGTGAGCCACTGCGCCTGGCCTGAGCTATTTCTTATTATAACTTTTTTTTTTTTGAGATGGAGTTTCACTCTTGTTGCCCAGGCTGGAGTGCAGCGGTGCGATCTCGGCTCACTGCAACCTTCGCCTCCTGGTTTCAAGCCATTCTCCTGCCTCAGCCTCCCAAGTAGCTGAGATTATAGGCACCCACCACCATCCCCAGCTAATTATTGTATTTTTAGTAGAGACGGGGTTTCGCTACGTTGACCAGGTCTCGAGCTCCTGACCTCAGATGATCCACCTGCCTTGGCCTTCCAAAGTGCTGGGATTACAGGCGTGAGCCGCGGCTCTCAGCCTAACCTCTTTATTTTTTTAAGATGAGGTTTTGCTCTGTTACCCAGGCTGGAGTGCAGTGGTGCCATCATAGCTCACTGTAGCCTCAAATTCCTGGGCTCAAGCAGTCCTCCTACCCAGGCTTCCCAAAGTGCTGGGAATTACAGTTGTGAGCCACTGCACCTGGCCTATAACTCCTCAGGTTACTTGATAGCCTTATGCAGTTTTATAACATGTGCTAAACACAAATGAAAGGCAGATAAAAATATTATATATAAAAACCCAATGTGAATGTACTTTACACCACTCAACTGTATACTTCAAATGGCTAAGATGGGCCGGGCTCACACCCGTAATCCCAGCAGTTTGGGAGTCTGAGGCGGGCGGATCACCTGAGGTCAGGAGTTCAAGACCAGCCTGGCCAATATGGTGAAACCCTGTCTCTACTAAAAATACAAAAATTAGCTGGGCGTGGTGTCGCACGCCTATAGCCCCAGCTACTCGGGAGGCTGAGGCAGAAGAATCACTTGAACCCGGGAGGCAGAAGTTGCAACGAGATGAGATCATGCTACTGCACTCCAGCCTGGGCGACAGAGTGAGATTCCGTCTCAAAAAAAAAAAAAAAAAGGCTAAGATGGGATTCCAGAAGAAACAAGAGCGTGATGTGAGTGTGCAGAGGCAAAAGAAAGCAAGGAATTATGCGACCATGAAGCCATGAAGAAAAGAAAGATTCCAGCATACTAAAGGAAAGAGAAGTTCCTCAACACCCTTCCTGCTTATTTTTCCAATATAATACACAGCTGGGCCACCTTACCACATCCTTGTTGATACCAACTTTATCAACTTTTCCATTAAAGCCAAACCAGACTTAGTGCAGTCAATGATGGACTGTCTGTAGGCCAAGTGTATCCCTTATATAACTGATTATGTAATGGCTAAAATTGAGAAATTGGGGCAGAAGTATTGAGTGGTCCTAAGGATCTCCAAGATCCAGCATTTGAATGATTACCATGCACACACAAAGGAACCTACGCAGATGACTGCTTAGTACAGAGAGAAACTCAGCACAAATGTTACATTGTGGCCACGGTTGACCAGGACCTTAAAAGAAGAATCTGTAAGATTCTGGGAGTTCCTATCATGTACATTTCTAACCATAGATATAACATTGAATGAATGACAGATGATTATGGAGTCCCTGGATTCTAATTCTTACAAGACAAAGTTTCCCTGCCTTTCTTTGACCAATTTTCTCTTGCTGCCAGTTCATTAAACATGTAATAGCATGAATTATTATTCTATTCACCCATTTGCTCCATTATGAGCTGAGTATGAATAATTATGCTCACTTGTTTTAACGCTGTTTTGAAATTGATATTTTGTCTCATTTAAAAATTTTAAGGCCGGGTGCAGTGGCTCACGCCTGTAATTCCAGCACTTTGGGAGGCCAAGGCAGGTGGATCACCTGAGGTCGGGAGTTTGAGACCAACCTGGCCAACATGGTGAAACCCCGTCTCTACTAAAAATACAAAAAATTAGCCGGGGGTGGTGGCAGGTGCCTGTAATCTCAGGTACTCTGGAGGCTGAGGCAGGAGAATCGCTTGAACCCGGGGGGGCAGAGGTTGCAGTGAGCCGAGATCGTACCATTACACTCCAGCCTGGGCAACAAGTGTGAAACTCTGTCTCCAAAAAAAAAAAAAAAAAAAATTGAAATTATGGTCCAGGTACAAAATCTCAGGAAGAAGACGTTTTATACTTTGAGTTCTGTTGCACAGTATGGTGAATATAGTTAATGATAGAGTATTTTTTTTTTTTTTTTTGAGAAGGAGTTTCACTCTTGTTGCCCAGGCTGGAGTGCAATGGTGCGATCTCAGCTCACCGTAACCTCCACCTCCCGGGTTCAAGCGATTCTCCTGCCTCAGCCTCCCGACTAGCTGGGATTACAGGCATGCACCACCATGCCCGGCTAATTTTGTATTTTTTTAGTAGAGACAAGGTTTCTCCATGTTGGTCAGGCTGGTCTCGCACTCCTGACTTCAGGTGATCCGCCTGCCTCGGCCTCAAAAAGTGCTGGGATTACAGGCGTGAGCCACGGCGCCCGGCCCTAATAATAGAGTATTATACATTTCACAATTGCTAAGAGTAAATTTCAAATGTTCTCATCACAAAACTGTTAAGTATTTGAAGTGATGGTTATGTTAACTAGCTTGATTTTGTTATTCCACATTGTACCCAAAAATTATGACATCACTTTGTGACCCATAAACTTATACAATTATAAATTGTCAATTTACAATAATTTGTTGCAAGTAATGGGTTAAGATGGTAACTTTTATGTTATGTGTATTTTAGCACAATTTAAAACATTTTTTTACAGTTCACAGGAGCCAGTTTAAAGGAGCTCTTGCTGGAAAGCTCAAACATCAAAATAGTGTTTGCAGTTAACTGATACATATAAAATATGTAACACTCCATGGTTTCAAGGCTCCTAATCCCAGCAAGCAGGCAGATTGTTTGAGCCTAGGAGTTCCAGACCAGCCTGGGCAACATGGCGAAACCCTGTCTCTACCAAAAATACAAAAATTAGCCAGTTTCATAACCCAGTCTCAAAATAAATAAATAGATAAAAAATTTTAAATAAAATTTAAAAAATAAAAATAAAAAATAAAAAATAATTAAATTATTATTAAAAATAAATTAAAAAATAAAAAATCTCCATGGTTTCATGATACTTGAAAAGAAAAAAAATAGGAAAGGAAAGAAAACAAAACCTCGTTGGTTACTATAGAAGGTTGCTAGGGCACTTATTTATTTTTTTGAAAACTGATAAAAGAATTTTCCTTCCTCTCACCTTCCCTGTATAAACTGATTTTGAGAGTAATCAAATAGTTAAATGAGAAAGTTCTTCTTTACAGAATTTCAGTCAAAAAGCAGATAACGAATGACAGAATTAGGAACTCACTATTTTGCAACCCTAAATAAAAGAAGGCCTCTCAGCATGATCATCATGGCTGCTCCAACAGTTAAATTAAAGGTCGAAGGCGAGCTTTGCAATGGAGGGATCAGAGGGAGCCGACTGATCCTTAGCATCAGCCTTTACATCCAATTACCAATGTAAAGGCAATCTGAGTTACACAGGAACACGTTCAACAATCCTACATGGAATCAGCCAACCAAATTTGTAACATGGGGCATTCCACAACACAAATGACTCTGTTTCTCCAACAAATCAATGGCTTGGGAGAACAGTGGGGAAAGGATAGCCATAAAAAAATAAGTGGGCCGGGCCTGGTAGCTCACGCCTGTAATCCCAGCACTTTAGGAGGCTGAGGCAGGCGAATCACGAGGTCAGGAGTTCAAGACCAGCCTGGCCAACATGGTGAAATCCCGTCCCCACTAAAAATACAAAGAATTAGCTGGGCGTGGTGGTGGGCACCTGTAATCCCAGCTACTTGGGAGGCTGAGGCAGGAGAATTACTTGAACCCGGGAGGTGGAGGTTGCGGTTAGCCAAGATCGTGCCATTGCACCTCTGGCCTGGGCAACAGTGTGAAGACTCTGTTTTGAAAAAAAAAAAAAAGTGTAGACCAGGTACAGTGGCTCACACCTGTAATGCCAGCACATTGGGAGGCTGAGGGGGGGAGGATCACTTGTGGCCAGGAGTTTAAGACCACCCTGGTCAACATAGCAAGACCTCATCTCTAACTTTAAAAAAAAAAAAAAAAAGTGCAAGGGATACAATAGCTAAATATAGTGTTGTACTTAGTTTGGATCCTAATTATAGTAAACCATTTTGGAGACAACTGGAAAAATGTGAATAAAGACTAGGCATTAGATGATATGAAGAAATTATTTTGCTAGATGTAAAGATTTCTTTTATTTTACACTTTGTTGTTTGTTTGTTTTGCAGACTGGGCAACATAGCTCTAGCAAAAAAAGTTACAAAAATTAGCCAGGTGTGGGCCGGGCCCGGTGGCTCACGCCTGTAATCCCAGCACTTTGGGAGGCCGAGGCAGGTGGATCGCGAGCTCAGGAGATTGAGACCATCCTGGCTAACACAGTGAAACCCCGTCTCTACTAAAAATACAAAAAATTAGCCGGGTGTGGTGGTGAGTGCCTCTAGTTCCGCTACTCGGGAGGCTGAGGCAGGAGAATGGTGTGAACCCGGGAGGCGGAGCTTTCAGTGAGCCGAAATCGCGTCACTGCACTCCAGCCTGGGCGACAGAGCAAGACTCTGTCTGAAAACAAACAAACAAACAACAACAACAAAAATTAGCCAGATGTGATGGCACATGCCCATAGTCCCAGCTACTCGGGAGGCAGAGGTGGGAGGATCGTTTGGGCCCGGGAGGCAGAAGTTTCAGTGACCCAAGATTGTGGCACTGCACTCCAGCCTGGGCAACAGAACGAGACTCTGTCTCAAAAACAAAACAAAACAAAAAAATTTTTTTGATGATACAAATAATATGTGCTCATTCTAGAAAAATCAGAAAATACAGAATACAGAAAGAAGAATATACGATACCCAGTTCCATCATTTGAAGATAATCATTGTTCTTATATTTAGGAGCATTTCCTTCTAGTTATATATTTATAAACTTTGCTTTGTTTTACCTCAGTTGCACAGGATTGGGTTGGTCATACTCTTTGGCTCAAGACGACACTCTCTCACCATTGGCCCTCTTTTATTTAACTATTTATAGTTTATTTTTAATAGTATATTTATAGTTTATTAAGGAATAAACCCCTGTGACTCATCATCTACATGAAAACTAGAATCCTGATAATAACCTAATACAACATGATGAATCCTGATGATTACCTATGTGGCCTCCTCTCCATCTCAGCCCCTCCTCCCCAACTTGGTAACCACCATGCTGACTTGGCATTCATCATTCCCCTGCTTACCTTATGAGTGTATATGTGAGTTGTCTTTAACTTATAAAAGGTTATTGCTCTAAGCAATATATATATATATATATATATTTTTTGAGACGGAGTCTCGCTCTGTCACCCAGGCTGGAGTGCAGTGGGGCGATCTCGGCTCACTGCAAGCTCCGCCCCCCGGGTTCACGCCATTCTCTTGCCTCAGCCTCTCCGAGTAGCTGGGACTACAGGCGCCCGCCACCACGCCCGGCTAATTTTTTGTATTTTTAGTAGAGACGGGGTTTCACCGTGGTCTCGATCTCCTGACCTCATGATCCGCCCGCCTTGGCCTCCCAAAGTGCTGGGATTACAAGCGTGAGCCACTGTGCCCGGCCAGCAATATATTGTTGCAAGAGGCTGTAGTTCATTTATTCTGTATAATATTCCTTTGTGACTTTACTACAGTTTATTTATCTATTCTCCTGTGAATGGATATTTGGGTTGTTTCTAGGTTTTCCTGGGAACAGTTCTGACAGGTAGTTAAATTTTATACTTCAAATTTCATCTTAAGATACACTACTCCCATGCCACCTTTTCTTTTTATTTCCATAGGTTTTTGAGGAACAGGTGGTATTTAGTTACATGAGTAAGTAGTGGTGATTTAGTGGTGATTTGTGAGATTTTGGTGCACCCATCGCCTGAGCAGTATATACTCAATTTGTGGTCTTTTACCCCTCACCCCCTTCCCACCCTTTCCCCCTGAGTCCCCAGAGTCCGTTGTGTCATTCTTATGCCTTTTGCATCCTCATAGCTTAGCTCCAACTTATGAGTGAGAACACATGATATTTGGTTTTCCAATGAATAGACAACTATTCATCTAAGACAGAGATGTTCTTAATACAGGATCTAGTAAATCACATTCCTGAATTACTTCGCTTAGAATAATCATCTCCAATCCCATCCAGGTTGCTCCAAATGCCACTAATTAATTCCTTTTCATGGCAGAGTAGTATTCCATCATATATATATGTATGTATATATATACACATATATATTCAGTTTCTTTATCCACCTGTTGATTGATGGGCATTTGGGTTGGTTCCACATTTTTGCAATTATGAATTGTGCTGCTATAAATATGTGTGTGCAAGTATCTTTTTTGTACAATGAGTTCTTTTCCTCTGGGTAGATACCCAGTAGTGGGATTGCTGGATCAAATGGTAGTTGTACTTTTAGTTCTTTAGGGAATCTCCACTGTTTTCCATAGTGGTTGTACCAGTTTACATTCCCACCAGCAGTGCAGAAGTGTTCTCTTTTTACTGCATCCACACTAACATGTATTATTTTTCTATTTTTTAATTATGACCATTCTTGCGGGAGTGAGGTGGCATCACATTGTGGTTTTGATTTGCATTTCCCTGATCATTAGTGATGTTGAGCATTTTTTCATGTTTGTTGGCCATTTCTATGTCTTCTTTTGAGAATTGTCTATTTATGTCCTTAGCCTAGGGGTTTTTTCCTTTTTTCTTTTTTTTTTGAGACGGAGTTTCGCTCTTTTGCTCAGGCTAGAGTGCAATGGTGCAATCTCAGCTCACTGCGACCTCTGCCTCCCAGATTCAAGTGATTCTTGTGCCTCAGCTTCCTGAGTAGCTGAGGTTACAGGTGCCTGCCACCACACCTGGCTAATTTTTGTATTTTTTCATAGAGACAGGGTTTTACCATGTTGGCCAGGCTGGTCTCGAACTACTGACCTCATGATCCACCTGCCTCAGCATCCCAAAGTGCTGCGATTATAGGCGTGAGCCACCGTGACCGGCCATCTCCTTCCTCCTTCACTACAATCACCAAATCAGCCCCTAGGTGTTTTTGGTATTCAGATTTCATTTAAAGAAAAAGTTTTGATGGCAACAAATGTGCAAACTTCTCTACACAGTCCACACTCAACACACACACATTGACTGATGACATTCATTTTGTTGTGTGCTGTCTTATATTCTTCTTATATTCCTGAAGCTCTGTGTTAAGGTAGTTTACAGGCAAGTCACTAAGTCCCTAGCTCTGCTGCTCTGAGACCATCTTAATAGTCTGGAGTACTGTTTGAACATGATTATAAAGTACATACTATAACCTTGAACTCCTGGTCTCAAGTGATCCTCCCTTCTCAGCCTCCCAAGCAGCTCGGATGACAGGAATGTGCCACTATACCTGACTAATTAAAAAAAATTTTTTTGTTGTTGTAAAGACAGGGTTTTGGTATGTTGCTCAGGCTGGTCTCGAACTCCTGGCATCAAGTGATCCTCCCACCTCAGCCTCCCAAAGTGTTGGGATTATAGGCATAAGCCACTATGCCCAACCTAAAAGTATTGTACAGGATGAAGAAAAGAGAGATAAGACAACTATTCATCTAAGACAGAGATGTTCTTAATACAGGATCTAGTAAATCACTACTTCATTTTTGCCATTAGAAAGTAGATATAACTATTGTGATATCATGCCTGTTTGCTAGCACCTTTCTGAAAGTGCACTAAGCCACAGAGGAGGAAAGCAGTCCCTTGGCTTCCGTCTACTTGGATGCATGTGATGTGTGTGGCACACGTGGCAGAGCCGTGGGCATCTTGCTAGCTGTTGAGCTTTGGGATCCATTCTGATTGCTTCTCCCAAATGAGGCAGGATGCATCTCATTTACATGGATACAAACATTCCATTGCCTTCTTTTATTGCTCAATACTTTATTCCCACTGATTATATCAATCACGTTATATTGTGTTTAGTTGTGTATACTTCTGTTAGAGTTCCTTGAGAGTCAGGCCTGTGCATTATTTATCTTTGCATCCCAAGTACCTGGCATATGCTTAGCACACAATAAAATAATAATTAAATGGGAACTGCATATATGAGGTTAGACTTCACAAGTCACTTGCTCTACCAGTTACTGTATGTTTAATTATTCAGTCAACAAGTATTTGAGAGCTTTCTATGTGTGAGGTACTACACTATGCACTGGTCATATAACTTCTGAATGGGCTGTAATTCAGCAAAGAGCCAAGCCTAGTATGATTCAGCAGGAACCAGCAGCCTCTTAGTGGAAAGGGCTTCTTGGGGAATATGTACTTTCCTCTCTTCTAAAGAGTAACTTATGGGGCCCAAAACTTTATTTCTGTCCTTTCATTCCAGGGCTAGGAAAGAAAGGGTAGAAGGCACATGACATACTTAGGTCCCACCCTCATCACACTCAACAGAGTATCATACTAAGAACCAAATAATAAACTTTAATTTGAATATAATACAGTAGAATAATTATTTTGAGGTACAAAAATAATTATAAAATACTTTTCCCATTTGCAAGTAATGTATGCTATAGACTATAAATGCCAGAAACTGTACATATTTCACTACATGCCTAAGTCTGGGTCTTCCTCTCTCCTCCATCATCACATATAAGAAAACCAGCTGTGCAACACTACTTCGCAATCTCGAAACTCTGTTAAGACACTTCAGAAGTAGCTATCTTTAATAACAGAATTAGATGGTACCTTTCTTTAAAATAGTATGTATGTTTTTTGGCTCAGTCCTGTAGATGAAAAAGTTTACAAAAATTAGATTTCTGCCATTTTTGGAATATCTGCTTTTTTTTCCCAAAAGACAGGAAAATGTCAGAGAGAATCTAGAGTGTTGAACTCAACAAAAGCTCATTTGAAATAAGTCTCCATCAATGGAAAAGCAATTTTTGACTACAGGCAATTTGAAAATAATAGCAATTCACTGGAAGACAAATTTCACTGCCAAAACCTGCTGACGAGTTCTCCCTGTCTTTTCTATTACTGTGTTTCCTAATATTTTAAGTGAGGTAAGAATTACAAGAATGATTCTAAAAATTATAGCAGGTTCTACCCAGATAGGACCCACCTAGTTCCTAAGATGCTGAGAGCCATTTATTATTTAAAAAGTAGGAACAACATGAGGAAACAGAAGCTTTGGCATATGAAAAAAGATGTAGCTTTGCTTCCTAGAATTCAGTTATTTAGGCCAGTTTATTTTGATTTGTGCTCTGAACTGATTATATATGGGTCTAAGATAAAAGACAGAAAAACTGGCCATCTTCACGAGTAGAGGTGAAATAACCCCTTGCCACAGTCCTGAAGGTGAAGGCGATCTTCAGTCATTGATCTCTTCTTGGCTGCTTCCACTCCTGCCATTTTCTCATCTCCTTTCTATACAACTCCTTCACCCACAAGTGGAGTGCTGGGATAAGTGGAACAACTAATACAGTGCCTACGGGGATTTTCCTGACTTCAGTGCTTAAGGAATTCTTTCTTTCAGTTCTCTTCCCATCTATTCTCTTCTAGGTAGGGATGGCTCTGCACTTTCTAGACCTGTAACACTAGGTACCTTAAACTAATAGAAAAAAACTATATGGTGTAAAAACAAAGGTAGTATAAAACATAGAAAGATGTGGGTCTCTTTTCTGGAAATAGGTTGTGAGCTTAAGAATGCTCAGTTGTATAGCAGGTTTATGTTATAAGAGCTCAGAAACATGGGGCTGGAATATGACTTACAACAGAGAGCCTAGCCATTAGGAGATTCCCTCAAAAGACTTTATATAATTCATGTTTTATTATTGTTACATTAATAAGTGCCTACAATGCATATAAATCACTGTAGCCCTACTTTCAAAACTGATGTTTGGGCCAGGCGCAGTGGCTCACGCCTGTAATCCCAGCACTTTGGGAGGCTGAGGCAGACGGATCACGAGGTCAGGAGATGGAGAGCATCGTGGCTAACACGGTGAAACCCCGTCTCTATTAAAAATACAAAAAATTAGCCAGGCGTGGTGGCGGGCCCCTGTAGTCCCAGCTACTCAGGAGGCTGAGGCAGGAGAATGACGTGAACCCAGGAGGCGGAGCTTGCAGTGAGCCGAGATTACACCACTGCACTCCAGCCTGGGTGACAGAGCGAGACTCCTTCTCAAAACAACAACAACAACAACAACAAAAACTGATGTTTGTTCAGCGAGATACATGAACAAAAACCTAACCTGCTTTGTTACCGAAAATATGATGGTACCAAAATATAATGGACTAGTGAGATTCATAAACATTGTTTCTTGAATACCTTTAGAGGTACTACAATTTTTTTCATAGTACTCACCTTTTAAAACATTGCAATACTCATCTTACTGCACTGTAACATGTTATTATCATCAACATTTTAATTACTGAAAGAGTAATCCCATAAATCTATCCTATTAATGACTGGACAGTTTGATAACGTAGCTTACTGCCATTCTTAGAATCACATAGCTAGTTATTCTCCCAAGATTCAGAGGTGAAGTTATGAAACCCTTTATGGAATTCCCCAATAAAATGGGATAAGGTACAGAGATGCCTTAAAGTTAAATGATACAATGATGCTGATTCTTGAACATCAAAGACATTTGTTATTGCAGCCAGGAAACAATGCCATAAAATGCTAACAAAAAAAAGTTATACTGTTTTCCTTAAAGTCAGTAAATTGCATAAAAGTACTCTGAGCATTTTTGGAAGAAAGGCACCAGATAAGTCCAAAGTCTTATTGCTACTAGGATCATACAGGGTCACAGACTATGGCGCTCTGTTCAGCCAGGAGACTAGGTCTCAGCAAGTCAGTCTCTGACCTTGAGGCTTAAAGAGCAAGGAAGGAAAATATCAATAAAACAGAGCCCTGTATCACAGATTAAATTGGAGTGAAAATGATTTCCAGTTTTATGTCAAAGTAGAAGCTGGTTCCTAGGATGCTGGAGCTATTTTAGATGGGCACTCTGTTTTCTTTGGCCCATTTCCTCATGATCCGGATCATGTATTCTACTTGAGTGTTACCTGTGCTTCTCAGTAAATGGAGCACTTCTTGAAGGGTCTCTCTGAGGAAAAGATTTGAAAAGACAAAGTGTTTCAATGAAGAATGAAAATTAAAAAATGAAATAAACTCTGACCTGTCCTTCAGACTGTATGTCTTGTAGGGCATTTTTGGTAATAGACTCTTCCACTGTGTATTCATAAAGCAATTACAAACTGCCTAGCCTTATGTTCTTATGGTGGCATAGTAAAATGGAAATTATGTGAAATCTTTCTTATCAATCCAAGTGTTCCCTGTTTATCCATACTACCTATATACATACTGATAATCTTTTTGTCCTTTCTGAGATGACCTAAACATTCCCATTTCTATTCTTATTCTGCATGACTAGAAAGGGTATATCCAGAAGTTGGGGTTCAAGTTCTAGCTCTAACACCAGCAAGTCACTTAGTTTATCTAACTCATGGATTTCTCCCTTGTTTAAGGTGGTAACCACCTTCAACTAGGCATCACTGTCAAATTCATAAAATTTTACAAAGCCAAAGGAATAAGGGATTTTTTTCAAGAAAAATAATACATGAATAAATATGGAAGAGATGAACATTAAGGACTAAGCCTAGCATTTATATTTGAAGTACTTTAAATTTAATTAAAATTAAAACATATTTTAAGTAATGAATGCTAAAATTTCCCTATTGCCCTAGCAAATCTATAGGCGACTGCCTATGAACCTATTTGCTTAAGAGTCTTCTCATATTTTCTACTTCTTTTTCCCCACAAACAACCTCCTTCACCTAACCAAATGCTTTTAAACTTTTACTTAGAACTAGAAGTACTATAAGGTAGGAAGTAATTTTTGATAGATTATTTTCTTACAAAATTATCACATTTCCTATTCATATATCAGTAACAAATACATTCCATGAAGTTATTTTTAGAAAATGGAATCTAGCTGTGTTTTAATGTTTGTTTCAAATGAAACTATAGGCTGGGCATGGTGGCTCATGCCTGCAATCCCAGAACTTTGGGAGGCTGAGGTGGAAGGATCATCTGAGGTCAGGAGTTTGAGACCAGCCTGGCCAACATGGTGAAACCCTATCCCTACTAAAAATACAAAAATTAGCCAGGCATGGTGGCACGTGCCTGTAATCCCAGCTACTCGGGAGCGTGAGGCAGGAGAATCACTTAAACCCGGGAGGCAGAGGTTGCAGTGAGCTGAGATCACGCCATTGCACTCCAGCCTGGGCAACAGAGCAAGACTCTATCTAAAAAAAAAAAGAAAAGAAAAGAAAAAAAAGAAAAAAAGAAAGTATAAATGACTTAATTTTATTAATTTTATGTAAACTAATATCTCAGTATTTCCTAGAATATGAGAAGGTGAAAGAAAACAAAAGAGTTATCAACCACATCTACTCCATTCCTAATTTTTTGAGACCTAAACTAAAGGACACAAGAAAAAGCCAATAGGCAAAAACCAAAAAACCCGAAAGAGTAGAAGAGTAAAAAAAAACACTTTGTTTATAAAAATGGCTATTTATTTGGAACCAAATATACACCCTGCTCTTATATGTGAAGGCTGTTAGTGTACTCAATGTATATATGACTTAGAATGATCTGATCCTATTATATATGATTTAGAATTATCTGATTCTACAAAATGAATTCTGGAGGAAAATGGTCAGATAGAAATATTTAACATCAACCTTTTTTTCACCATTCTAAAACATAATTATAATTATGCGTTTTCAGAAGATATCATCCAAGAGAACAATTATTTTCCCTCCCAAACCAGCAAATGAGTGGAGGTAGTATTTCTTGCCTGTTTACTTACTTGGGTTCTCTCCCAGCTATGATCATCTGGAAAATGCCCACACAGGCACCCCGTTTGCCTTCCCAATATTCAGGATTAGGATCCAGCCTCTCAAGGACATCAAAAGCTTTGGCAGAATAGTAAAACTGGCCCATCTGAATAAGAGAAAGTATGTGGTAATACTTGCAGTAAAAAGATTGCACAGAAAGAACCTGAACATAAAGATAACATGAAACGGGACTGTATGAAATAAGTGCATGGGTGCTGACAACATTTTCAGTTAGCAAGTTAGAAAAACTTCAATTCCTAATTAAAACAAGAAGAAGGAAAATTACAGTTTGGGTACACGGGTTCAGTTTAAACTACCTTATGTTCACTCAGTTTTCAACAGTATAACATTTTTTCTACATAGAGTCAAGTTATGCTACAATCAGCACTTTTGCCTTTTCTTCTAATTGTATTCTAATCTTGAGGATAAACTCTGAGGATTGTGATTTGAACTGAGCATTTTTCAAGTCTCTTCAATGCATTCTTTTCAGATGACTACTATCATTCATTTTATGCTAATTTGATCATGTTCAACTCCAGGATGGTCTTTCCCTAGTCTTGTTCCTACATTCTCAGAATGCTTAGATGTATACTGACTACTATTCTAAACACTAAATCTTTTAAATGTTTAATGCATTTTGACAGACATTTTTCCCAAATATACTACACATTTCCTTGGCCTCATAGAACATGTTGAATGCCATTAAATTTTGCTTAATTAGTTTTCTTTTATTT
The DNA here is from genome assembly GCF_009828535.3 of Hylobates moloch. NCBI lineage: Eukaryota > Metazoa > Chordata > Mammalia > Primates > Hylobatidae > Hylobates > Hylobates moloch. The sequence goes on along the minus strand of NW_026652276.1, from coordinate 220,247,878 downwards.
AAAAAAATTTTTATTCATTTTTTTTTTTAGAGATAAGATCTTGCACTATTGCCCAGGCTGGAGTGCAGTGGTGCCATCATGGCTCACTGTGACCTCAAATTCCTGGGCTCAAGAGATCCTCCTGCCTTACTGTTCCAAGCAGCTGGGACTACAGGTGCACACCACCATGCCCAGCTAATTTTTAACTTTTTGCAAGACAGGCTTTCACTATGTTGTCCTTGTTGGACAGAGTTGCTCAGCTTCATCAAAAGAATGAAACCTGGCCAGATGAGTTTTCTTACTTGGCAATCATAAATACATACTGTTACCAATTTCACTTAAGGCTTCAAATTGCTGGGCAACTCTCTTTATGGTTTAGTTACTTCTTTATTCCTGACAGATGTTTTTCTAAATCTTTGACAATTTCCTTAAGACAGCCTTCTTAGCTTAGCCTTATTCTGTACTTCATAGGGAAAACACAACTTTCTTCTCTTCAGTTCAAATTATATTTACACCTTCATTCTTCCTTTCCTCCTTTCTGCCTAATCTCACTCAAAGATTTTTTATTATTATTTTCAAGGTTTGTCCTTCTATTTATGTACTCTTTTTTTTTTTTTTTTTTGAGACGGAGTCTCGCTCTGTCACCCAGGCTGGAGTGCAGTGGCGCAATCTCGGCTCACTGCAAGCTCCGCCTCCCGGGTTCACGCCATTCTCCTGCCTCAGCCTCTCCGAGTAGCTGGGACTACAGGCGCCCGCCACCGCGCCCGGCTAATTTTTTGTATTTTTTTTAGTAGAGACGGGGTTTCACCGTGGTCTCGATCTCCTGACCTCGTGATCCGCCCGCCTCGGCCTCCCAAAGTGCTGGGATTACAAGCGTGAGCCACCGCGCCCGGCCTATTTATGTACTCTTTTTAAAAAAAGTCTTCTCTGCCCAGCCACCCCGTCTGGGAAGAAGTGAGGAGCACCTCTGCCCGGCCGCCCCGTCTGGGATGTGGGGAGCGCCTCTGCCCGGCCACCCCGTCTGGGAAGAAGTGAGGAGCGCCTCTGCCTGGCCGCCCTGTCTGGGAAGTGGGGAGCACCTCTGCCCGGCCGCCCCTGGGAAGAAGTGAGGAGCGTCTCTGCCCAGCCACCCCGTCTGGGAAGAAGTGAGGAGCGCCTCTGCCTGGCCGCCCTGTCTGGGAAGTGGGGAGCACCTCTGCCCGGCCGCCCTGTCTGGGAAGAAGTGAGGGGCGCCTCTGCCCGGCCGCCCCGTCTGGGTAGAAGTGAGGGGCACCTCTGCCCCGCCGCCCCGTCTGGGAAGAAATGAGCGTCTCTGCTCGGCCGCCCTGTCTGGGAGTTGAGGAGCGTCTCTGCCCCGCCGCCCCGTCTAGGAAGTGAGAAGCGCCTCTGCCCGGCCACCCCATCTGGGAAGAAGTGAGGAGCGTCTCTGCCCGGCCGCCCCGTCTGGGAAGTGAGGAGCGCCTCTGCCCGGCCGCCCCGTCTGGGAAGAAGTGAGGAGCGTCTCTGCCTGGCCGCCCCGTTTGGGAAGTAAGGAGCGCCTCTGCCCGGCCACCCCATCTGGGATGTGGGGAGCACCTCTGCCCGGCCGCCCCGTCTGGGAGGTCTACCACGGAGGCCAGATGCAATGTTGGGGCTGGACGTGGTGGCTCACGCCTGTGGTCCCAGCACTCTGGGAGGCCGAGGCGGGTTGATCGCTTGAGGCTAGGAGTTCGACACCAGCCTGGCCAACATGGCGAAACATATGAAAAATACAACAGACAAACCAACCAACCAACCCAGTGACAACAAAACAGGTCTACCCTGGAGTCATACTCTAATTTTTTCTATTTTCCTCCCTTTCTGATCCCTTATCCCACTTTCTTTTTCTTCCTCTTCCTTCTCCTTCTTCTTTGTCAAATAGAGGATTGAGTTATTATCATTGATCCATATAAAGTCCCTCTCTCATTTATTTTCTTTAATTCCCACCCCCCATTTCTATTCCCCGTCTTCCCATGTGCAACCTTCCTAATATGTTTGATATGCATCTTTTTGTTTGTATGTATTTTTAGAAAATGTTTATTGTTTTGTGTGCAAAAAAAAAAATTAATTAAAAATAAAATAAAATAAAATAAAATAAAAAAGTCTTTATCGGCCGGGCGCGGTGGCTCACGCTTGTAATCCCAGCACTTTGGGAGGCCGAGGCGGGCAGATCACGAGGTCAGGAGATTGAGACCACGGTGAAACCCCGTCTCTACTAAAAATACAAAAAATTAGCCGGGTGTGGTGGCGGGTGCCTGTAGTCCGAGCTACTCGGAGAGGCTGAGGCAGGAGAATGGCGTGAACCTGGGAGGCGGAGCTTGCAGTGACCCGAGATTGCTCCACTGCACTCCAGCCTGGGTGACAGCGTGAGACTCTGTCTCAAAAAAAAAAAAAAAAAAAAATACTCTTTATTGTGAAATAACACACATATAGGATGGTATATGAAACATCCATGTACATCTCACTAATTATAATGTGAAAATACTGTAAACACTACCCAGGTCAAGACACTGAGAGCAACACAAAAGCTCTCTGTGTGTCACTTCCAGACCATAACTCCCTCTTTCCATACCCGGAGGTAACTACTCTTCTGACTTTTACGTTCTCTCTTCAGTATACACATCTTTAAACAATATAATTGAGTTCTGCTTCTCAGAACTTTATGTGAACGAATACTGTAAATATTCTATTATGTCTTGTACCTATGATTCAACATTATAAGACTCATCTTTATTGCTGTATATAGCTCTAGTTGATTCATTTAAAAATTTTTTTTATTTTGAAGTATTAATAATTATAGATCCATGGACGAAGATAGGACAGAAGTCACATGTACCTTTCACCTAGTATCCTCCAAAGGTTACAGCTTAAATAAGGATAGTAAAATATCACAATATCAAAATCAGGAAATTGACACTGGTACCATGTATGTTGATGATGGTCCTGTTATTTCATCCTATGTGTAGATTCATGTAACCACAGCCATACAACTATGAAGATACCGAATTACTCTTTTTTTTTTGGACACAAGGTCTTGCTTTGTCATCCACGTTGGAGTGCAGTAAGGCAATCACAGCTCACTGCAACCTTGAACTTCTGGGCTCAAGTGATTCTCCTGCCTCAGCCTCTTGAGGTAGCCACCATGCCCAGGTAATTTTTTTTTTTTTTTTGAGATGGAGTCTCGCCCTGTCACCCAGGCTGGAGTGCAGTGGCGTGATCTCGGCTCACTGCAAGCTCCACCTCCTGGATTCACACCATTCTCCTGCCTCAGCCTCCTGAGTAGCTGGGACTACAGGCGCCCGCCACCACGCCTGGCTAATTTTTTGTATTTTTAGTAGAGACAGGGTTTCACTGTGTTAACGAGGATGGTGTCGATCTCCTGACCTCATGATCCGCCTGCCTCAGCCTCCCAAAGTGCTGGGATTACAGGCATCAGCCACCACGCCCAGCCTTCCAGCTGCTTTTTAAAAATGTTTTATAGAGACAGTGTCTCACTATGTTGCCCAGGCTGGCCTTGATCTCCTGGCCTCAAGCAATCCTCCTGCCTTGGCCTCCCAAAGTACTGGGATTACAGGCATAAGCCACCATGCCTGACCAAGATGCAGAACTATTATATCATCACAAAGATTTCCCTTGTTACCCTTTTACAGTCACATGCACAGCCCTCCCTGCTCACCATCCCTAACATCTAACAACCACTAATTTGTTCTCTATCTCAATAATTTTGTCATTTCAAGAATGTTACATATATGAAAGCAAACAGTATGGGACCCTTTGAAACTGGCTTTTTTCCTTCAGTATAATGTCCTTGTTATTCCCTGTTAATTCAAGTTACTGTGTGTTCCAATAGCTTGCTCCTGTTCTGGTCATCCTGCAAATGCAAGAGGGACTCCCAACCAAAGTTTGGTTTGGATGGTGAAACTGATGATGCCACACACACACAGCAAGAGGATATGAAACGTTTTCTTACATAGTTGAAATCTAGGGAGAGTAGAACGGCTCTATTAAGCAGATCTGAAAAGGCCTGAGAGAGCAAGGAAAGGAGACTGGCTTTGGTGTTTACTGTGGTTAGGAGGTGGGGCCATGGTGAAGGTTCCTGTGCGTGGGCAGGGACTTGTGTGGTTTAAATCACCCTATGGTGCCAAAGAAGGGAGCACATAGGTTTTCTTATCATTTTGTCCAGATGTGGGGCACGAGGGCAAGAGGCAGGGGTGAGGCTTAAAAGCTGTCAGCAGTCAAACATCCAGAAATGGAGTCAGACTTCTCATTATAGTTCCTTTTTATTACTGAGTAGTATTCCATGCCAAACCAGTCTGTTTAACCATTCACCTACTGAAAGACTTTGTCTCCATTTTTAGGCTATTACAAACAAAGCTGCTATTAACATTTAAATATTAAAATTTGTGTTATTAACATTTATATATTTCTGTGGATATAGGTTTTCATTTATCTGGGATAAATACACAGGAATGCAATTGCTGGGTCATATGGCAAGTATGTTTATTAAAGAAACTGCCAGCCGGGCGCGGTGGCTCACGCTTGTAATCCCAGCACTTTGGGAGGCCGAGGCGGGCAGATCACGAGGTCACGAGATCAAGACCACGGTGAAACCCCGTCTCTACTAAAAATACAAAAAAATTAGCCGGGCGTGGTGGCGGGCGTCTGTAGTCCCAGCTACTCGGAGAGGCTGAGGCAGGAGAATGGCGTGAACCCGGGAGGCGGAGCTTGCAGTGAGCCGAGATTGCGCCACTGCACCCCAGACTGGGCGAGAGAGCGAGACTCCATCTCAAAAAAAAAAAAAAAAAAAAAGAAACTGCCAAACTATTTCATGGTGGGTTTTTTTAAATCCTTTTATTTTTGACCTATGTATATCAATATATTTAAAGTGAATTTCTTGTTGAGAACACATAATTGGGTTATGTTTTTTAATTCACTCTCTCAATAGATGTCTTTTAATTGGCATACTTAGACCATTTACATTTAATTATTGACATGTTAGGGCTTAATTCTGCCATTTCTCCCTTTATTCTCTTTGTTTTTCTTTGACAAGGACCTCACACATATGCTTGATAAAGACTTGACTGTGTGATCCCCACAGAAGGAAGATAAGAAAACCTGTATTTGGCTTCTCTAGCCTTCACCTACACCTATCTTTTTCCTGCTGTTCCTGTAGTGTAATAAATTTTAGCCGTGAGTATAACTATATATTGAGTCATATGAGTCCTTCTAGTAAATCACCAAACTAGTGGGTGGTCATGGGACCACTGAGACACTAGGTAATGCCAACTTGTTTTTCAAGTAGTTATCTTCCTTTGATGTTAACTCTATTCCCCTCTCATCTGCTCAGGGCCTAACTCCATCAAAAATGCCCCATCCTCCTGAATCTTTAATCTTACTGTTCAATGGCTCATTTTCTTCTGCCTACAGATATACTCCCCTATCCCCATTCTAAAAGAACTCTCCACCCCATGCCCCCCAATTCCAAACCCTGATTTTCCATTTAAGTTAGCATTACATTTTTCCTTCTTATCTTTAATATCAAAATTTTTAAGACTGTGGTCTACATTACACTCGCTGCATCTGCTTTGTAATCTGAGTCTATTCTCTACCCTTACTGTCTTCTCAGTCCTCATGCATTTCTATCCAGTTGCAGATTTGACACTCTCCTGCCTTGGTTTTTGATTAAATGGGAGCAAGAAAAAGTAATGAAAAGCATTTTTTTCCTATCCTCATTGTTTTCCTTCTCTTCTGTTCATCCTCTCTTTCATTTACTCTTCTTTCTCTTTCTAGCCCTTAAACACTGGTGTTCCGCAAGGTTCCTCACCCCATTTACTGGCTAATCTTATTCTCTCTCATACTCTGCTGTTGCTGCTGCTGCTGCTGCTACTACCACCACTAACTATGGTTGACTTCTAAATCTACATTGTTAACTACTAAATCTACATTGCTAATCCTGATGAATACCAAAGCTCCAAGCACAGCCTGTTAATTTCCTACTTCTGTTATCTCTGCTGGGAGCCTCAAAGACACTTCAGATTTAATACATCTAAAACTGAAATAATTTCCTGTCTTACTAATGTTTTCCTTCCCTCTGCCTCCCCTAACTTATTTAAGAGCCTTGCCACCCACCAAGTCATGTTAAACTATTATTTTTAAGTTTCCTGTGTCTTAAAGTATTTTCTTTTCTTTTTTTCTTTTTTATTTTGAGACGCAGTCTTGCTCTGTCCCCCAGGCTGGAGTGCAGTGGCCCAATCTCGGCTCACTGCAAGCTCCGCCTCCCGGGTTCACGCCATTCTCCTGCCTCAGCCTCTCCAAGCAGCTGGGACTACAGGTGCCTGCCAACACGCCCGGCTAATTTTTTGTATTTTTAGTAGAGACGGGGTTTCATCGTGTTAGCCAGGATGGTCTCGATCTCCTGATATCGTGATCCGCCCGCCTCGGCCTCCCAAAGTGCTGGGATTACAGGCTTGAGCCACCGCGCCCGGCCGTCTTAAAGTATTTTCCACTGATGGGGTTTCACCTCTTTTTTTGGTAATGATTCACTTTGAAATGAGCTTTTGTTGATTAATTTAATATGAGATTCTCTTTACCTGACATTTACCTGATTTTTGACATTTTTGGAAGAAATAATCCAAAAATAGGAACTTCCAGAATTTGAGGCTGATTTAAAAATAATCTTAATCTATAGGCTAGGTCCCCAAACTACTACCACCTCCCAGCCTTTCCAACTCCCCCCGCCCCTCCACACACACACCCCAGCATGCACACAAAACAGCCATTTCTTTACTAAATCTGACTAATTTTTTATTCTCTTTTTCTGGTTCCTTTGTCTTTCCTGTCTACCATTTGCACCTCAAAGTTTGGTTTGCACCTCTTCTCACTTTACATTTTACTTGGGTCATCTCACTGTTTTTCAGGGCTTCAGTTAATCCAGTCATGTACTTCATAACCGTATTTTGATCAATGATGGGCAGCATATATGACTGTGGTTCCATAAGATCATAATATTATATTTTTATTGTGCCTTTTCTATGTTTAGATATGTTTCAATACACAGATATTAGCCATTGTGTTATAATTACCTACAGTATTCACTACAGGAACATGCTGTACAGGTTTGTAGCCTAGGGAGCAATAGGCTATATCATATGGCCCAAGTGTATAGTAGGCTATACCATCTAGGTTTGTGTAAGTACACTCTGATGTTTGTACAATGACGAAATCACCTAATGACACATTTCTCAGAACTTATCCCCATTATTAAGCAACACAGGACTGTACTTAAATGTTGATGACTCCCAATCTATGTCTCTAGATGTCAGAAGACATCTTTCTTGAACTTCAGAACCAAATTTCCAACTACCAGATGAATATCTATACATCAGCGCTGACTAAAGATTCATATCCTTTAGAAATCTAAAACTTCCTGTCTAAATAATTATTTCATATACACGTAAATCTCTGAAATACTGCCTATCTCTGAGTTGTTAACTCATAAAAAGAACGGCATCTCTTATAACACTACGTGAATCCTCTCAATACTAGCCATTTAGTCTGCAGGACATTTTCCCCTAATATTTAGCCAATGCAGCAATGTGATACGAATCTTTAATGTTCCCTTTAGTCTCAGTCAGACTCACCTTGTAGCAGTCATTAGCAATGAGCTGTAAGAGACTGAAGGACTCGCCGGAGGTTTCCATCTTAAGATAAAGTTCCCAGGCTAGTCTTGGTTTCTTATTCATAATATCTGCAAAAGGAAACAAAGAGTTGTAAACAAATGAGTCATTTTTACATGTACAAAAAATAATTTCTGCACCTTTATTATTCTATGGATTTCGTTCTATATTCCAAATAAAGTAATGGAAAGCTTTCATGGAAAGCTTGCAATGTTGGCATTAAGCTGGCTCCCTGCCAGAATTCTACCATACTTAAAATATTTAAGTTAGGAGTCACATAATTATGTCTTTCAGATTGGATTGACTTCTGGTAGTTCCTACTTTGCTCATATGCTTAAAAGAGGATACCTATCATTCATTCAATCCTACTCATCGTTTCAATCTCACTTAGAAGATAAGATTGCTAACTTTTCCTCTGACTACAAAAACTCAGTGAACATTTAATTTAATTTTTTTTTTTTTTTTTTTGAGACAGAGTCTTGCTCTGTCACCCAGGCTGGAGTACAGTGGTGCGATCTTGGCTCACCGCAACCTCTGCCTCCCAGGTTAAGTGATTCTCATGCCTCAGCCTCCCAAGCAGCTGGGATTACAGGTGTGTGCCACCACACCCAGCTAATTTTAGTATTTTTAGTAGAGCTGAGGTTTTGCCATGTTGGTGAGGCTGGTCTTAAACTCCTGGCCTCAAGTGATTTGCCTGCCTCACGCTCCCAAAGTGCTGGGATTACAGGTGTGAGCAACTGTGCCTGGCCAACATTTTAAATCTTGAGTTTTAAAAAGGAACAAGAAACGATAGTGAGTGAGAGAAAGAAAGAGACAGAACGTAAAGTTCTATAACATACCAAAAAATTACATTTTTGACATTTTGCCACTTTTCAGACTTGACCCATAATGAAAAGTTAAAATCAGTGTAACAACATCATTTCACAAACAACACTACAAACTGAGACTCTGGAAACTTTAATGAGACTTTAGGAAGAACTTGACATTTTTCAGGCTATAAGTACTAGGTCAATGCTATATAGTAGAACTAATCACAGGGTAAACTTGTATGACACATTTACATGGCAACTCTTACTGAGTAGCATTAACAACCCTTAATTTCAGTGTTTACTCATTCTACAGAACAAAATGCAAAATAAAATTAGAAAACATTCAATGTCATTTCCGAACAGATTATGCAACCAAAAAGAAAAAGAGGATTCTTCTTGTAACATTTAAAAAAAGAAGACTCACAGCACCGAGCTAACCAGCTGAGGTAAATGTAATCGTTTTTCATCTTCTCACTTTGGATCAAGAGGAACGCCTGCAAGAAGAGGAAAGAAAGGGAATACACATGAGGATGGTTTTGCAATAAAAATACCCATTATTGGCTTGCCTTAGATTGATAATCACTGTAGCATTATAGATAACCAAATTCTATACAGGCTGCTAAGAAAAGTGAGGGACAAAATTGTGGTGATTTTAAAATATTACACCAGAAATTGATATTACAAGTTGACAAAAAGTTGGTAAGGATATAGAAGATTTAAACAGAATAATTAACAACTGTATGATACATATTCTTTTTTAAGCATATATGACCATGCTACACACAGGTCAGTAAGGCAAGCCTCAACAAATGGCACATGCCACTATACTCAGCTATTTAAAAAAAATTTTTGTAGAGATGGTGTCTCACTATATTGCCTAGGCTGGTCTCAAACTCCTGAGCTCAAGTGATCCTCCCACTTTTCAGCCTTCTGAAATGTTGGGATTATAGGTGTGAGCCAGCTCGCCCAGCCCAGAGCACATTCTATGACCACAAAAATACAATTAAGTTAGAAATCAAATAAGAAACATATTGATAGTCATCAAGCTGTATCCTTATGTATACTTTTCTGTACATATGTTATAGTTCTATAAAATTTATTAAAAAGGGAAAATTTTAATATGGTTATAAAATCTATGTCTATTCACATTGTACTTTTTTTTTTTTTTTGAAGAGACAGGGTCTTGCTATGTTGCCCAGGCTAGAGTGCAGTGGCTATTCACAGGCATGATCATAGTGCACTGCAGCTTAAAACTTCCAGGCTCAAGCCATTGTCCTGCCTCAGCCTCCCAAGTAGCTGGGACTACAGGTGTGTGTCACTGCACCTTCTCCACAGTGTACTTTTTTTTTTTTTTTTTTGAGACGGAGTTTCGCTCTGTCGCCCAGGCTGGAGTGCGGTGGCGCCATCTCGGCTCACTGCAAGCTCCGCCTCCTGGGTTCACGCCATTCTCCTGCCTCAGCCTCTCCGAGTAGCTGGGACTACAGGCGCCCGCCACCACGCCCGGCTAATTTTTTTGTATTTTTAGTAGAGATGGGATTTCACCACGGTCTCAATCTCCTGACCTCGTGATCCGCCCGCCTCGGCCTCCCAAAGTGCTGGGATTACAAGCGTGAGCCACCGCGCCCGGCCTCCACAGTGTACTTTTTAATGCATCCTAAGAATAGAGGAATCTTTAATAATCCTTAACCCTTGACCATTTTATTCCAGTGAGAAAAAGATAAGGATGTTTTTAGGCAGAATCATTCAAATGCTTTCAAAAGCAGGTACCCACCTCTTCACCCTCACTGGTATTGCCTGTTGCAGCTTTGGCTTGGGCATAATTAAAGTTAAAGATGTCATCATTATAGAAGTAACTCTGAAAAACATCCCAAGAACAAGTCACATTGCGAATGAACATATAAAGTATAAAACAATCAGTTATACGAGATAAACACAAAACTATCCTTAAGGATTAGTTGATGCCACTAATGCCACCACAGAAAAGGGGCCATTTCTAAGGGTATCTTATCTTCTCTGACACATTCTATAGTATTTTGTATATAAAGTCTTGTAGATAATTCTATACTGACCTTAAATGAGTTGAGGTAAATCAAAACATCATCAAATTGCTTAAGCAGGAAGAAACAGGAAGCCATGCACTGCCTCCCTGGTATTGTATCTGAAATGCAGAGGAAAAAAATCCACATATATTCATGAAACTAAAATCCTCTTTAGCTGAAGTTCGAGTTATTTAATAATTTAGAGACAGGAAAATATTCCAAAATATCTTTCTAGATTCTGACATTATATATTTTGCTCAGTGGACAAAACCCCAGTATAATGGAGGTCACAGTCCTTGACAGTGACCAATAATCTCTCTGGGGATTAACTCCCAGAGTCCCAAATGAACACACGCCCTGCACGTTCACTAACTACGACATTACCCAGGTCATTTTCCAGGGCTTTGATTCTCTCATCCAACATGTGCACATTCAATTAGTGTGGCCTGGTCTCCATCATCACTTTTCTAAATCAACCTAGCACTTCCAATCTCAAACGGAAAAATAATTTGCCATGGAACCATCTGCTTCTGATCCTGATCCAACTTTTTGCCTGATACCGGATTCCTATTTGAGTAGTGGAGGATTAGTATAACTTCCACCCTTACTTGCCACAGGCATTCCTAAGGCTCCTTATCCTGTTTAATTTTTTTCCTTTAGCATTTATCACAGTCTGATATACTATGTACATTTGATACACACACACACACACACACACTATATATATGTATATCCAATCAGATATACATATAAAATATAAAACCATCAGTTATACCAGATAAACACAAAACTAATCTTAAGGATTAGTTGATGCCACTAATGCCACCACACAAAATTTTCTGGTATATCTGATGAGATGTACATACATATAGTATATATATCTGATATACATAGTATATCAGACTGTGATAATTGATAAAGGAAAAAAATTAAACAGAATAAGGAGTCTTAGGAATGCCTGTGGCAAGGGTGGGAGTTATACTAATCCTCCACCACTCAAATAGGAATCTGATATCAGGCAAAAAGTTGGATAAGGATCAGAATACACATATCAGATATACATATGTAGTATAAATATATATATACACACATACTATATATATATATGATATATTATTTCTTTTTTTCTTTTCTTTTTTTTTTTTTTTTTTGAGACAGAGTCTTGCTCTGTTGCCTAGGGTGAAGTGCAGTGGTGCGATCTTGGCTCACTGCAACCTCTGTCTCCTGGGTTCAAGTGATTCTCCTACCTCAGCCTCCCGAGTAGTTGGGATTACAGGCACACGCCACCACACCCGGCTAATTTTTGTATTTTTGGTAGAGGTGGGGTTCCACCACGTTGGCCAGACTGGTCTCAATCTCCTGACTTCGTGATCCGCCTGCCTCGGCCTCCCAAAGTGCTGGGATTACAGGCGTGAACCACCATACCCGGCCACTGTATAGTGTTTCTAGTCCATCTGCCCTACTAGACTTAAGTTCCATAATGGTTGGGAGTTTTGTTTGTTTACTGCTGCATCCTCAACAGCTCAATAAATTTTTATTGTGTGAATGAATGAATGAATGAATGAATGAAATGGGGAAAATTGTACTCAATAACCAGTGTTGGTGAAACATTTGTGAATGTCCAGGAGTGATAAAAATATTTAATTTTCAGTTCAGCATGAACACTGTTACTCAGAATAGATGCCAGGCACAGACAACCAGTATAGGCAGCACCATATTGCTTCATGCTGGCTAATTAGCATCTCTTTTTATACCCCTTTCTCAAATCTTTCACTGAATCTTGCCTGATGAAATACTTTAATCATAAAAATGAAGTTTCAAGACTACTAGTGGGCAATATAGGTGAACATTATATAACTGTGGCAGAAAGAAAGCATTTTCTAAGCTTAATACCCATGCAAGAAATCATTATAGAAAAGAAAAACTTAATTAAATATGGTCTTAATATTTTTTGTTAACCTACTTTTTTTTTAATTTTTGTGGGTATGTAGTCCATATATCCATACTACATATGGATATCCAGTATATTTTGATACAGGCATACAATGCATACTAATCACATCAGGGTAAATGGGGTATGCATCACATCAAGCATTTATCCTTTCTTTGTGTTACAAACAATCCAATTATACTCTTCTAGTTATTTTGAAATATACAATAAATTATATTTTTAACTGTAGTCACTCTGTTGTGCTGTCAAATACTAGATCTTAAGCTGGGCATGGTGGCTTACCCCTGTAATCCCAGCACATTGGGAGGCTGAGGTGGGTGGATCATTTGAGGTCAGGAGTTCAAGACCAGCCTGGCCAACATGGTGAAACCCTGTCTCTACTAAAAATACTGGGCATGGTGGCGGGCGCCTGTAGTCCCAGCTACTCGGGAGGCTGGCCGAGGCAGGAGAATTGCTTGAACCCGGGAGGTGGAGGTTGCAGTGAGCCGAAATCATGCCACTGCATTCCAGCCTCAGCGACAGAGCAAGATTCCATCTCAAAAAACAAAACAAAACAAACAAACAAAAAACAAATACTACATCTTATTAATTCTAATTTTTTTTTTTGTAGCCATCCTCACTGTCCTCCCACTCCACTACCCTTCCCAGGCTCTGCTAACCATCATTCTACTCTATCTCCATGAGTTCAAGTGTTTTAATATTTTTTAGCTCCCACAAATAAGTGAAAAGTGTGTCTTTCTGTGCCTGGCTTATTTCACTTAACATAATGTCCTCCAATTCCATCCATGTTGTTGCAAATGACAGGATCTCATCTCATTCATCTCATCTCATCCTTTTTATGGCTGAACAGTAAGTATTCCATTGTGTATACGTACCACACTTTCTTTATTCCTTCACCTGTTGATGGATGCTTGGGGTGCTTCCAATTCTTCACCATTTTGAACTGTGCTGCAATAAACATTGGTGTGCAAATATCTCTTTGATATGCTGATTTCCTTTCTTTTGGCTATATAGCTAGCAGTGAGATTTCTGTATCATATGGTCATCCTATTTTTAGTGTTTTGAGGAATTTCCAAACTGTTATCCATAGTAGGTGTGCTAATTTACATTCCCACCAACAGTGTACGAGGGTACCTTTTCTCTACATCCTCTCCAGCATTCATTGTTGCCTGTCTTTTGCATAAAAGCCATTTTAACTGGAGTGAGATGGTATCTCACTGTAGTTTTGATTTGCATTTCTCTGATGATCAGTGATGTCAAACACCTTTTCATATACCCATTTGTCATTTGTATGTCTTTTTGTTTCTTTCTTTCTTTTTTGAGACGGGGTTCCACTCTTGTTGTCCAGACGAGTGCGATGGCGTGACCTCAGCTCACTGCAGCCTCCGCCTCCTGGATTCAAGCGATTCTCCTGCCTCAATCTCCTGAGTAGCTGGGATTACGGGCGCCACCACCATGCCCACCTAATTTTTTGTATTTTTAGTAGAGACGGAGTTTCACCATGTTGGCCAGGCTAGTCTTGAATTCCTGACGTCAGGTGATCCACCCGCCTCAGCCTCCTAAAGTGCTGGGATTACAGGTGTGAGCCATGGCACCTGGCCTTGTATGTCTCCTTTTAAGAAATGTCTGTTCAGAGCTTTTGCCCCTTTTAAATTGGATTGTTAGATTTTTTAACTATTGAGTTGTCTGGGCTCCTTCTATATTCTGATTATTAATCCCTTGTCAGATGGCAAATATTTTCTTCATTCTGTGGGTTCTCATTTCACTTTGTTGATTGTTTCCTTTGCTGTGCAGAAGCTTTTTTCACTTGATGCGACCCCATTTATCCATTTTTGCTTTGGTTGCCTGTGTTTGCGCGGTATTACTCAAGAAATCTTTGGGCCAGGCCACTCACACAAGGTCAGGAACCTCAAGTGTGCTTTATTGTTACTGTTTGCACCCCCTGACGCCACCGTGGGCTGCCAGTGGAGGAGGCCTCTGGACTACAGTTCCTGTCTTCATATTAAATCTCTCCTCCAGTGTGGCCCAGCGCCAAGTGGGCTCCCATGGGATGCCCTGCCGTCAGACCCAGATTGTTAATGTTATTGTTGGGAAAGACAAAAAAGGCAGAAAGATCCCAGAATATCTGATCCATTTTAATGGCTGGAACAGAAGCTGGGATAAATGGGCAACCGAAGATCATGTGCTTCATGATACCGATGAAAATCGTAGATTACAGCATAAATTGGCAAGAAAAGCTGTAGCTCTCCTGAGGAGCACAGGAAGAAAGAAGTCCTGCAGGTTTCCTGGTGTTGATTGACTCTGTCTTAAAAGGCCTCCTCATTGATGAAAAAGATGAAAATGATGAAAACTCATTAGGCAGTTCCTCTGACAGCAGCAAAGGATGAAGAAATAAGTGAAGAAAGTGATACTGAAGAAAAGACTGAAGTGAAAGAAGAACCAGAGCTTCAAACAAAAAGAGAAATGGAAGCAACAACAATAACTATAGAAATACCTGAAGTTCTGAAGCAGCAGAAGGATGATTGTTATTACATTAACAAGAGGAAATGGTTAATGAAACTTTCATGCCGGACCAACATCATAATGATTTTGGAAGCATTTTGCTCTCAATGCAGCCTTTTCAGCCAATGAGAGGCCTCGTCACCATCATGCTATGCCACATGCCAATATGAACGTGCATTATATCCCAGAAGAAAAGAATGTTGACCTTTTTAAGGAGATGGTGGATGGATTAAGAATAACCTTTGATTACACTCTCCTGTTGGTTTTACTCTATCCGTATGAACAAGCTCAGTATAAAAAGGTGACTTTGCCGGGTGCGGTGGCTCACACCTGTAATCTCAGCACTTTGGGAGACCGAGGTGAGTGGATCACCTGAGGTCAGGAGTTGGAGACCAGCCTGGCCAACATGGCGAAACCCCGTCTCTAGTAAAAATACAAAAATTAGCTGGGCATGGTGGCAGGAGCCTGTAATCCCCAGCTACTTGGGAGGCTGAGGCAAGAGAATCGCTCGAACCCAGGAGGCAGAGGTTGCAGTAAGCTGAGATCGCACCACCGCACTCCAGTCTGGGCGACAAGGGCGACAGGAGCGAGACTCCATCTCAAAAAAAAAAAAAGGTGACTTTGTCTAAGTTTTTTTTTCCAATTAAGGTAAGTGCCACAAACACTAATACGATCCAGGAGGAACTCTCTCCCAGCCTGCCTTTGTTGAATCCATCCATGCCACAGTCCACAGAGAGTCAGCCAACCATTAGTGAACCAGCCACCCACAAAAGGCGCAAAGCTGAGTTGGAAGCATTGCAGTCTCTGAGGCGGTCCACGAGCCACACCACCAACTGTGATAGACTTTCTGACAGCAGCACCTCACCTCAGCCCAAGTGCCAGCAGCAGGACACATCCGCCAGTATAACCAAGCTGTTCCTGCACCTGGAAAAGAAGACACCTGTGCATAGCAGATTGTCTTCACCTATTCCTCTGACCCCTAGCAAGGAAGGAAGTGCAGTGTTTGCTGGCTTTGAAGGGAGAAAAACTAATGAAATGAACGAGGTCCTGTCCTGAAGCTTATGCCTGACAATTACCCACCAGGTGACCAGCCGCTTCCACCCTCTTACATTTATGGGGCATAACATTTGCTGCGATTGTTTTTAAAACTTCCAGAAATCCTTGGAAAGATGTCCTTTTCTGAGAAAAATCTGAAGGCTTTGTTGAAGCACTTTGATCTCTATTTGAGGTTTTTAGCAGAATACTGTGATTACTTTTTCCCAGAGTCAGCTTGTGTTGCTGCCTGTGAGGTGCATTACAGCAGCAAGAATCTCCGGGCAATTTATTACAGTGTTGATGGTTCTGTAAGAACAACTCCTCTGTCTAGCTCAGCGCTCTGGGTTCCAGATGAACAACTATCTGGGTAGTGGGTCTTTACCCAGAGCACAAACACAATGCCCACCTGGCAGCTCTGACAGAGTTAGGTCCTGAGTTGCCCACATACTGTAGTTATTCTGTTAGGAATTGTTTCCTGGGTGCCTATAGTGCTCTAACACAACACTTGCTACTGTGCAAGCCATCTGTGATGGCAGGGAAAAAGCAACTGGGTCCACAGTGAAATGTTCGTGGAAGCGTACATAGGTTAGGCTATTTCAATAGACATTGCAGTTAATTAGCTAGAACCACATTGTTTTGTTATTTGTTAGCATTAAATAATTTTTTTTTTTTGCAAATTGGTTTCATTCTTTTGATGAAGCTGAGCAACTCTGTCCAACAAGGTTAGTTTGTACTTGGAAACCACAAAGTAGTCTCAAAGTATTTTAGAGGGACTCGATATTGATGGCAAAAGAAAATTTGCAGCTATACATTTGCTTCTAACAGTTCCCTCTCTGTGAAACATTATTTTTGGTGGTCTAAAGAAAGCATTGCGTTTCTTGTTTGAGATTTTACAGCTATACTTTGCTGTGTAATGTTATGGTTACTTTTCTGTAAAATGTTAGTTTTGGTGATCTAAATAAAGCCTATCTTGTTTGAAAGAAAACAAAAACAAGAACAACAATATAAAAGGAAGTCTTTGCCCACACCAATGTCCTGGAGAGTTTCTCCAATGTTTTCTTGTAGAATTTTCCTTATTTAAGGTCTTGGATTTCAGTCTTTAATCCATTTTGATTTGATTTTTGTATAGGGTGAGAAAGGGAAGTCTAGTTTCATTCTTCTGCATATGGATATCCAGTTTTCCCAGCACAATTTATTGAAGAGACTGTCCTTTCCCTAAAGGTTCTTGGCACCTTTGTCAAAAACGAGTTCACTGTAGATGTATGGATTATTTCTGGGTTCTCTTAATGTGCTCCATTGGTCTATATGTCTGTGTTTATGCCAGTACCATGCTGTTTTTGTTACTATAGCTCTGAGGTATAATTAGAAGTCAAGTAGAGTGATTCCTCCAGTTTTGTCCTTTCTGCTCAGAACAGCTTTGGCTATTCTGGTCTTTTGTGGTTCTGTATAAATTTTAGGATTATTTTTTCTACTTTTATGAAGAATATCATTGGTATTTTCATAGGGATTGCATTTAATTTGCAGATTGCTTTGGGTAGTATGAACATTTTAACAACATTGATTCTTCCAATCTATGAACATGGAATATCTTTCCTTTTTTGTGTGTCCTCTTCAATTTCTTGCATCAATGTTTTATAGTTTTTATTGTAGAAATATTTCACTACTTTGGTTAAGTTAATTCCTAAGTATTTCATTTTATTGGTAGCTATTATAAATGGGATTACTTTTTTGATTTTCAGATTGTTTGCTGTTGGCATATAGAAATGCCACTGATTTTTGTTTGTTGGTTTTGTATCCTGCAATTTTACTGCATTTGCTTATGAGTTCTAATAGTTTTTTGGTGGAGTCTTTAGGTTTTTCCAAATATAAGATCATATCATCTGCAAACAAGGATAATTTAACTTCTTCCTTTTCAATTCAGATGTCCTTTATTTCTTTCTCTTGTCTGATTACTAGCTAGGACTTCCAGTACTATGTTGAATAACAGTGGTGAAAGTGGGCATCCTGGTCTTGTTCCAGATCTTAGAGGAAAGGCTTTCCACTTTCCCCTTCAATATGATACTAGCTGTGGGTCTGTCATATATGGATTTTATTGTTTTGAGGCATGTTCCGTCTATACTCAGTTTTTTGGGGGATTTTTATCATAAAGGGATGTTGAATTTAATCAAATGCTTTTTCAGCATCAATTGAAATATCATATGGTTTTTGCCCTTCATTCTGCTGATATGATGTATCCCATTGATTTGCATATGTTGGACCATTCTTGCATTCCTGGGATAAATCTCAGTTGGTCATGATGAATGATCTTTTTAATGTGTTGTTGAATTGTTTGCTAATATTTTGTTAACAATTTTTTCATCCCTCTTCATTTGAGATATTGGACTTTAGTTTTCTTTTTTTGATGTGTCTTTGGTTTTGTTATTAGGGTAATACTGGTCTTGAAGAATGAGAGGAAATATTCCCCCCTGCTTTCTTTTTTGGAATAGTTTGAGTAGGATTGGTATTAGTTTTTCTTTAAATGTTTGGTAGAATTCTACAGTGAAGCCAATGGGTCCTGGGCTTTTCTTTACAGGGAATCTTGTTATTATGGCTTTGATCTCATTACTTGTTATTGGTTTGCTCAGGTTTTGGATTTCTTCATGGTTCAATCTTGGTTGGTTGTATGTGTCTAGGAATTTATCCATTTCTTCTAGGTTTTCCAATTTATTGACATATCATTGCTCATAGTAGCCTCTGGTGATTCTTTGAATTTCTGTAGTATTGGTTGTATGGTGTATACATATTTGAGATGAGGGTCTCACTCTGTTGCCCGGGCTGGAATGCAGTGGTGTAATTACATGGCTCACTGCAGCCTCAACTTCCTGGGCTCAGGCAGTCCTGACACCTCAGCCTCTCAAGTAGCTGGGGCCATAGGTGCATGCCACCATACCTGGCTAATTTTTTTATTATTACTTGTAGAGATGGGGTCTTCCTATGTTGTCCAAGCTGGTCCTGAACTCCTGGGCTCAAGCCATCTGCCTGCCTCAGCCTCCCAAAGTACTGGGATTACAAGCCTAAGCCAGCATGCCTGGCTGGTTTTAATATTTTTATATGGAAAAAAATATCATAGGCAAAGTTTAAAGGCAAATGACCTACCAGAATGTGACAAAAGTTAATGCTCAAAAGAGCTCTTGAAAACTCAGTAAAAAATTACATTTTATATCTAAAACTGATTCAAAGTTTTAAAACTCTCAGGAACAAAACAGCAAATGTACTTTATTTATTCTCTTATCCCACTTTCACTGAGATGTTGAGAAGAACTAATTCAAATATTCTCTCTTATTTCTGACCTCACACTTTATAATGTGAAGCCTAATAGATACATCCCTAGACAGAGAATCAAACTTCACAGTCAATATATGCCCCACTCCAATTATGAAGCAGATCATAAGTACAGATTTCAGACATACCACATTCGCTAGCTGATCCTCCCACCAGCTGGAAGAACTGCTGGGCAATTTTCATATGATCCCTCTGAAAAACAAACTGAGCTGATATAGAGGAATAAGGTAAAAATATTTTATTTTATTATACTTTATCGTTCTAACATATTTGTCAGGATTTAAATATACCCTTGTTTTAAATCTTGCCCCAAACAATACTAATTCTCATTAACATAACAACTAGACCTGAAACTGAACTAAAACCTGTGCAGGGACAGGCAGAAAAGAAGAAAAAGAATCAAATCCTTAAATTCTATCCTAAAACTTCATTAAATGAACGCAATCATTCTACAAATATCTATTGCTCTTTTACCATATATCAGACCTTGGAACAGGAGCTATAGATATAACAAAGAGTATTTATTAAACTCATTTAATAAATATTTGCTGCCTATCTACTACACAAGGCACTGCAGAATGAACTTGAGATAAAAAGATTTATTCGTATCCCATTTTGTTCCAAAAAGAACAAATAACGCCGTATTAAGATGGATAAGAGCTTAATTTTAGACAGTGTTTTGGTGTTTATAAAAATAACTTCTCCAGAGAAACAATTTTGCCCACTTTACAGATGCCAAAATTATAACTAGATATATGTAAGTTAAAAAAAGTCACTGCAAATAAGAATGAAGTTGTGCAATGATTTTTAAGTTTGTTATTAAATAAGTTGCTATTTAAAAATTGGACCCTTTTAAACAAGCAGGAGTCTTTAGGGTTACAAGTTTTTTTGTTTTTTTTTGTTTTTGTCTTTAAATAACATAACATTCTTTTCACAATGCAGTCTGGATTGGGGGATATGGAGAAATAAAAGGAGCTACCGGAGAGCCTATTGCTGCTTGCACTTTGATAGTCATTTTGTTCTCTTCCATACACCTATAACTTTGCAACCTATAGATTATCAGTGATTTCATACTCACTGAACCCATTTCCTGGCCAAGGGCTGCATTGACCACTCCTTTGAGAATATACTCCTAGAAACATGGAATAACGTTGATTAAGAGGAATGTGGAGCTATGAGATCATTTTCGAATTAACCCCTTGTATTAACTCAATACTTTATATAAATTATCAAAGATTACCCACAGTTACTTTTCTCTGTTCTATCCCTGGCTTGAATGAAAGAATTAGGAGACACTCATTTAGTTTCCAGCAGCCAAGTATCTATATAACATAATTTACCATATTTGTAAATTCTCAATCTTAAGCAAAAATAATTCAGTGGAAGCTCCAGGAGATAAGTTTCATTTTATTTCAATTCTATGGAAAAAAAAGTAAAATGTTGATATAATAATTTTTATTACCTTCTCAACCACTGCCATTCTCTGTGACCATACCATATATATTATTTTCCTTTTCCAATTTTTTTTTTTTTGAGACAGAGTCTCGCTCTGTCACCCAGGCTGGAGTACAGTGGCAGGATCTCAGTTCACTGCAACCTCCACCCCAGGGTTCTAGCAATTCTCCTACCTCAGCCTCCCAAGTAGCTGGGATTACAGGCCCCAGCCATCATGCCCAGCTAATTTTTTTGTATTTGTAGTAGAGACGGGGTTTCACCATGTTGGCCAGGCTGGTCTCGAACTCTGGACCTCAGGTGATCCACCCGCCTCAGCCTCCCAAAGTGCTGGGATTACAGGTGTGAGCCACCACTCCTGGCCCCTTTCCAATGTTATAGTAACTTTTCTTTGCTAGAAATCCTTTTCCTAAAAAATAAATAAATAAAAGTGTCCTCTGATGTCCATTTATAAGGTATTCTCTCTTTTGGAGTCCTGGGGCCTCACTTGTATCCCTTTTTTCAGACTTGGTTCAATTCTTTAATAGATACCCTCCCTAGCTAGCAGCTTTATCAATCTTTCATTTAAGAGAGCTCACAAAGAACAACATGAAAGAAGCTGAATCTTTTAATATACTTGAGAAATATAGTTGTTTAAACTCCATGGGGTCTGGAAATATTTTTCATTCAGTCTTTCATTCAATAAATGGAATGTTTACTATATACTTTATGTACATAGTGTTAGAGATACAATATAGACACAGTCCCTGACTACAAGGAGTTAACGATCCAATGGGGAAGAAAGACAAGTTACAGACAATTTATGAGATAATTGCATGTATCCAGTTGTTACTTTCATCAGAATTCTAAATTTTCATATTTCCAAATACTAAAGGAATTTTCCAAATTTCTTTACCCTTTTTGACAAAATGACTACATATAAGGGGGTTTAAAAACATCAAAAAGCCTAGAACATTCATTCTCATATCACAAGTCGCATATAACATTCCTAAATGAATACATATGGTCTTTTCCTGGGATTCTACAGGCAGGAATCTGCCTAATCTTCTCTAATATGACTTCCAACTAAATTTCTGAAGTTCCACTTTTAGCAGAACTTGGTTAGTAAAAATGTAAAACATTCTCAGTTACCTGAGGAGTAGTAGGTTCCAGATCCTTAATTAAGTTATAAGCTTCTTGTACATCATCTGAAACACAACAAAGTAATTATACTAGCCTGTATTCCAGAAAACCCTCCTGAAGCAGTCCTCCCAAAAGATAAGATCCTTCAGTACTTAAATATTCATGGGAAATATGATCTGTTTTATCTGTCTTCTAACTCTCCATGTTCGGTGTTGAGTAGTTATGCTAAAAATAACGAAATATCCTTAGAAAACTCATATTAAGCCATGAAGTACCTTAAAAATTGTTGAAGCTAAGAACATGGATGAGGCATTCTATGCCAATGGCATTGTATT
The DNA here is from genome assembly GCF_009828535.3 of Hylobates moloch. NCBI lineage: Eukaryota > Metazoa > Chordata > Mammalia > Primates > Hylobatidae > Hylobates > Hylobates moloch. The sequence goes on along the minus strand of NW_026652276.1, from coordinate 220,225,639 downwards.
AGATAAGAAAAGCAACGATTTTTTTTTAAAAAGGGAGATATATATATTAAGTATATAGGAATTAAATGACATGAAGTCTGAGATTTGCTTTACAACATTTCAGGAACAAAAAAGAGGTGATGAAAAAAGAAGATTGGAAATATCTTGAAAAGTGCCGAATCCAGGGTGAGTATTTGGGTGTTTATTGTACTATTTGTCTATGTTTGAAATTTTCCATAATAAAAATAATTTATAAAATATATATGCTGTTTATTTCATTCTTGTCCAAAACATATTTCTTTTTGCTTTTATATAAAAGAGAGGCTGGGCACGGTGGCTCACACCTGTAATCTCAGCACTTTGGGAGGCTGAGGCAGGCAGATCACCTGAGATCAGGAGTTCAAGACCAGCCTGGCCAACATGGTGAAACCCTGTCTCTACTAAAAATACAAAAATTAGCCAGGCATGGTGGCACACGCCTGTAATCCCAGCTACTTGGGAGGCTGAGGAAGGAGAATCGCTTGAAACTGGGAGGCAGAGGTTGCAGTGAGTGGAGATCACGCCACTGCACTCCAGCCTGGGCGACAGAGTAAGACTGTCTCAAAAGAATAATAATAAATAAATAAATAAAATAAAATAAAATAAAATAAAATAAAATAGGACTGTTTGCAAGTTCATATTCTTATTTTAATAAATACATTTTCCTCCATGAGGAATCTGTTGTCCTGGTTGGATTCTACCATGCACCTAAAAAGGCCCACATTGTTAGTCCAGGGCCCATGACCAAATGCCACTACAAATGCATGGTGGCTGCTACCCTGTACTCATAGCTGTTAGAAAAGGCTGCTTTAGGTGTGTGTCTGACAATTTTAATCTTACTTAGGGGAAATAAATATCATATCCTCTTTGAATCATAGTATTTCTCATAAGCAGCTTGGGGTACAAAGAAACAGAAAGGCAGACAATCAAAGCAAATAAGAAACAGTTAATACTTTTTCCAAAAGACACAAGAAAATGTGAATGTACATTATACAACGGGGAAACTAGAAAAAGAAAAAAGAACTATAAGGGAAGGGGAGGAAAAACAATGAAAAAGAAAGAATGGATAGAGAATAAAGGACGGAAAAATAAAAGGAAAAAAGAAAAAGCAGAATGAGGGAGAAGGTAGGAGGCGACAGAAGAGGAAAGAGGATAAAAAAAGGCACAACAAATAACCACCAATAAACTTGTTCTATGAACTCGTTGCAAATATATTTTTGGAAGTATGAATTTAAAAAGTGAAGCAAATAGTTCCATCAGACATATTTAACTATTCTAAAATATCTCATTGTAAGTAAGACCAGGACAAATTTTTCTTACCTTGACGAAGGTAGTAAATCACCAAGTTTAGCCTAGCTTCAGGAATGACATCAACTAGGGGAGGTAAAACCTGCAAAGCCCCTTCACCTCCTCGGAAAACAACCTAGAGATACAGAAATCATGCTATTATGGCAATAATGATGTATATATTTATTGGTGACAATGTTTAAGGAGCTGGCACATATAACTGGGTTCATGATATTCAACTAAAATAGTTCTGGGAATCAGTTGATATATTGAGAACTTTTACTATTGGCTGAATTTATTATTGCCTACGTAATCCCTATGCTTCTTACCATCTCTCTTCTTTTCTTTCCTCTCTGCTTTTGATCCTTCTTGACAGCCTTGTCATAATTAAACATTTTATTTTTAACCCTATGTAAAACCTACCTCCATTATCATTCTCTCTATACCCTTGCCCTTCTTTTGTATTCGCAGCACTTATATCCTTATTTTATTGTATATTTCTTTATCTGTTTATCTGTTACATCCACCAGAATATAAGCTCCATATGGCAAGGAACTTTGCATTTACTGTGTATTCCTAGCCCCGAGAACTGTGACTAGTATAGTCGGCACTCAGTTATTTTTTGAAAGGACGAATATATTTTTGAAGCTCTATTTATACATATAACCTTGACCTCATTGAAAGAAAGCCATGATCTAAATTATAACAATATACATCTACTGTATACTCACAAAAATTTAAATTAAAAAGATTAAAACATAAAATTATTATAACTATGAGAAATAGAATAAAAGCATAACCCTTATTGTGTACATCTCTTTTCCTCTTCATAAGAACTGCAGAAAACTCCTAAAGTACCCAATAATTAACAAAACTCTTTTCTAGGCAGACATTCTAAATCAAAAACTCCATGATGGAATTTATATATCCTTTCTGAGCCTGTTTCCTCATCTCTAAATGGCATTAGTAATGCCTACCTTTCAGGTTATTATGAGGATTAAATGAGCACAAGTGGGCTAAATGTGTGGCACATATTTCAGTGTTTCATTGAATTAATTTAGTAAACATTCATTAGCGTGTACTATATGCCCACTACTGTAACAAGCACAGGGGTTATAGCAGGAACAGGCCACTCCCCTGTCACCACAGACTAGTCAAGTGGGGACAGACCTCCATAAAGCAAGCAAATAAATATGTTACCAGGTGATAATAAGTGTTACAGAGAAAAGCTTAGAAATCAAAACAAACAAACAAAAAAATCCATGAAAGGACAATTTATTTTGTGTACTGTTGTATTTCTAGAGCCTAGCATAGTGTCTGGAATGTAGCAAGCTGTTTCACAAATAAATGCACAGAAAGCAAGGTCATCCAGCATGAACTACATAATCTCTTCTCTCGATCCTGAAATATCTATTTAGTGATCTTTTTTGGTTCCTTTTTCAGATATTCCCTTCTTTTGCCAAGATTCATTCACCTGTCTTCTTGATCCCATGACTTCTAACTCCATCTGAACCTCTTTTCTCCATTAATTATTGTACCTTCAATCTTCCCAAAGCCCTGGTCCTACTTCTCACTTTAAACACACACAAGGGGTTTTTGTTCTCTTGAAAAATCTTCCACTTGGCCCCACTGTTTCCTCTGGATAGTGCCCTATTTTTCTCTTTTCTTTCAATGCCACACTTCAAAAGTATGTTGCTTACTGCTTCTACTTTCTTCTCATCCTCACACTCCTTAACCTCTCAAAACATTGGCTTCTGCTCTCAGTATACAAATAAACTCACTCTCAGGAGTCACAAATTAATCTCTTTAGCCAAATTCGATGGACTTTTCTGTTCTCTTGCTCCCATGATGTGTCTGCAGTTTTGACACTGATGCCTCCAAGATGCCAATAATAACAACAATGCCATTTTCTTTTTTTTCTTTTTTTTTTTTAGACGGAGTCTCACTCTGTCACCCAGGCTGGAGTGCAGTGGTGCGATCTTCGCTCACTGCAAGCTTCGCCTCCCGGGTTCGCACCATTCTCCTGCCTCAGCCTCCCGAGTAGCTGGGACTAAAGGCACCCACAATAACGACCGGCTAATTTTTGTATTTTTAGTAGAGACAGGGTTTCACCATGTTAACCAGGATGGTCTCGATCTCCTGACCTCGTGATCCGACCGCCTCGGCCTCCCAAAGTGCTGGGATTACAGGCGTGAGCCACCGCGCCCGGCCTATCAATGCCATTTTCTAAATGCATACTGTGTGAAGCACCTTACACATATTACCTCATGTAATCTTCCCAAAAAAAAGCAAGATAAGTACTTTTTTTTTTTTTTTTGAGACGGAGTGTCACTCTGTCGCCCAGGCTGGAGTGCAGTGGTGTAATCTTGGCTCACTGCAAGCTTTGCCTCCTGGGTTCAAGCAATTCTCCTGCCTTGGCCTCCTGAGTAGCTGGGATTACAGGCGCATGACACCACGTCCTGCTAATTTTTGTATTTTTAGTAGAGGTGGGGTTTCACCATGTCGGTCAGGCTAGTCTTCAACTCCTGACCTTGTGATCCACCCGCCTTGGCCTCCCAAAGTGCTAGGATTACAGGCATGAGCCTCCGCACCCGGCCAAAATAAGTACTTTCATTTTCCCTATTCTACATATGAGAACACAGACTCAGCAATGTTAAGTGACTTACTCAAAGTTACAAAGCTAGTACATGGTAGAACTTGATTTTGACCTCAAATCTAACTTCAAAAGTTGATGTTTTTTAACAACCACTTATATTGCCCTGATATTTTTCAGGTTTAAAAAAAAATAAAAGTAATATGTGTTCATTGGAAAAAACTTAGAGTATTATGAAAGAAAAATTTCCATATCGTTACTTCTCTTTCTAATCCTACTCTCTAAGAATTATCCCTATTTCATATGTTCCTTTCAGTCATATATTCATATAGTGGTTCTTTACCTTAGCTGTACATTATATCCACCTGGGATGCTTTCAAAAAAATACTGATAGCTGGGCTCCAGACCAACCATTAAATAAGATTACCTGGGGATGGGGCCCATGCATCATTAATTTCGAAAGCCTCCCAGGTGATTAAAATGTGCAGTTGTAAATGACATTACATTATCTAGATGCTTCTTCTTGTTTGCCCTTTCTTGTCTCATTTGTTGATACTCCTTCCTCCTGTCCCATAAATACAGATGCTGTTTTGGAACCATATTTTTCTATTTTTAATCCTTTTTACAGTATTTATTTCACTTCAGCAATTGAAAACCTTCCATATTAATCTGTCAAGACTCTTACAATAACTCCTAAATCTATTCTCAAGTCTTTATCTTTCTCCAAGCTTAAATTCCAGACTACTATATAACCCATAATTCTCCAGAAAAATTAATCTGGTTTCAATTTAGAAACTAAATTTGAAGTTAAAAGATTAGATGCAGAAACTCATAGTAGTAACTATCCAAATAAAACTGTATCTGCGATGGAGGCCTGAACTAGTGAAGAAATGGAGTAAATATAAGATACTGTCAACAAGAAGAGAATAGGATTTAGTAACTGAATAGAGATTGGAGATAAAGAGAAGGGGAGTCTAAAACAGCTGGGGTTTACTGGAAGAATTGGTACTACAAAAAGGAATAGAGAAATCAGAAGGAAAAAGCATAGTTATTATTACTGCCACTTTTGGATGAAGAATCTCAGTAGTATTAGTTGATTTGCCCAGTGTTCCCAGGTATCTGAATTGAGAGCAGCTGTTCTGCATCTCACTATATTACTTGGTCAGCAGAATCATAATCTAGCCCTAAACCCAACCACCCATCCAACTTGAGTGTCTGCTATTCCCCAGTACAAATGTACTGTTCTAGTAAGATCAATCTGCTCACAATCTTTTACATATGTCAGCCTCATTCTAGCTCCATGTCCTTGACTAGAATGAACTCTCAGTCATCCTTCAAAGATGCAAAAATATTTCCCATTTATTTTAAACCACAGGGGGATATGTTCCTTTGTCTTGCTCAAAAAAACAGACACCTGGATCTACACTGCCTTGTGCTTCTTTCCAAATATTAAATATATTCCTGTTCTCACAAGGATTTCCTTAAGGAAACAGATTAGTACTTTAAAACTTATCTCCTCCACAGTGAGGAGGGGTTCCTTTGGAGTAAAGCATTATTTGCTGGGGCATCTCCTTTCATTCATCTTTCTAATTGCTGTGATGTACCAAAGCAGAATAGGACTGAACTCAGTCGAGATGGGAAATCATTATTCACCAGATTGTGCCTGATGAGTTCTTTAGCAAATTCAAAGGATGAAGAAGCATTGTCCATCAAGCTTTTGAGTTCTGCCTGAAATTTAAAAAAGAAAGGCTTATGAAAATGACAAGTGTATAGTTCTTATACCATATATTGACACAATGGTTTATAATTTACAAGGAATTTAACATGCTATTTCATTCGATCCTCATGACTCTAGGTCAATGTAATTATTATTATCCACATTTTCAAATGAGGGCAATAATAAATGGAAACAACGAGGCTTATAAAAGTTAAGGGACTTGGGCCGGGCGCAGTGGCTCATGCCTGTAATCCCAGCACTTTGGGAGGCCAAGGCGGGCAGATCACAAGATCAACAGATCGAGACCATGTTTCCTCTGGTCAACGTGGTGAAACCCCATCTCTGCTAAAAGTACAAAAAAATTAGCTAGGCGTGGTAGCGCGCGCCTGTAGTCCCAGCTACTCAGGAGGCTGAGGCAGGAGAATCACTTGAACCTGGGAGGCGGAGGTTGAAGTGAGCCAAGATTGCGCCACTGCACTCCAGCCTGGTGACAGAGCGAGACTGTCTCAAAAAAAAAAAAAAAAAAGTTAAGTGACTTGAAACTTATACTAAGCAGCAAGTTTGAAAACTGGGATACTCAAGTCTGAAGACTCCTAGAGTTAGTTTTTTCTTTCAGTGTCAAAGGTGATTAACAAGCTAAGCCTTAAACAACTAAGGTTGATTCTTTAATCTGAAAGGAGATGTTAAGAAATCCTCCTTTCATCCCTTTTCTATTTCTATTAGTAGGTTGCTAAGCTTTTCTGGATAAAATCATTAAATTCTTGATTGTTCTTCACTAACTACCACAAACTCATTCTGCCTGATCTCATAGTTGGGAGTGCATGTCTGCTCAGCAATTTTTTTTTATCACTCTTCTCTTGTCCACAGTACAATTCCAAAGTTTTGGGTAGTATTAGTTTACATCAGCAGTTTTCAAGCTTTTTGGTCTCAAGATCCCTTTTATACTCTATAAATAATCTCAAAGAATTTTTGTTTATGTGGGAAATAGCCATCAATACTTATCATATCAGAAATTAAAACAGAAAATTTTAAGTATTCAATTCATTGAAAATGGCAGTAATAATATGCCTTAAAATATGTTGGAATTAACATTTGGTCTCAATTTCAGAGCAACTTGTCATTACTGAAGATAAAAAAATTAAATTTTTTAAAAGTTTAAAAATAACAATAATAAACCCCACTATATATTGACATACATATTTTTTACTTTAAGAAACTGTACTTATCAAATCAAAAATTTAGTGAGAACAGTGTTATTGTTTTACATTTTTTGCAAATATCTTTAATGTCTGGCTTAACAGGGGATAGATGGATTGTCATATCTGTATCTGCATTTGATCTATTTTAAGACCATATGGTGCCAGGTGACAAAGACAAAAAAGAAAGCCCAATACCAGCACAAGGTGGGAAGTCTAGTGAAAGACCCTTCCCACAATCAGCAGGAACTACTAAAGAGCTACACTGGCAAAGGAAGGATAAAATGGAATTTTCTATGAACTTTTTGGGGACCCCTTGTACATAAATTAATAAAATAAAAAAACAGTTATATAATAGGATTTTTGAAAGTTGATTTTTGAAAAGACTAAAAAAATGTGAAAATGTAAATGAAATTGTCAAATTTTTAGAAAAATACAACTTACCAAAAATAACACAAGAAGAAATAGAAAACATGCATAGTCCTATAACCACTAAAGGAACTGAATTAGGTAATTTAAAATCTTCCAAACCTAGACAGTTTTGTCAATGAGTTCTACTAAACATTTAAGAAATATAAAAGCCAATCTTATACAAACTTTTCCAGAAAATAGAAACATATGGTACCTGCTTCAATTCATTCATTTTCCTTTGAGATAATCTTTGCACCAAATCCTGACAAGAACTATACCAAAAAAGGAAATTATAAACCAATCGAACCAATATGTATTGATGCAACAAATTAAATAATAGCTATCTAATATGTGATATGTAAAGAGAAGAATGAACCATGATGAAGCTGGGTTTATTCTGGTATAACATTGATTTTTAAAATATTCTGTTTTTTGAGACAGGGTCTCACTCTGCCACCCAGGCTGGAGTGCAGTGGCACCATCTTAGCTCACTGCAACCCCTGTCCCCCAGGCTCAAGTGATCCTCCCACCTCAGCCTCCCAAGTATCTGAAACCACAGCCACATGCCACCACACCAGGGTAATTTTTGTATTTTTAGTACAGATGGGATTTCACCATGCTGTCCAGGCTGGTCTCAAACTCCTGACCTCAAATGATCCGCCTATCTCAGCCTCCCAAAGTGCTGGGATTACAGACATGAGCCACCATGTCCAGCCTAAAGTTGATTTAACAGTAGAAAATACTTCAAATAATTTGCCACAAGAATAAAGGAAAATGATATGACTGTCTTAATAGACGAAGAATACAAGATGTTATACTTCAACATCTGATCCTTATAAAACCTCTTAGCAAATTAACACTAGAAGGGAAGTTCCTTAATCTGATAAAGGATATCTTTAAAAATCTACATTAAACATCATACTTAATGATGAAATATCATCAAAAGCTTTTCCTTTGAGATAAAAAACCTTACAAGGATATTTCCTTTTTTACTTTGTTTTTGTTTTTGTTTTGAGATGGTGTCTAGCTCTGTCGCCTAGGCTGGAGTGCAGTGGCATAGTCTTGGCTCACTGCAACCTCTGCCTCCCAGATTCAAGCCATTCTCCTGCCTCAGCCTCCCAAGTAGCTGGGATTACAGGTGCATGCCACCATGCCCGGCTAATTTTTGTATTTTTAGTAGAGATAGGATTTCACCATGTTGGTCAGGCTGGTCTGGAACTCCTGACCTCGAGTGATCTGCCTGCCTCGGCCTCCCAAAGTGCTGGGATTACAGGCATGTGCCACCACGCCCAGCTAATTTTGTATTTTTAGTAGAGATGGGGTTTCACCACGTTGGTCAGGCTGGTCTCGAACTCCTGACCTCAGGTGATCCATCCAGGTTGGCCTCCCAAAGTTCTGGGATTACAGGCGTGAGCCACCGTGCCTAGCCAGAAATGGTTTCTTAAGATACAGAAAGCACTAAACATAAAGAAAAAGATCAATGTGACTATGTTTCAGCCTATAAAATCTTTAATAATTACAAATATTTACTGACAGTTTACCATGTATATCAAGTTAAGGACTTTACATACCTCATACCATTTAATCTTCACAAGAACCTACAATGAGTCAATACTATTTTTTCCCTGTTTTACAGATGATGCTTAAGGAAGTTAAGTATTTCACCTGAAGTCACATAGCAACTATGCCAGGGTTGAAATTTGGGTCTATCCGATTCCAAGCCCAAACTCATAATCACTACCCTAGAGGCTGTGCCAGTTTTGGGGGAAAAGTTCTTCAACTCTTTAGTCTCTAAAACCAGCAGCTTTCTCCTCCTTTTTTATTTTATTTTTTTAAACCAGCATCTTACATTCAATGTTTCTATTTTTTCATCATCTACTTGCCATCCTTTCTGCCACACCCTCTATGAGAATTCTCAATCTGAGTTGTTACTCACTCACTCCTGATCTCCTTGCAACCTAGCTTCAAGCTCCAATAATAATGATATCCTGTGGCTCACGCTTGTAATCCCAGCACTTTGGGAGGCCGAGGGGGGTGGATCACGAGGTCAGGAGATCGAGACCACGGTGAAACCCCGTCTCTACTAAAAATACAAAAAATTAGCCGGGCATGGTGGCGGGCGCCTGTAGTCCCAGCTACTTGGAGAGGCTGAGGCAGGAGAATGGCGTGAACCCGGGAGGCGGAGCTTGCAGTGAGCCGAGATTGGGCCACTGCACTCCAGCCTGGGTGACAGAGCGAGACTCCGTCTCAAAAAAAAAAAAAAATGATATCCTAATCAGATAAGGAAATGTAGGAAACTCTAATTAAAATGGCCTTTTCTCAGTCTTCATTTCTGCTGACCTTTTGTACCTCCTCCTTCTTTTAAATGTGATTCTCCTTAATTTGTCAGTCATACTTTTAATTTCTCATTCAACAAATAAGTAGTTGGCATCAACTTTGTGCAAGCATTGTGCTCAGTCCTGGGACACAAATGTCAAAAGACACAGTCTCAACCATCAATGAGCTTGTTTAGATTGAAGATAGTTAGGCAACTGACAAATAATAAGCAGAATGGAGACATTTTGTGTGTGTGTATGGCAGGACATTTTAGTGGTTAAGTCTATGTTGGAGTCAGATAGACAAAAGTTTGAGATTTGAATTTGCCACTTGTTATGTTAGTTGCATAAGCCTGAACAAGTTACTCAAAGTACTTTAAGAACTAAGTCAATCATTACAAATTATTTCCTGTTTACTTTAGAAAAGCAGGATGCTATTGGTGTTTGTGAGAGACTAAACAATATAATATAGACCCTGTTATACAAGTTAGAAGAGTGTCTGAATTTAAATAGCTTATTAAAATTATAGTAATTAAACATAAACTCTATCTTACTGCTACCAAAAAAAGGTTCTTCTGGTACATTTGACATAGCCTTCTACTGCTGGAGTACATTATAAAATCAATATATAAACTACATTGACACAATTTCAAAGGAAAAAGCTTGTCTTTTGGGGTCAGAAGTACACTCTGATGTCCTAACTTGGATAATTCTAGGTGTATACTATAGATAGGATATTGAGTAACCATACTATGGAAATGACATATACAGACAAAATGTAAACATTTAATAAATTGGACCATACACCAAAATTGGTAAATTTCCCCAAGACTGATTGACTCCAGGTAGAAGGGCAAGAATGTATTTCATTTATTTGTTCTTACTAATGGGTGAAAACTCTAAAGACACCAAATTGCTAATTCAGTCTATTACTAAACTGCTGATGCTGGAAACAAGCCAATTAGGCAGACTTGGGGGACTCTTTAGTTGAAATGACTATTATCCCAAGAATGTATTTTATTTAATATATAAGTATATATTACGTGCTCAAGTGTATACTAAGTAATTCAGTTTGGAGGGCAAGGGTAGGATTTTTAAAGTTTGACACATGCAGAAATTTTACATTTAAATTTTGGTGGCTTCTGACATCAACTAAAGTAATAACCATGTTAAATTATCTATTTATATCCATATATTTGTATATAGATATAGTGTAGAACATATTCTCTATTCTTTATCTATGTATGTATCTACCTATATCTATATATGTATATATGTGTATATGTTAAATAAAATTATGTTATTAAAATGTTAGTAAAGTTACATGTTATTTAAAACATGTTAAATTAAATAAAAAGAGGTAATAATCTATGGCCTCCTGTGTTTTCTCGATTTCCTACAAAACGAGAACTACAATAGCCTCTAACCACAGGCTTGTCAGGGAAATTAAATAATGGATTTAAAGTGTTCTGCATGGTGCCTACAAGTTAGCCAATTTCTAAGTATTTATAAAATGTCCACTATTTTTGCCTCTTGGGCTAACCTTAAAAAAGAAGTTGACGTGTACCAAGCAGAGAAAGAAGGAAGTCATTCCAGGAGTGAGAATGCTGCACACAAAGCTATGGTGGTAAGACAGTATGACATGTAGAACAAATTCAGTGGTTGGACTGAAGATAACAAGACTGACTAAAGGCAGGAACACTATTTAAAGAGCCAAAATAAGAGGTGAGAAACTCCTGGATTAGAATAGTGGCCAAGGAGAGGAAGGGATAGATAAAAGCTATATCTAGGATGTATAGCTGATAGGAACTAAGGGATGATTATATGGAGATGAAGAAGAGAGCCAACAGATATGCCAGGTTTCTTTCTTTCTTTCTTTTTTTCTTTGAGACGGAGTCTTGCTCTGTCGCCCAGGCTGGAGGGCAGTGGAACGATCTCGGCTCACTGCCAGCTCCGCCTCCCAGGTTCACGCCATTCTCCTGCCTCGGCCTCTCCGAGTAGCTGGGACTACAGGCGCCCGCCACCACACCCGGCTAATTTTTTGTGTTTTTAGTAGAGATGAGGTTTCACCGTGTTAGCCAGGATGGTCTGATCTTGTGATCCACCAGCCTCGGCCTCCCAAAGTGCTGGGATTACAGGCGTGAGCCACTGCACCCAGCCCAGATATGCCAGGTTTCTAATGTGGTTTACTGGATGTATGTTGGTGACATTCAATCACAGAGCCACACACAGATTCTAGAGGAAGAAGCTGAAGCATTTGTTTTTTGGTTTTTGGGTTTTTTTGAGACAGAGTCTCGCTCTGTCGCCTAGGCTGGAGTGCAGTGGCTCAATCTCGGGCTCACTGAAACCTCCGCCGGCCCCCAAACCCCCCAGGAGCTGGGATTACAGGCATGCGCCACCACACCCGGCTAATTTTTTGTATTTTTAGTAGAGATGGGGCCGTGTTGGCTAGGCTGGTCTCAAACTCCTGGCCTCAAGTGATCTGCCCACCTCGGCCTCCCAAAGTGCTGAGCTACAGCGCCCGGCCAGAAGCATTTGGTTTTAAACATAAGCATTTGGTTTTAAATGTAAGGCATCTCAGTAAAATAATCTACAATTTAATGGACATAACACAGAGAATTCAGAAGTCAACATTCTTTTTAGAATACCCGATAAACATATAATTAGGTTCTTATAGAATCACACTGGCAATGACAAAGGGATATTAATCAAGAGTTACAGATAACAGAGTTTCATGAATAACTTGGAAAGTATAAAGTAATTCAAATTGGAATGAAGTACATTAAAAACACACTTCCATCAATACCTCCGCTGCTCTGCCATTGTAAAGGCGAAAATGATTACAGGCTTTAAGATTGAGTGCGATGGTACTATCAGGAATTTGCTGAAGGTAAACAGCCAAAACTTCTTGAGACACATCATAGTAATCCAACTTGTAGTAGCAAAGGGCTACATAAACATTGAGGGCAAGGTATTCCCTATTAGATGAAAGAATTAGGGTTAACCATTTAAGTCTACTTCACGGAAATGTCAAATTACAAAGCTCAAATGGACAAGGCAAAGAGGACAGTTCATGAACCTGCCTTATGAAGAAAGAGGGCAAGATATAATCAGTATAATTTTTTTCTTTTCGCATTGCAATATTTGGGTGTTTTGATATAAGTAGAGTGAAAGATGACAACCAGAGAAGGGAAAGTTCATGCTGTTCATACTGAAAAACTAATATATGCAATAATTGAACATAAACACAAGCACACTCCACACAGAAGACCAACAGACAAGACATGTAGGCTTGACGGCTGGAAATGGAAGCAGGTAGGAGACTAAGAAGGTAATGCAAAAGAGGATGGAAGGAAGGGGGATGAGATATTTTTGGGAAGGGAGAGAGAGGCCAAGTGTTTAGTGATAAAGTTGGAATGTAAATTCTTAAGAATGGTTTGTATCTAATTTTGCCAGCAAGTTACCTACAATGTAACTATAATACTAAGTTTGATACATCTAGACCATACATTTCAACCGGGGTAATATCATAATCACCCCCAAAGGGGAAAAATTGGTTCTTAATGGGAGGATGAAAAAATCATACTCATTTTATATGTAAAGCACAGTTATACATATAGTACATAAATGGATATATATTAATATACATCTATCAGTATATTAAAATTTCATGGGAGGGCAATTGGGGGAAAAAGTCTTTTAGAAGGGTGACAATGCACAAAAAGGTAGAGAAAGCCTGATTTAGACAATATCTAATTCTTAATCTCACCAAATTATCAACTAAAGAGATTTGAACACATAGTGGTACTAGATCCAGAGGACACTAGATTCTCAAACTAGTTACAGAAGAAACTAACAAAATGAAAGAAATGTAGAGTAGGCATAAAAGGACACAGACCTGTTATCTAGCAGTATTCGCTTATATATATCTATAGCTTCTTGGTAGTGAGATCGCATATAGTGGATTGAGGCCAAACTGAGTTGATCTTCTGTGACATCCTGAAGATTTTGATGAAAGCTCATCAATTTTTTCTCATCATTAAACTAAAATTGTGAGAGTGAAAAAGACATGTAAAGATTCTTATTAGTGTTGTTAGAGAAATCAATATCTATGTGATAGAGATTTTAACTCTTCCTTCTTTAGCCATTGTGTCTCTCTCTTCTTCCTATTTCCCTTAGGTTCTTTGTCTTCTACTTCATTTCTCCTGCAAAGAAAGAATGGAAATAGCCTCTGGAGGCATAGCTTGACAATGACAATGGAAAGCCCTTAGGTTACAGTTAATATTATTTGACCCCTCCCCTTATCTTTTCTTTTTCTTTATATTTTCTCCCTTTCCTTTTTTCTTTTCTGTCTACTCTCTTTACTATTACCTGGTAACATTTTTAATCCGTTCTTTCTTTTTTTTTTTGAGACAGAGTCTTGCTCTGTACCCCAGGCTGGAGTGCAATGGCACGATCTTGGCTCACTGCAACCTCCGCCTCCCAGGTTCAAGCAATTCTCCAGCCTCAGCCTCCCAAGTCCCTGGGATTACAGGAGCACGCCACCACGCCCGGCTAATTTTTTGTATCTTTAGTAGAGATGGGGTTTCACCATGTTGGCCAGGTTGGTCTCAAACTCCTGACCTTGTGATCTGCCCACCTCGGCCTCCCAAAATGCTGGGATTACAGGCATGAACCACTGTGCCCAGCCAATCTGTTCTTTCATATCTCATTCTTCTTGGTAGACAATAGGGAATCAAAATGTATTTCTCATCATGTAACCTAGTGTACTCAATTTTTAATTTCCTGCTCTACATTTTTTCATCCTTTCTTCAGTTACTATACATTGTTGTTGTTTGAGATTGTCAGAATTCTATCCCAACCTTGTAATGCTTATTTCGTTAGACGGCTGCTGCAAATATTAGTTGCCTTTTGCTTATATATGGGGCAGAACAGATATATTTTTGACAGTGACCCTTAATATGTAGATTGCTCACTCCTGCCTGTTACAGAGAATGACTTATTAGCTTAAAAATTTGTCTGTAAAGAATTAGCTGTAAAGAATTGTCTTCTGTAGACTATCTAGTTACATGGAAAAATGTTCATGATACACTTTTAAGTGAAAAGCCTGGTTATAAAACAGAATATACACTATGATCCAAATTTGGCAATATATAGATATATATACACACATAAAAATACAAATTTTTTAAAGACTGGAAGAAGAGAGAGTAAAATATTACAGTGTTAGCTCTATGTGGCAATCTTACATGAAATCTTGATTTTTGTATGTATGTAATTTGCTATTTCCTAAAAGTACTATGATGAACATGTATTATTTTTATAATCAGAAGAAAAACACGATAAAATATATTTCTTTAAATTCAAAGACTTTCACTACTAATAATATTAGAGTAGCTTATAGTATGCAGTGCTCCCACCAAGAACATCTAGAAAATCTTAAAAACTACTGAAAAATCTGTGTAAAAGGGGCCAGGGCAGTGGCTCACACCTGTAGTCCCAGCACTTTGAGAGGCTGAGGTGAGCAGATCACTTGAGCTCAGGAGTTTGAGACCAGCCTGGGCAACATGGTAAAACCCTGTCTCTAAAAAAATTAGCTGGGCATGGCGGTGCACACTTGTAATCTCAGCTACTTGGGAGGCTGAGGCACAAGGATTGCTCAAGCCTGGGAGGCAGAGGTTACAGTGAGCTGAGATGGCGCCATTGCACTCCAGCCTGGGTGACGGGGAGTGAAATCCTGTCTCAAAAAAACAAACAAAAAAAATCTGTGTGAAGGGTTCAGAGAGCTACCAAGTGAGTGAAGACTTGAGATACCAAGATCCCAAGCAGAACAAAAGTGCAAAGAGGTGATTCTGATATTTAGTACCATTTTTTCTCTAATGGTACCTACCAATTCTCAATTGGTGGCTGAGTTGCTGAAAATTAAGCAGAGCTTCAAGAAGTCTTATGGGCTTAATGGACAAAAAAATAGAGATTGGGGCCCACCAAGCTATCAGTTGGGACCATTGGAAAGCTACCCTAGAAACAGAGGTAAAATGGAAACAGACCAGCTTTAAATTGTTACAATCTCTGACAGGTATCGTTGATTTGCCCCTTTTATATGTGCCTGCCAGAAGTAAAAGTAAATTCTAAATCCTCTCTGGAAGAAGACAAAAGCATCCAGAGACTCAAATTATCTCTATATATTTTAATATACAATAGCCAGCATTAAACACAATATTGCCAAGCAAACCAGGAGATAAGAAAATTTGACTGAAAACCAGGAAACAGCTGTCTACTATTGGAATTACTAGACATGGACTTTAAAAATAACTGTTATCAATATATTTAAGAAATTAAATTTAAAATTAGGAAATTTTAACTGGAAATTAGAAATTTAAAAAGTAATAAAATGTAAATTCTAAAAATAAATACAATAACTGAAATTAAGAACGAAATAGATAAATGGAATAGCTGATTAGACACAGCTGAAGGACGATGATTAGTAAAATAAATTTCTGCAGGAAATATACAGAAAATGTGACAAAGTGTTTACATGTGATACAAATAAAAGGTCTATATACATACATATTACTGGGAGCCTAGAAGGAAAGAAGAGAGTATAGAGCAGAAGCAAAATTTGAAGTAACAATGACCAAGGATTTTCTAAATTAAAAAAAGAAAAGACCTCGAGCAAGCACTATGAACCTGATGTAGTGTAATACAAAGAAAACCGTATCTGGGAATATTATAGGAAAAGTGCTAATAACAAAAACCAATGTATAAATCTTAAACATGATCAGAAAAAAACATCTTCATAGGAGCAACAATAAGACTGATGGCTAACATCTCAGTAGAGACAAGGACCTAGGAAGCAATAAAGCAATATCTTCAAAATGCTAAGCAAAAATAATTACCTACCTAGAACTCAACACTGAGAAAAAAATCCTTTAAAAAAGATAGTCAAATAAAAATATGTTTAGACAAAAACTGAGAGAATTCATCACCACTAAAGGAAATATTAAAGGAAATTCCTCAAATGGAAAATGATTTTAGATAGGAGCACAAACATGCAAGAAGAAATGAAGAGCAATGGAAAAGATAAATATGGCTAATTATAAATGAATATTAACTGCATAAAACAGTAATAAAACAGTCTTATGGGATTAGAAACATATAGACACTTCAAATGTATTTCAAATTTGCACATAAGATGGAGAGTAAATGAGTTTAAATGATCTAAGGTCCTTTAATTTTCTAGAAATTGGTAAAAGTACTAATCAATATCAAACTTTTTAATATGCAAAAGACACATGATATGGTAACTGCTAAAATAATATTAAGAATGTACATAACTAGCAAGCAAATTGAGGATAAATACATAGTTTTTAAAATCAATCCAAAAAAAGACAAGAAAGGAGAGAAAAAGGAACATAGACCACATGGACCAGCTGGGCAAATAGAGAACTAATAATAGGATGGCAGTTATGAAGCTAACCGTATCTGTAAATACATTAAGTAAATGGATTATATACTAGAGTGTTTTTTTTAATAAAGATTTTAACTGGATTTTAAAACCCACAAAACTCATTTATATGCTGTTTATAAGAGTCACCTTAAATTTAAGGACGTAGAAAGGTAGAAAGTAAAAGGATAGATGAGAGATATAATAGGCAAATGCTACCCAAAAAAGCTAGTATAGCTTACAAATATGACAAAGAGAAATTTTTTAGAGATGAGAGATATTTCATGATAATATATGTTTCAGTCTACTAGGAAGACATTATTGCTAGATAGTCTACTAGCAATTCTAAGTTTGTGTGCACTTAATGACAGAGTCTGCAAAACATGTAAAGCAGAACTAAAAAGAGAAAGAGACAAAGTGACAATTACCATGTGGAATTTCTAAATGTACCAAAAATAATTATTTTCATATAATGCCTGTGGATGATTAAACTTTCTGTAAAACAACTTAGCAATATCAATTAAAAGCTTTAAAGTTGCTCATATCCAATAGGTATGTCCATTTCTAGGATGTTCAGAATGACATTTTTATAAATTTTTAAAATTATAAATAATCTAAAAGTCAAATAACTAAGAAACGTTGAATAAATAATGGCACATATGATGCATTTGGTGGAATGCTATAAAACAATTTTTTAAATAAACAATTATTTAAAATTTTAAATTTGAAAAATTATTTAAAAATAATTTTATCATTATCAAAATTTTTACAAAATTATACAGCAATTCTGAAAAGTGTATATTTATTTCTAGGAGTCAGGAGAAGGAGACTCTGAGTCTGCTTCCTAAGAGATAATAGGATAGTTGACACAAACTAAACTTATTTTTTTTTTTGAGACAGAGTCTCGCTCTGTCGCCCAGGCTGGAGTGCAGTGGCACGATCTCGGCTCACTGCAACCCCCGCCTCCTGGGTTCAAGTGATTCTCCTCCCTCAGCCTCCCCAGTAGCTGGGATTAAAGGCGTGTGCCACCAAGCTCAGCTAATTTTTTTTGTATTTTTAGTAGACACATGGTTTCACCATGTTGGCCAAGCTGGTCTCGAATTCCTGACTTCAGATTATCTGCCCGCTTCAGCCTCCCAAAGTGCTGGGATTACAGGCGTGAGCCACCATGCCCAGTCTAAACTTCTTATATGACTGTTGCTTAAGGAGAAATAAAACCTAACATCTCTGAATAAATTCAGCAGGTAAAGAACATTGATAGAGGAGAAAATATCAATTTCTCCTCTATACAATTAACAGTTATATTCCACTTGTTCTACAAAACCATTAACAAGAATTTCTAATTAAGTATCTCTCACTAGTGTTAGTAACAAGAAGGAAGAAAAATAAAAATATTTTTAAAACAAAAAAATGTGAAATGAGAACATAAATACCTTGTGAGCCAAGTGGAAGAGGAGGCGGTTTTGGAGTCGGCTTTTTGAAGCTGAAAAAAAAATCCAAGCTGCTTATTAAAGAACTCAACAGTCTAGCAGTCACTTGTAGGAATGAAATGAGACTCGGATGAATCTTCCCAAACCTTACTTATCTGATCCTAATATGTCTCTGCTAGAATACATAGTGTTTGAGTCTGGTCTCCACCTGCAGTAGCAAAAACAGCATCAAGAACTAGAAGAGAAATGTGCTAAGATTCTGCTCTTCTCCACTGCTTGTTCTACCTGATCCTATTACGGTGATCCACGACGCAACACTCCACACACAGGGTTATAGTAGCAGCCCGCCTCTGTGTTGTTCATATACCAAACCAAACAGTGGTAAGAGACAACCACGGTCATCTCAATGTGTGTATGAATCCACTCTCATTCACCTCTTAGTCCCAGTATTCTTTGTTAATTCCTTCTGATATCTCCTTTTCCACAATTATACTGCCATATTTTCCTAAATACTAGCCCAGTCTCTATCCCACAGATTTTCTAGCATAATTATGTGCCATACTGAAACAGGCAGTCAAGCAAAAATGTTAACAGCTTTTAAGTTCCAAATCTCCTTTACACTCTTGGAAAACTTTCTGATTCTGGATACCCGATTTTTTTTTTTTTTTTTTTGAGACGGAGTCTCGCTCTGTCGCCCAGGCTGGGGTGCAGTGGCGCAATCTCGGCTCACTGCAAGCTCCGCCTCCCAGGTTCACGCCATTCTCCTGCCTCAGCCTCTCCGAGTAGCTGGGACTACAGGTGCCCGCCACCACGCCCGGCTAATTTTTTTGTATTTTTAGAAGAGGCGGGGTTTCACCGTGGTCTCGATCTCCTGACCTCGTGATCCGCCCGCCTTGGCCTCCCAAAGTGCTGGGATTACAAGCGTGAGCCACCGCACCCGGCCTCTGGATACCCGATTCTATCTCTTTTACAGAAAAAGTCATACTTCAATGCATAAGAAAGAAAAAAAAATATGGAAATAGAGATAGCTACCACGATCACCTTATATGTGTCTAACACTGTTCTTAGCACAGATAAAGCCTAGAAATATGAGATAAAGTAAGTAATATAAAAGACCTTATAACTAAATTAGGAAAAACTACATTAGTACATATGAAATAATTTGGGTGCAAATCAAGAGAGGCTTTGCTGGGCGTGGTGGCAGGCGTGTCTGTAGTCTCAGCTACTCAGGAGGCTGGGGCTGGAGGATGGCTTGAACCCAGGAGTTTGAAGCTATAGCATGCTATGCTCAGACCTATGAATAGCCACTGTACTCCAGCTTGGGCAACATAGTGAGACCCTGTCTTTTTTTTTTTCAGAGTCTTGTTCTGTTGCCCAGGTTGGAGTGCAGTGGCGCAATCTCGGCTCACTGCAAGCTCCACTCCCCGGGTTCATGCCATTCTCCTGCCTCAGCCTCTCCGAGTAGCTGGGACAACAGGCGCCCACCACCACACCCGGCTAATTTTTTTGTATTTTTAGTAGAGACGGGGTTTCACCGTGTTAGCCAGGATGGTCTCGATCTCCTGACCTCGTGATCCGCCCGCCTCGGCCTCCCAAAGTGCTGGGATTACAGGCGTGAGCCACTGCGCCCGGCTGACTCTGTCTCTTTAAAAAAATTAAAAAGTCTTCAAGTTCCATGTTTGCCATGAATTTGGGCTGAAATTCTTTATATGTATAAATTAATTCTACCTCGAATACATTTTTCCCTATCAAACATTACAGTGCCCACTTTCTCTGCATTTCCTTGACCTTAATTTGGTTCATACTTTAACAAACTTTTTTTTTTTTTTTTTTTTTTTTTTTGAGGTGGAGTTTCACTCTTGTTGCCCAGGCTGGAGTGCAATGGCGCGATCTGGGCTCACTGCAACCTCCACCTCCCGGGTTCAAGTGATTCTCCTGCCTCAGCCTCCCGAGTAGCTGGGATTACAGGCATGCACCACCTTTTGTATTTTTGTATTTTTAGTAGAGATGGGGTTTCTCCATGTTGGTCAGGCTGGTCTCGAACTCCTCACCTCAGGTGATCTGCCCACCTTAGCCTCCCAAAGTGCTGGGATAATAGGCGTGAGCAACCGCGCCCAGCCATCTTTAACTTTTTCTACCATGTTTCCCTTTTATTCTTATTTTTAAATTTGAGTACAATCGCCCTGAGATGAATATCATATGTAAGAAAGCAGAAGGGATGATTTCTGGATTCTTCAAACTGAAATTGCTGGGTTTCTCACTTAGAAACAGGAAAAGCAGCCATAAAGTCCACAGCCATAAGAGCCTGAACAAAACTATACCTAACTACCACCAACAGCATGCCCACCCTCCTGTGATGGGGCCTAAGAAAGACACATGGACCTTTTTCTTCTTTTGTCCTTCTGTTTTTTGGCTGTAGCCTGGTGGGGCATAGCACTAACTCTCTCTTTAAACATAGTTACTCTAATCCAATATTCTTTGAGGATTAAAGCTATTTTTTTAGCTTTCTAATATCAATTTTTTTTCTCAAGAGAAGAAGGAATACATTGTTTTAAAATCTTCAAAACAACTCTTAACTATGAATGAAGAATATCAGATATAAGAGCCCCTTTACCTTTAAATCCAGCTGCTTCAGCTTGTTTATACATCCCAAGAAAGAAGTAGGTGCAAGCTAGGTTCACCCAGACTTCAGAATTACAATTTTCCTCTTTTGTAGCATTTTCGTATTCCTGAAATATATAGTAAGCAGTGATCTCGTTTTGGCAGCAAAGCAATTGATGGGCCATTCTTCCATAATGGAATAGGATTTCATACTGAGATTAAGCAACTTCACATTTAGGGAATCCTACACACTCTGCAATTATTCTATCCTGAAAAGGTTAAATACTGAAGCTAAAGCTCAGTCCTGCATCTGCAGGGCTATTGTCCATATAATCTTATACTTGGTGGTTTTTGTCCCCCAATTAATACTGATAGGGACTAACAAACAGTAGAAACAAAAAGTAACTGAAATATTTTATTTCTGCTAACTTAAAAAGACATACAAGATACCCTTTAAGAAATTCACACATTCTTAAAATCTGATGGCTTTAATACACTACAAGTTTCATTTCATTCTAATTGTTTTCTGGCTTTTTTGGCATTGAGGGGGCCTTCATATTTTTAAAATGTTTTGTTTTTCCTGCCAAGGACACTTTCTAAGACTCACTTTGTTAGTGACATTTTCCATATACTCTCACTTTTTATCAGTCTTTCCCAGGTGCCTTTATTTCATTTTCTTACTACAAGTGGGTTGTTCTTTCTATCCTCCTATGCCTTTTACTAATACTACCAGCCTCTATTCTGTCCTTTTCACATCTTCC
The DNA here is from genome assembly GCF_009828535.3 of Hylobates moloch. Classification (NCBI taxonomy): domain Eukaryota; kingdom Metazoa; phylum Chordata; class Mammalia; order Primates; family Hylobatidae; genus Hylobates; species Hylobates moloch. Next base: position 220,203,866 of record NW_026652276.1, on the reverse strand, counting down.
CTTTTCCTTCACCAACTTTGTTCCTTTGTTCTTCATCTCGCCTCCTCATTACCTGTCCTTGAATATTTTCATTTTAGTTATGAAGGTTCTTCAAATTTGCTTAGATTACATCTTGGGAATGAGAATATGTAGGAAATGTGGCTGGGCGCAGTGGCTCACGCCTGTCATCCCAGCACTTTGGGAGGCCGAGGCGGGTGGATCACGAGGTCAGGAGATCGAGACCATCCTGGCCAACATGGTGAAACCCCATCTCTACTAAAACACATAAAAACTTAGCCGGGCATGGTGGCGCATGCCTGTAGTCCCAGCTACTCGGGGGGCTGAGGCAGGGGAATTGCTTGAACCCAGGAGGCGGAGGTTGCCGTGAGCCAAGATCGCACCACTGCATTCGAGCCTGGGTGACAGAGCAAGGCTCCTCAAAAAAAAAAAAAAAAAGAAAGTAAATCCATAATCCTATTGATTAATTATTGTAGATGAGTAGGGTTTACAATGACCAAGAAAAACAATTTCCCCAAAACAATTCTACTTGTAAAAATATAAATATAATCATTCCTATGTCTAAAAATAACCAAGCAAAGGAAAAGTGAAATTCTCTTGAGAGAAGACTCATGAAAGTTTTTATCAAAATGGCTTAATTTCCCTGTTCTGAAGATTGACTTAATAAATGCTAATACCAATATGTTGTACAATCTCATTAGTATGCATGTAAAAGTAAAACGTACACAAGATACATGTACATATACAGTAGCCCTCCTTTACCCACAGGGGATATGTTTAAAGATCCCTAGTAGATGCCTGAAATCTTGGATAGTACTGAATCCTATATATATTATGTTTTTTTCCTATACATACACACCTGTGATAAAGTTTAATTTATAAGCTAGGCACAATAAGAGATTAACACCAATAATGGATAATAGAACTATAACACTATATGGTAATAAAAGTTATGAGGATGTGGTCTCTTTTGCTCTCTCTCTCTGAAAATATCTTATTATACTGTACTCACCTATTTTTAGACTGAGATTGACCTTGGGTAACTCAGATGGACCTCGGGAAGCAAAACCATAGACAAGGGGGAACTACTGTAATGGAACATATTAACATCAGATGATTACTGAAGCCATAAATTTTTAAAAAGTTAGTGGTTACCTTCATTAACAAGTATAATTGAGGAATGCAAATAGGTAACTTCTTTTTGTTTCCTTCTGCATTGTTTGAATTTTACCATGAACATGTATTATTATAATATAAAGTTTAATAACATTTTAAACACAGTTCTGTTAGGAAAAAAAATTTTTTTACACTAACCTCCAGAGCTCTTTTGTAGTCACCCAGATGAAAGGCACAATATCCAATCCACAAATTAGTATCCTCTTCTTCTTCCCCAACATGACGTTTGAACTTCAGGTTAAAAATGTATTTAAAAAACATGAAAATTTTGAATAGTAAACTCTCTGTTTAAAAAAAAATGCTATGTTGGGTTACTGACGAACAACAGGCAATCTAAGTATTAGAAACATGACAATATGAGGTTTAATTAAACCTATACCTACAGGACAAGTATCTTCTAATTGTCACAGAAATTTATATTTTCAAGTATTTCATATATGGCTTTCTGTATTTACTGATATTATACTCCAGAAAGCATTTGAGTTGCCTAACAATTCTGGGTGATATATAAGGAAGAGAATTATGTAAAATATTTAAAGCCAAATAACTGAAGGTTAGAGAGGCTGAACCATGAACTCAAGGCCACACGGCCAGCATGTGTGCTGGCAGGGACTTAAAGAAATGCCTGACTCCAAAGCCCGTGTTGTCACCCTCCATGCTCTACTGCATTTAACCTCCCGCTTGAGTCCTGTTGCATTAACACACGCATATATTTACTAATAGGTTGTAACCTTTCACTGAGGACAAGCCATTAAATCTTTCTATTACCCTTGAGCAGGCTAGCTTACAAGGCCTACAAGAGTTAAGGATGTTCAGAAGACTTGGCCTCACTTATGTCCATTGTGAACAAATATTTATGAATTCCTCAGCCAACAAAAGAAGAGCCTTATTTTGGAGGAAAAGACTGAGACCTTGACGGAGAATTCTGAATTTCCATGGTAAGATGAGCTTTTTTTCACTCTGCAGGGTGTAAATCAAATAGGGAGCCAACACATATTTACGGAGCATCACTATAGAACTTCAGGTGCCTCAGTCATTACAAGATGAAGACATCCCTTTGATATTTTCTTGTCTCGGCTGAGAATTTACTCCTGTAGCTAACTCTACAACATTAGAAATCCTCCTCATACCAAATGCTATGAATTTGAGTATCGTGCATTAATTCTAGAGAAATTCTCATGTGAGGTTTCCCTGAATTCCCTGGAGCTACAGGAAAGCCCATGAGACTTCCTTACTCCAAACCATAGCAGTTTCCATTCCCACGCAGCAGGGTACTCCAACTAACGACCTAAGAATGTGAGCAAAGAGCACAGCCTCCCTGCCAACTTAAAGGCAGCCTGGCCCTGTAATCCCAGCATTTTGGGAGGCCAGAAGCAGGAGGATCCGTAGAGCCCAGGAGTTCAAGACCAGCCTGGGCAACATGGTGAGACCCCTGTCTCCACACACACACACAAATAGCCAATCAAATGAAAATTAGCCAGGCACAGTGGCACGTGCCTGTAGTCTCAGCTACTTGGGAGGCTGAGGTGGGAGACTTGTGTGAGCCCTGGGAGGTTGAGGCTGCAGTGAGCCACCATCACGCCACTGCATTCCAGCCTGGGTGACAGAATGAGACCCTGTCTCAAAAATAAAATAAAATAAATAAAGGCAACCTGGTGTTATACAATAAGGAAAATGTGGTCACTGTCTTAGAGAAAAAAGAGGAAAACAGACTGATGAAAATAGATACATACATAGCACTCAGTCCACTGATTCACAGAACTAGAAGGTTCTTCCATGCCAACTCCCCCACTGTAAAGATGAGAAAGCTGATGCCCAAAAAGCTAAACAACACGCTCAATGCCAGAGCACTTAGTAAGAAGGCAAACTAGGCCGGGCGCGGTGGCCCACGCCTGTAAGCCCAGCACTTTGGGAGGCCAAGGCAGGTGGATCACCTGAGGCCAGGAGTTTGAGACCAGCCTGGCCAACATGGTGAAACCCCATCTCTACTAAAAATACAAATATTAGCCAGGTATGGTGGCAGGCACTTCTAATCTCAGCTACTCAGGAGGCTGAGGCAGGAGAATTGCTTGAACCAGGGAGGTACAGGTTGCAGTGAGCTGTTGCGCCATTGCACTCTAGCCTGGGTGACAAGAGTGAAACTCCATCTCAAAAAAAGAAAAAAGAAAAAAAAAAGAAAGTGAACTATCCATGGAAGATGGAGAAATATATGTAAACCTAATTATAACAATTATTAATGGTAGATTCAGAGTAATATAGATGGAGCAGCATTTTAAGAGAAATGAGTGTGGCATAACAAAACCAGACCATGCTGTCAGAACTCTTCATTCTTTGGTGCAACCCTTCACCCTCCTATAACATGTGTTTCCCACAAAGCAGTTTTTCAAAGCGTAGTCTCCTGGGACCATTTCCATCAGAAGCACTTAGACTACTCACCTTAAAATGCAGATTCCTGAGCACCACTGCAGACCTAGAGCAGAAGCCCAGGAATCGATATCTTATTAAGTACCCTAGGTAATTCCAATGTATATTAAAAGGTGAGAACTACTGCCTTGGAGATTTGAAATATTTTCTGGGGCTATATTTTCAACCATAAGCATGTTAGAATTATTTAAATTTGATCAAAATTTTAGAACACATAATAGGAAAAAATCATACATTGAACAAGGGTTGGGATAAGCAATGTGTGAAATGACATTGTATTAAATATCCCTTCATATTTTTAGATTGTAATCACCATTGGTGAACTAGACATACTCAAAAGTGGCCCTCAAGAAATAAGTTTTTTTGGTTTGTTTGTTTTGTTTTGTTTTGTTTTGTTTTGAGACAGAGTCTTGCCTCGTAGCCAGGCTGGAGTGCAGCGGCATGATCTTGGCTCACTGCAACCTCCGCCTCTCGGGTTCAAGTGATTCTCCAGCCTCAGCCTCCCGAGTAGCTGGGACTACAGGCACGTGCCACCACGCCCCGCTAATTTTTGTATTTTTAATAGAGACGGGGTTTCACCATGTTGGCCAGGATGGTCTCGATCTCTTGACTTCGTGATCTGCCCGCCTCCGCCTCCCGAAGTGCTGGGATTACAGGCGTGAGCCACCACGCCCGGCCAAGTTTAGTTTTTTTAGTTCATTTTTTATCAGGTTTATAGTTAACTTGGAATTTGGAATCTGTGCCTGACTAGATTTACAGGGGATTTGTACAGGAAGCCCCAGAATGCACCCACCTATTTCTCTTTTTTTTTTTTTTTTTTTTTTTTTTTTTGGCGACAGAGCGAGACTCTGTCGCCCAGGCTGGAGTGCAGTGGCGCAATCTCGGCTCACTGCAAGCTCCGCCTCCCGGGTTCACGCCATTCTCCTGACTCAGCCTCTCCGAGTAGCTGGGACTACAGGCGCCCGCCACCACGCCCGGCTAATTTTTTGTATTTTTTAGTAGAGACGGGGTTTCACCATGGTCTCGATCTCCTGACCTCGTGATCCGCCCGCCTCGGCCTCTCAAAGTGCTGGGATTACAAGCGTGAGCCACCGCGCTCGGCCTGCACCCACCTATTTCAACAGCATAGCAACCAGCATTCACCCAAGCATTCATCTACAGTCTGGTATTCATACGCTAAGAAGCAACGTTCTTTGGGCATTACCTCCAACAGGGTAATAGCTCCAGTGAAATCTCTTTTTGAAAGTAGCTCCTCTAGTTTTGGAATCTTCCTATCTTTCTTCTTTCTTTTGTCAGTGTGCTGTACGCCTCTGCCTACAGCAGGTTTGGCCCTTGAAAGCATCTGTAAAAGAAACAAAGACAGCTGTATGGTCCAATTCTGATTATCAGATTTAAACTGAGAATGACAGCTCTGTAATTTATAAATCAAGGCCGGGCCCAGTGGCTCACACCTGTAATCCCAGCACTTTGGGAGGCCAAGGCAGCGGATCACGAGGTCAGGAGTTTGAGACCAGCCTGGTCAATATGGTGACACCGCATCTCTACTAAAAATATAAAAATTAGCCGGGCGTGGTGGCACGCGCCTGTAGTCCCAGCTACTTGGGAGGCTGAGGCAGAAGAAATGCTTGAACCTGGAGGCGGAGGTTGCAGTGAGCCGAGATCACGCCACTGCACTCCAGCCTGGGCGACACAGCGAGACTCCATCTCAAAAAAAAAAAAAAATCATAAGTCAAATCCTTAACAACGAACCCCAGGGAAGCCTATTCAAACTCGTTTTGTAACAAGTATTCTACTAGAAGAGCCATCACCCAATACTTTGGAAGGACCAAAAAGCTATTCCTAACTTTATCTTCCCTGGCTAGAGATGCTTTCGCACAGCTTCTGTCATCTCAGCTTTCCCTTCCTCTGCTTCCCATCCCACGAGTGGTTTAGACTGGGTAAACGGAGAAGCAGGAGGGAAGAAAGCATCGAGGTATTTACAGTTGCATCTCTGTCCCCCGTGGGAACACGGGGAGAGCTGGTGATTACCCTCTGCGGACACACCTAGACTTTACACAGAAGTGTGCTGGGAACCTCTAATCGCCAGCCTCAGGACCTACTCAAAGTACTCCCTCACTATTCAGAGCCACTAACCATCTTGACGTCGGTCTTGTGAGTCCCCTCCAGATAGCAAAGGCCGCTCCTCAGCGTTTCGCCGCATCCACACAGCACGCTCTGTCTCCACGGCAACCCCGCCGGGAGGCTGGTACGTATGAGAGAAAAGCTCGTTGGAGAACCAGCGCCCGCGGCTTCTTGGTTCCGTGCAGCTTCTGCAGCGGAAGAGCAGAGGTTCCTCTTGGGAGGAGAGCGTCGTTCTCTGTGCTGATAGCGAAAGTTTGGTTGTGTCTCTATTTATGAGTTTACTTTAGGAAAAGGCGAATTGGAATGGCATTGTTTTTCAAATGCAAGTTTTCTGGGAAATAAATTTTCAGGGACCACTTCCGTTTTGGGCCGCGTTGGACTCCATAGCAACCCTTGGCTATGTGCACCGCAGAATCTTGGTCTCCGGCTGGTGCGGGAAGCTTAGAAAATTTCTGTTGAAGGGGTTGTAGTTCTGTGATTTGGAGGCAGGAGTGCACCAAAATACAGTTTCCTATTTCCACAGATACACCTACACACAATAGAGAACTGTAATAAATATTTGTCGATTGAATGACTTAATTTATCTATCTTACTCCTGAACCCAGTTAATACAGGGGCAACCACAGTCTTTAAATTCACGAAATCGTGGAATGTTAAAGTTGGAAGGGACCTTACAGGACCTCTGGTCAACCCCTCAGAATTAACAGACTGAAGAACTAACATCTTGTTAGTTAACTAATGTCAGCCTAAAATAACCAAAAAGCTCAGGGATCCAGTTGAAAGAGTTTATTCAAGTGCAAAGTGTGAGGGCGGCTATCCCGGGAACCACTGACAGCAAAGAATGGTGATCAGTGTTGCCTGATGTAGGGAAAGGTGCGGGTCGTTTATATCGCCAAAACAGGGGTGCTGTACGTAATTACAGCATTTTCGAGATGAGGCTAAGGTACACAGAAGATTCAATTCACTACTATTGATTACACTCTAAGGGGGCTGTTTAATATTCTATTGTAAAGAGGTAACAATCACAAGGGAAAGAGGTAACAATCATAAGGGTCTCTATCTCCAACGTCATTTAGTCTGAATAAAGAATAAAAAATCTGGTTAATATATAACATCAACACAAAGATCAGGAAGCAACAGTCATGCACCAGAGAAGAAAAACAGCCATATTCTGTGATTTAGGTTACAGGGCTTAACTTTTCCCCTTGGCGTAACACGTTTGGAAGGTGCTGAAATTTTCTTTTCACATTTTCCCCTTTTCTTCAAAAGCTTTCAGAGAAAGCATTATAGAAGAATTATATTCTCAGGCCGTGTATTTGATCAAACCTCATGTCACTAGGAAGGCCCCTTCCTGGCAGTCACGTCCCAGGGAGGAGGGGAAATTGGAAAGGACCAAGTCCGTATTATAATGCAACAAGAGAAAGTAGTTCTGGAACCTGATTCAGGCTACATGGCTGCCTCTTCAATCAAACAATTCTCTGAGTAGTCTTTGTTCTAATTTTCTCAGCTGTGTGTTGACCCAATTGCAGATAAATACCATAACAGCTCTGCAAACAAAGGCAAGACAAAACAGGAACTGTGGTAATTCCTAAAATACATAACAGCTTTTGCCACCAAGTTCCCCAAGATCTCAATCAACTACTTAACCAGTAGCTTAGAGAGGGTTTTGGATCCGAAAGGTTAATTATTAGAGTTTTTCAAATCAGTCATTAATTTGGTGACATTATTTGATTCATCTGGAATAGAAACACAGCATTCAGTTTCTGTCATAGCACAGGTTCCTCCTTGGGCTGCAGTGAGTATGTCTAAAACGATACAGTTTTGTAATACAGTCTTCTCATGAGAGTAACTTCATTATTTAATAATGAGACATTCATGTGGCTGTCATTTGGGGCCTTTTGTGTGTAATTGGTTAGGGCCTCTACATGGCAAATGACATCTTCAATACCCAGTTGTGGTACAAAGACAGAAGCGAATCTAAGTGGCTTCTGGAAGATAAGAACTTTCTATTTCTTCTGTTAAAGACACTATTGCATAAACCTTTACAGTAAGTTCCAGATTCATCCTTTAAATAACATCTGTCTGTAAACCAAACAACATCAGCCTAAGTAAGAAAAGTCTCTTGCAGATCAGTCCTAGGAGAAAACAAGTTTATCAATTAGAGTTATGCAATTGTGTGGTGTTTCATCTGAAAGTGAAGGAAGAAGAGTTGCAATATTTAGCTTATTACATCTAGAGATGGTGACATGAGAAGCTAAAAGAAGTGAAACTTCCTATGAAGCTAGTCTACTCATTAAATAATGTTGAGTGTGATGTCAGTTTAGCAATGCTTCCACAGAATGAGGGATGAAAATAGTAAGGGGAGTTTTAAACAATTTCTTTTCTCCCAGAGTGTAAGGAGAAAAGGAAAGGCCTCTTTAAGTTCCATGGAGCACCCCCATTCTTTATTTTCTGCCTCCACCTGTTGTTCTTTCCTTTTTCGTTTTTGGCAGTTCTTTTTAATGTGATCAGGCTTTTTGCATTAATTGAAAGTGTATGGTTAGGTCTATTTGGGGGTTTATAAGGATATTTTGAAGGTCCAAATTGTGTGGACATTTCTTTCGACTGTAAATTCATAATTTTATTAACCTTGCTCTTTTGTTTGGCCTCCTTCTCAGTTTCGTCTTCAGTTATGAGACAACTGGGCAGCAAGACTGACCAAATTATGAATTTGAGAAGTGGCCCAGCGAGAGTTTTGTCTTTTCACTATTAGTGCTAATTCTTCATCTAACCCATTTATAAAACTGGAGTTGAGAAGAATATCATCTTGATTATTAGCTTAGCTTTCTTCAGATAAACCCGAATATTGTTTAAGTTTACTCACACCTCTCACAATATATTACTGAATCATCTGGATTTTGTTGACCTTGTTGTATTTTAACTACAGTCAGCTACTCTTAGAAACAGTGAGGAGTGGCTTGAAGCAATGCCTTTGCAGTTTTGTGTGTCTGCCTACAGTCCTGAGCATTTATGAAAGTATTCTAAGAGATTTCTATAATGGGCCTTGTCTGTCTAATCTTTTTTTTTTTTTTTACTTTAAGTTCTAGGGTACATGTGCACAACGTGCATGTTTGTTACATGTATATACATGCACCATGTTGGTGTGCTGCACCCATTAACTCATCATTTACATTAGGTATATCTCCTAATGCTGTCCCTCCCCCCTTCCTCCACCCTACAACAGGCCCCGGTGTGTGATGTTCCCCTTCCTGTGTCCAAGTGTTCTCATTGTTCAATTCCCACCTATGAATGACAACATGCAATGTTTGGTTTTTTGTCCTTGTGATAGTTTGCTGAGAATGCTGGTTTCCAGATTCATCCATGTGCCTACAAAGGACATGAACTCATCCTTTTTTATGGCTGCATAGTATTCCATGGTATATATGTGCCACATTTTCTTAATCCAGTCTATCATTGATGGACATTTGGGTTGGTTCCAAGTCTTTGCTATTGTGAATAGTGCCACAATAAACATACGTGTGCATGTGTCTTTATAGTAGCATGATTTATAATCCTTTGGGTATATACCCAGTAATGGGATGGCTGGGTCAAATGGTATTTCTAGTTCTAGATCCTTGAGGAATCTGGAACACTGTCTTCCACAATGGTTGAATTAGTTTACCATCCCACCAACAGTGTAAAAGTGTTCCTATTTCTCCACATCCTCTCCAGCACCTGTTGTTTCCTGACTTTTTAATGATTGCCATTCTAACTGGTGTGAGATGATATCTCATTGTGGTTTTGATTTGCATTTCTCTGATGGCCAGTGATGATGAGCATTTTTTCATGTGTCTGTTGGCTGCATAAATGTCTTCTTTTGAGAAGTGTCTGTTCGTATCCTTCACCCACTTTTTGGTGGGATTGTTTTTTTCTTGTAAATTTGTTTGAGTTCTTTGTAGATTCTGGATATTAGCCATTTGTCAGATGAGTAGATTGCAAAAATTTTCTCCCATTCTATAGGTTTCCTGTTCACTCTGATGGTAGTTTCTTTTGCTGTGCAGAAGCTGTTTAGTTTAATTAGATCCCATTTGTCAATTTTGGCTTTTGTTGCCATTGTTTTTGGTGTTTTAGACATGAAGTCCTTGCCCATGCCTACGTCCTGAATGGTATTGCCTAGGTTTTCTTCTAGGGTTTTTATGGTTTTACGTCTAATGTTTAAGTCTTCAATCCATCTTGAATTAATTTTTGTATAAGGTGTAAGGAAGGGATCCAGTTTCAGCTTTCTACATATGGCTAGCCAGTTTTCCCAGCACCATTCATTAAATAGGGAAATCTTTCCCCATTTCTTGTTTTTGTCAGGTTTGTCAAAGATCAGATGGTTGTAGATGTGTGGTATTATTTCTGAGGGCTCTCTTCTGTTCCATTGGTCTATATCTCTGTTTTGGTACCAGTACCATGCTGTTTTGGTTACTGTAGCCTTGTAGTATAGTTTGAAGTCAGGTAGCGTGATGCCTCCAGCTTTGTTCTTTTGGCTTAGGATTGTCTTGGCAATGCAGGCCCTTTTTTGGTTCCATATGAACTTTAAAATAGTTTTTTCCAATTCTGTGAAGAAAGTCATTGGTAGCTTGATGGGGATTGCATTGAATCTATAAATTACTTTGGGCAGTATGGCCATTTTCACAGTATCGATTCTTCCTATCCATGAGCATGGAATTTTCTTTCATTTGTTTGTGTCCTCTTTTATTTTGTTGAGCAGTGGTTTGTAGTTTTTCTTGAAGAGGTCCTTCACGTCCCTTGTAAGTTGGATTCCTAGGTATTTTGTTCTCTTTGAAGCAATTGTGAATGGGAGTTCACTCATGATTTGGCTCTCTGTCTGCTATTGGTGTATAAGAATGCTTGTAATTTTTGCACATTGATTTGTATCCTGAGACTTCGCTGAAGTTGCTTATGAATTTAAGGAGATTTTGGGCTGAGATGATGGGGTTTTCTAAATATACAATCATGTCATCTGCAAACAGAGACAATTTGTGTCTGTCTAATCTTTAGCTTTACTTTCTGATAGTCACATGTGAGTTAGTTGATATAAATCAGAATAACCAGGGCCATAAGCTCAGATATTTAATTCAAATTCCCTGGCAAAACCAACAGGATCCTGGTTAAGGTCAGGGAATTATTTAACTATGCCTTTAAGTTCTACCTTAGACCATGGTTGATAAACTAAAGCAGGTTTCCCTCTACTAGATGCTGGATGTTCATGAAATGAAGCCAAAAAAGTGGGAGCAGGTGGAAGGGGAGGAGAAGGAAGAGAAGGTCAGTCTGGGCAAGGTAGTTCTGATAAGGAGGGATAGAGAGAAGGGGGAGCAGAAGGAGGAGAAGCATCAGTTTCAGCAGCTTTTCTGAATTAAAGTTTTAGAGGCTTTTCCTTCTCTTTCTATAGGAAAAGAACTCTGTCACAGCCTCTTTTGCATGCTTCTGGTTAGCATTGGAAATAACTCTCCAAATTATATTGTTTAATTCTAGAGTTGGCTTTTTCTAATTGTGCATGTGAGCAAACTAACTTAGGCATTTCACAAGTACCCCACTTTGGCCATTGTAATTCAAGATCTTCTTGGGTCAAGTAAGACCATTTTTCCCAATACTGACAGGAGGTAGCAGGTGCAATGGCTCACACCTGTAATCTCAGCACTTTGGCAGGTTGAGGCAGGAGGATCACTTGAGCTCAGGAGTTTGAGATGAGCCTGGATGATGTAGTGAGACTGTCTCTATAAAAACTCAAAAAATTAGCCCAGCATGGGGGTGTGCCTGTGGTGCCAGCTACTCGGGAGGCTGAGGTGGGAGGATTGCTTGAGCCCCAGAGGTGGAGGTTGCAGTAAGCCGAGATCGTACTACTGCACTCCATCCTGGATGACAGAGTGAGACCCTGCCTCATAAAACATACAGACACACATACACACATATTTATGTATGTAGGTTGTGTGTGTGTATATATATATACGTATATATACATATATATATATATATACACACAACACACACACACACACACAGGAGGTGGCACCATAAGTCTTGTACATAAATTTAGCTGGAGTTTCTAAAAGTGGGTCCACCCTTAAAGAGGACTTTGTTTTAGATAAACAGTTGTCCATAATTTGTATCCTCTTTTAAATTGACCAAAGATTGAAAGGGAAAGTTGTTTTGGGTCTAGTGTGCTGCTTAATAGTTTTTACTCCTCAAGGTTTCACCCATGAGTCACCTCTCCCCTCTTATGTGTCCCAATGAAACCCAGAGATTTCTGGGGGTTTAAGGCACCGGGAGCCCAACCCCTTATGTGTGCCCACCGAGTTAAGCAGATTTCCCTAGAGCATAGTTACACATCCCAAGCTATGAACTCTGACATTCTTACATGACCTCAATCACCTAAGGTGCTTTTCTTCTGGGAGGAACAAGGTCTTTTGTATTTGGGACTTATGTTCTCATATGAACCCTTTTATAAATTTTTGGTCACTCAAGAAGAAAACTTAAATGTCAATTTTTACTGAGCTCCAAAACCTGGGTCACCAACCTGGGTCCAGTTTAAGACCACAATCATTTTTTTTTTTTTTTTTTCTGAGTCATAGTCTCACTCGGTTACCCAGGCTGGAGTGCAGTGGCATGATCTGGGCCCACTGCAAGCTCCATCTCCCGGGTTTAAGCAATTCTCCTGCCTCAGCCTCCCAAGTAGCTAAGATTACAGGCACATGCCACCATGCCTGGCTAATTTTTGTGTTTTTAGTAGAGATGGGGTTTTGCCATGTTGGCCAGGCTGGTTTCAAACTCCTGGCTTCAAGTGATCCGCCTGCCTCAGCCTCTCAAGTGCTGGGATTACAGGTGTGAGCCACTGGGCCTGGCCTAAAACCACAAATTTACCTAAAGCCACAAACATTCACTTTCTCTTTTCCGAGAGAGAACCTATGTTGTTCTCTGATCAAATTCGAATGACCAAAAGGGCCATACAAAGTCTAGCAAGTCGTTCAACAAACAAACCTTAACCTCAAAGAAAAGTGAACGTCATAAATCTGTGAAAGAAAATACAAGCAAACAAAACTTCTATCTTAAAGTAGAGCTTCAATTCCATCTCTGTGGAGCATAGAACTGAATCGCTTGCGTAAAGTCTGAATCTCAGTCAAAGCCAGGGAGATTCAAAACCGGAGAGGAGCCTCGCCAGAGCCCCCTGCCAGTTCCAATGAGGTGGGACGAGCAAAAGCCGCTCCTGTAGACACCAAAGCTCCGAATGTCAGCGAAGAGGCACAGATCTAAGGAGGCCCACTTAGAGTCTCTGGATCATCAAAATGTCAATCTAATATAATCAAACAGCTCAGGATCCAGTTAAAAGAGTTTATTCAAGTGCGAAGTGTGAGAGCGGCCATCAGGTAAACACAGACACCAAAGAAAGAATGGTGATCAGTGCTCCCCAATGTAGGGAAAGGTGAGGGTGGTATATATAGGCAACCACAGGTGTGCTGCACAGAATTACAGCATATTACAGCATTTTCTTTTCTTTTCTTTTCTTTTTGAGACGGAGTCTGGCTCTGTCGCCCAGGCTGGAGTGCAGTGGCACGATCTCGGCTCACTGCAAGCTCCACCTCCGGGGTTCACGCCATTCTCCTGCCTCAGCTTCCCAAGTAGCTGGGACTACAGGTGCCTGCCACGCCTGGCTAATTTTTTTTTTTTTTTGTATTTTTAGTAGAGACAGGGTTGCACTGCGTTAGCCAGGATGGTCTCGATCTCCTGACCTCATGATGCACCTGCCTCGGCCTCCTAAAGTGCTGGGATTACAGGCGTGAGCCACCGTGCCCGGCCAGCATTTTCTATATAAGGCTAATATACACAGAAGATTTAATTCACTATTGTTGATTACACTCTAAGGGGGTTGTTTAACATTTTGTTGTAAAGAGGTAACAATCACAAGAGTCTCCATCTCCAACGTCATTTAGTCTAGGTTTGAATAAAGGATAGAGAGCCTGGTTAATGTATAACATCAATAAAAAGATCAGGAAGCAACAGTCATGCACCAGAGAAGAAAAACAGCCGTGTTACATGACTTGGTTTCCAGGGCTTGACTCTTCCCTTTGGCATAATAAATTTGGAAGGTCCTGAAATTTTCTTTCTTTTTTTTTTTTTTCACAGTAACAAGTTGGGCAAAGTGAGGCAATTCTCCCAAGCGAATTTAAGTAATTGCATTGTTGAGTTACATTACATACCCTCCTGAATAACTAGCCTATGGAGATTCAAGTATACCACGAGCTCATGGAAGGCAGGTCTGATTTTTTTTTTTTTTTTCGAGACGGAGTCTCACTCTGTCACCCAGGCTGGAGTGCAGTAGTACAATCTCAGCTCACTGCAGCCTCCGCCTCCCAGGTTCAAGCCATTCTCCTGCCTCAGCCTCCAGAGTAGCCGGGATTACAGGCATGTGCCACCACACCCAGCTAATTTTTTGTATTTTTAGTAGAGCTGGGATTTCACCATGTTGGCCAGGCTGTTCTGGAACTCCTGACCTCAAGTGATCTGCCTGCCTCTGCCTCCCAAAGTGCTGGGATTACAGGAATGAGCAACTGTGCCTGGCTGAGTAGGTACGATTTCTTAGATTCTATTGCATACTCCTCATGCTCTGGCAACCCGCCACCACACCTCCCACTGTCCCTGTCACCCCACTGCAGTCACTTGGTGAGTAAATGAATGACTGGATATCTTACTTCACTGATTATATATATAGAAAAACATCAATATACAGAGATACATAAAGACAGCTACATGTGTAGATTTCAGATAAGCACAAATTCACCAGTAGTGTACTTATAATTCTTTTGGTTCCAAATTTCAGAATTATCCCTATATTTGGTTGAATTTAAAACAAAAATTATTTCTAGCGCCTCTTTACAGCAGAATGTTCTTGTAGGGGAGTGAAAAATGACTTCCCTCTACTCTTCTAAGTTCTTTGGCTGGACTATGAATTAAATTGACATAAGACAGATTAACAAGAGGAAATCCATTTTTAATTATGTACATACCCACGCAAGCCCACAAAATATGAGATTCAAAGAAGGGTCAGATGATTGAAGCTTATATAGCACCCTAAGGTACAGAAGGGAATAGAGGCTTTAGACTTCTGTGTGAGTGGTGGTGACACCAGTTATGAGAATATGAGGGGAGGAAGTGTATGGTGAACAAAGGTTTCTTGTTATGCAAATGAGAAGCCTCTCAAGTAATAAAGGTTCTCTTGGAGCAGCCCTCAGAAGAAGAGATGGCTGTCTAGGCATGATGTCAACCTCCAGTCTCCCCGTCTGTGATCCAAGTTCATTGTCCCTGGTTGATAAGATTCCAGGGGAGGGGATTCATGACAATTGAGTTCCTTTTGGAGGATCCCTTGATCTGTCTTAGGCAGATAAGCAGAGCTCAGAGAAAGCCTCTGTCTGCATCTATTTTTCCCCAAGTGACATCAGTTCAAAGTAATGAATATGTCAAAGCATCATAGTTTGGGGTGGCATTTCTGAACTCCCATTGTGTATTTTTGGTGATAGCTTGATATATCATTCAAATTACCATAAAACCCACACTTTTAAAGTGTGAGTGGCTTTTAGTATATTCACAGTGTGCATCCAGTATCACTATTGAATTCCAGGACACTGTTATCACCCCAGAAAGAAACCCCACACCCGTCAGCAATCACTCATTGTTTCTCCCCTCCTCCCAGCCTCTGGCAACTACTAATCTCTTTATTGTCATTATAGATTTGTCTATTCTGGACATTTAATATAAATGAAATCATACATATGGAGATCCATATACCATGCAGCTAAATGATGGAAAATTTTAAGTCAGCTTAGCAAACTGTTCAATACGATGTTTTATCCTCCTACCTTGACAAATATACTATTATGAAGAAGGTCAGACTCCAATTTGGAATTCTCAGACTTCTCAAAATTCTGTTGTGGATGTGGCAGTGCAAAGAGATCCAGCCCCAACCCTCAGCCCACAACCCATCTCGTCTCACTCCAGGTTCTCTCTTCCCACACCATATAGGGCTTTGTGCATGTGTGTGGACACCCAGCCCACAAACTCAAGCTGTAGTCACACAACTCACCTGTAATCTGTCATTTCCTAATAGACCTATAGGGAGGACATACCCCAGGAAGAGACCTGCTCGGGTGTGGAAACAGGCTTGGGGTTGCATCAGCAGGGAATTCAGAGTCCTGGGCACCACAGCATGGTCAGGAGAGGTGCAATGACCCCTTAGCTCCATGGACTTTTCATACCTGGCTTAGGATGTGGCCACAGTACAGAGCCCAGAGCAGGGGCTTCTCTTGCCAGGGTCTAAAGGGCTGATGATACTATAAACAACCCTGCTGAATTTCCTAAATCAATTGAAATGACCACTGACTTCCAACAGTTGGGTTTAGCTTTAAATCTCTAAATCCTGGTAGAGGCTGTTTGAACTGTAGCTGTAGTTATGAAGGGCAGAATATGGCATTGAGTGTACTTGCGAAGAAGTTATTATTCCTAACTACGGCTCTAATGGTATTATGAAACACATCATAACATAGGCACATTGCAGCTGCAATGGAG
Source organism: Hylobates moloch (assembly GCF_009828535.3). NCBI lineage: Eukaryota > Metazoa > Chordata > Mammalia > Primates > Hylobatidae > Hylobates > Hylobates moloch. The sequence goes on along the minus strand of NW_026652276.1, from coordinate 220,187,567 downwards.
CAGTGGATTCTGAGGGACTGTAAAACATAATCCAGGTTTTGATGATTGTATGACTATAAAAATTTATTAAAAAGCATTGAATTGGCCAGGCGCGGTGGCTCATGCCTGAAATCCCAGCACTTTTGGAGGCCGAGGTGGGTGGATCACAAGGTCAGGAGTTCGAGACCAGCCTGACCCACATAGGGAAACCCCGTCTCTACTAAAAATACAAAAATTAGCCTGGTATGGTGGTGTACACCTGTAATCCCAGCTACTCAGGAGGCTGAGGCAGGAAAATCACTTGAACCTGGGAGGTGGAGGTTGCAGTGAGCTGAGATCATGCTACTGCACTCCAGCCTGGGCAACAGAGTGAGACTCTGTCTCAAAAAAAAAAAAAAAAAAAAAGCATTGAATTGTACACTTTGAATAGGTGAATTATATAGTACTGTAAACAAAAAATAAAATTCTAAGCCCCCACCCCGCCCCCACAAGCATCTGAATGGACCCCTCCTCTCAACCAAGGGCATTCCGAAGTTAATCTGAAAAACTAGTTCAGGCCATGATGGGACAGGGGAGCTGGACATACCTCATTATACTCTCCTCGCTTTTGGAATTACGGATAGAATAGACTCTTTAAATCTGATAAGAAACATTTATTATCTATTCTCTCAGAAGCCTGCTACCTGGAGGTTTCATGTGCATGATAAAACCTCAGTCTCTACAAACCGTTATTGTAAACCAGACATTCCTTTCTATTGATAATAACTCTGAACCAATTGCCAATCAGAAAATCTTTGAATTTGCCTATGTCTTGGAAGCCCCTACTTATAACTGTCCCACCTTTCCAGACCCAACCCATGTATAGCTTACCTGTATTGGTTGATACCTTATGCCTCCCTAAAAATATATAAAACCAAGTTGTAGCCTGACCACCTTGGGCTCATGTTCTCAGATCTCCCGAGGGCTGTGTTACAGGCCACTGGTCACTCATATTTGGCTCAGAATAAATCTCTTCAAGTATTTTACAGAGTTTGACTCTTTTTGTTAACAGTAAGTAAATTGTATCTTGCTAAATCTGGTTTTGTTCGTTTGTTTATTTTAATGATAATCCAGCCCAGAGCTTAGAGTGCTGCTCTGGAGTCTCTGTTTCTCCAATTCAGCCTTGATACACAGTGATACTGACCCTAGGTCCTTAGAAATCACTGTAGAAATCATGTCTCTGTCATTGACCAGGGCCATGAGTTGCTGAAGGAATGCCAAGGCACTAAGTGTTGGCATTTCCTGCTAGGGTTGATTTTCCTTAAGGAAAAAAAATCTCATGAAAAGAAGAATCCTCCACTCTCTGCTGCAGAGCCACAGTAAATCTATTCATTGGCTCTGTTTGAGGGCTGTTAGTTTTTTCTGTTTTTGTTTGCTAGGTTTACAAATATTCTGCCTTACCAAAAAACCAAAAGAATGTTTTGTTTTTTCTTAATAGAGATTGTTCCTTCTGAAAAAAGAGAAGGCTTTAAAAACCATATTTTGGCTGGGTACAGTGGCTTACACCTATAATCCCAGAACTTCAAGAGGCCAGAGGTGGGAAGATTGCTTGAGCTCAGGAGCTCAAGAACCAGCCTGGGCAACATAGTGAGATCCCAGCTCTACAAAAAATAAAGAATTATCTGGGTGCAGTGGTGTGCCACCTATAGTCCTAGCTACTCTGGAAGCTGAGGTGGGAGAATCCCTGAGCCCAGTTCAAGGCAGCAGAGAACTATGATCACACCACTACACTCCAGCCTGGATGACAGAGCAAGCCCCTGTCTCAAAAATAAAGCCCAAATATTTTTCTGCTCCCTCTTAAGTGAACTATATGAAATCATGGGGAAGGATTACTGATGGCTTGTCCCAAGCAAGAACAAGAATGACTCCTGGACCAAGCATTTGAAAATATACTCCTTAAAGAAATACATTTTTTTCAAGCCAGGTGACATGGCGTGCACTTGTAGTCCCAGCTACGCAGGAAGCTGAGGCAGGAGCATCCCTTGAGCCCCGGAGTTCAAGGCTATAGTACACTATAATCATGCCTGTGAACAATGACTGCACTACAATCTGGGCAACATAGTGAGATCCCCTCTCTAAAAAAAAGAAAAGAGAAAAAAAGACTTTTTTTTTTTTTTTGAGATGGAGTCTCACTCTGTCGCCCAGGCTGGAGTGCAGTGGCGCGATCTCGGCTCACTGTGACCTCCGGCCACCTCTACCTCCCGGGTTCAAGCATTTCTCCTGCCTCAGCCTCCTGAGTGGCTGGGATTACAGGCGCCCGCCACCATACTCTGCTCATTTTTTTTGTATTTTTAGTAGAGACGGGGTTTCACCATGTTGGTCAGGCTGGTCTTGAACCCCTGACCTCGTGATCCACACCCCTCGGCCTCCCAAAGTGCTGGGATTACAGGCGTGAGCCACCGTGCCTGGCCGAAAAAAAGACATTTTTTCAATCATTTTAAAATAGCATTTTCTCTTATTACAAAAGTACTTCATGTTCACTGTGGAAATTTGGAAAGGTACTGAGAAGTAAAATCAAGAAAATGTAAATCATCTGTAAAATTTATAACCAAGAAACAACACCTGTTAACATTTTGGTGCTTTTTAAAAAATGATTTAACAAGTGCTAAGGGATAACCATGTTGTGGCTCAACTATGAGTACGTTGGCAGAAGAGACAGCTACAGGTGATAATTGTTGAAGCTATATGATGAGTACATGGGCATTTATTGTACTATTCTGTTTTTGTGTAGAAATTTTCTGTAATCTAAAATTAAAAAGAAATTTATTTGAAAATTCCCAAATTCGGCCAGGCACGGTGGCTCACACCTGTAATCCCAGCACTTTGGGAGGCTGAGGCGGGCGGATCACGAGGTCAGGAGATCGAGACCATCCTGGCCAACATGGTGAAACCCTGTCTCTACTAAACATACAAAAAATTATCCGGGCGTGGTGGTGGGCACCTGTAGCCCTAGCTGCTGGGGAGGCTGAGCCAGGAGAATGGCATAAACCCGGGAGGCAGAGCTTGCAGTGAGCCGAGATCTGGCCACTGCACTCTGCTCTGGGTGACAGAGCGAGACTCTGTCTCAGAAAAAAAAAAAGAAAATTCCCAAATTCTTCTTTATGGTCGAAGTTTAACTGAAATGAGTTAAAGATATGGGAGTCAATATTTATTTCAATATAAAAGGTAACTTATCTTTTTTTCTTTTCTTTTCTTTTCTTTTTGAGACAGGGTCTTGCTCTGTCACCCAGGCTAGAGTGCAGTAGTGCAACCATGGCTCACTGTAGCCTCAACCTCCTGGGCTCAATCGATCCTCCCACCTCAGCCTCCCTAGTAGGTAGAACTACAGGCATGTGCCAGCATGCCTGGCTAATTTTTAAATTTTTTTTGTAGAGATGAAGTCTCCCTATTTTGCCCAGACTGGTCTCAATCTCCTGGCCCAAACAATCCTCCTGCCTCAGCCTCCTAGAGTGCTGGGATTACAAGCCTGAGCCACTACGCCCTTCCTGGTGACTTATCTTCATAGCAGTTAAAACAAAGTAGCTTTGTTGGGCTGGGCACAGTGGCTCACGCCTGTAATCCCAGCACGTGGGACGCTGAGGTGGGCAGATCACTTAAGGCCAGGAGTTCGAGACTAGCCTGGCCAACATGGTGAAACCCCGTCTCTACTAAAAATACAAAAATTAGCTGGGCATGGTGGTGTGTGCCTGTAATCCCAGCTACTCAGGAGGCTGATGCAGGAGAATCGCTTGAGTCCGGGAGGTAGAGGTTGCAGTGAGCTGAGATTGCACCACTGTGCTCCAGTCTGGGTGACAGAGACCCCATCTCAAAAATAAACAAGTAAAAACAAAAAAACTAAGTGGCTTTGTGTGAGGATACTATAAAAAATAATTTTCAACTTGTAATTGCTAGTGTAACCATTTATTTGGCAGAAAGATGATTGAGAAATCAGAAAGCAATATAAACATAAAAGGATGCTAACGGGAAAACATCAGGTGTTCCAATGCAGGGAGCCCTGTAAGGAGGGCCCCTCTATGTCAGCTAGCTTCTGAGGTGCCAGGCCCTGTTGTGTTGCGTGGTTCACTTCCTCCTCTAGTGCTGAAGGCAGCTGCTAGCAAGAACTGAAGGTGACATAGGGTTGTACGCCTTGGAGTCAGCAAGACCCAGATTTGAATCCTGCCTCTGCTGCCTCCAATGTGTGCTAACCTGAGTTTCAGTGTTCTCCTCTGTAAGTCGAGGTAATTAAATTTACCTCAATGATTTTCTTAAGACTCACCAGATACATAAGCATGAAGCAGTATAATGTAAGCAATCAACATTCTTATCTCTTTCAGTTTCTGCTGAGTGGCTTCGCTGGGTGGTTCTGGCGCAGAGTCTCGGTGAGGTCACAGTTAATTGGGGCTGCAGTCATGTGATGCCTTGAGTGGAGCTGAAGGCTCCCCTTCCCACTGGCTCACCCACATGCTGGGCAGGTTAGTGCTGGCCATTGGTGGGAAGGTTTAGTTACTCGCCACATGGACCCCTCTCTAGGGCTACTTGTGTGTCCACCCAACATAACAGTTGGCTTCCCCAAAGCAAGGGATCCAAGACAGAGCAAGGAGAAAACCACAGCGTTGTTTTATGACCTAGTCTTGAAAGTCACACTGTTATTTTGACAGTATCCTATTGATTACACAGATCTGTGCTGTTTAGTGTGGAAGGGTGCATAAAGGTACAAATACCTGGGGGTAAAACCCACTGGGAGCCAGCTGGTTACCACATCAGGCCATCATCACCAAGTTAACCCCACCTCTGGATTTCTACATCCCCATTTTCTGTGCTCTCAGATATGTTACTGGAAGAAGGGTTGCAGCCTCATTTTAACACCACCAAAACAAAGTTTGTAAATAATCCTCTGAGAGGAATATGGCCCTTCTCCAACTCTAAAAGTATACCTGCAATTCCTTCCCTTGCCAGTACAGTACTCCCGGAGGCACTTGCAGTGATGCAGGTTCGAGCTAGGGAAATCCCTGGTGCCTGCCCCCCACTGCAGCTTTCCCCCATTTGTCTGACCTTTGATTAATGCCTCTCTCGACTCCCATATCTCCTGTAGAACACCTGTTTGGCATGGACTTTGGACATTCCAAATGTCCAAATTTGACTCAACTCTCTGATGTTTATGTACTTTTCATTTCTATGACTTAGCATAGCTGACTCATTGCAGCCTGCGTGTTTTCTGCTTCCCTCTCTGATCGGTGGTTCAACAAGTTCATATGGCTCAATGTCACCCTAACATGCCCTAGCAACTTCAGCTTTGCACTCTCCTCAGATCTATTTCATTGAAACTTTCACAAATACCCAGATCTTCTAGTAAAATACCAACAAACAATAATAATAATAAACAAAAACAAAAAAAATCAAAACAAGGGCAAGTATCAATTGAACAAAAAAAAATTCTCCCTCTCATTACCTGAACAATCTTTCCCCTCTCTTCTCCTCCCCTCCCATTCCCTTGCCTTCTCTGTCAATCCTCTAAAATGAATGTTCTGTACTCAATTGTTTTATTTCTTTACTTCACACACTTTGATTTCCAACTTCAGCATTCTGAGAGAACTGCTCTGTCAAGTGAGCTGGAATAATATGAGATTGTATACAGGAGAATTTATTGATATAAGGGCACATCTCAGGATACGAGGTTGAGCATCCTGGCAAGAACCAGGGGATGGGCCGGGCGCAGTGGCTCACGCCTGTAATCCCAGCACTTTGGGAGGCCGAGGCGGCCAGATCATGAGGTCAGGAGATCGAGACCATCCTGGCTAACACGATGAAACCCCGTCTCTACCAAAAATACAAAAAAATTAACCGGGCGTGGTGGCGGGTGCCTGTAGTCCCAGCTACTCAGGAGGCTGAGGCAGGAGAATGGCGTGAACCCGGGAGGCAGAGTTTTCAGTGAGCCCAGACCACGCCACTGCACTCCAGCCTGGGTGACAGAGTGAGACTCTGTCTCAAAAAAAAAAAAAAGAACCAGGAGATGGTACAAAATTGCTGCTAGGGTGGCTCCCTGAATCCTGGAGAAGTGCTGGTTCATGAAGAGTGAGTCTGAAGTGCCTAACTTGCTATGTCAGGCAGCAGAGGAAAGGATTAAAAGTCTCAGAAAAGGGGACATGCTGAAACAGATGTAAGGTTAGGCCAGAACACCCACCAGGGGATTATGTCGCATAGGATGGCTCAAGGAGCCATATTCATCAAGGCCATAGGGAACGCATTGGTGAGAGGGGCAGCAACATCGCTAGTAAGTTCAGTGGTGCTTTCCCCAGTAGAACATAGTTGATGGAAGGAGGGGCTGTCCTGGAACTTGGCTCACTGACAGCAATGAAGATGATGGGACCCTGATGCACTAGACTCCAGAATGATGGCACTTAAGGGCGGAACCACCAAATCAGAGTGGCAGCTAACAGGACCTGACTTTTCGGGAGTTGTAGGGATTGTAAATAGCACACAGTTTCTCTAGGAAGAACATAGACGCATGGGGAGTCAAAAAGTCCAAATGGCCCTCAACATATGATTTTTCTGCCTCACCATTGTTGTGCATTCAGTAGAAACTGCACTTCGAATTTTGAACTTTGATCTCTTCCCAGGCTAAGGATATGCCATATGATACCCTCTTGTGATGCTGGGCAGTGGCAGCAAGCCACAGCTCCCAGTCAGCCACATGATGACAAGAGTAAACAACTGATACTGTACAGTGTAGTGAATTCAAAAATTACATGATGAGATATTCAGAACTTTATTATACACTAGGCTTTGTGTTTGATGATTTTGCTCAACTGTAGGCTAATGTAATTGTTCTGAGCACATTTAATGTAGCTTAGGCTAAGCTATGATATTTGGTAGGTTAGGTGCATTAAATAGATTTGTTTGTTTGTTTGTTTGTTTGTTTTCTTTGAGACTGAGTCTTGCTCTGTCACCCAGGCTGGCGGGCAGTGGGGTGATCTAGGCTCACTGCAACCTCCGCCTCCCAGTTCAAGCAATTCTCCTGCCTCAGCCTCCCGAATACCTGGGATTACAGGTGTGAGCCACCACGCCTGGCTAATTTTTGTTATTTTTTTTTTAGGAGACGTGGGGTTTCATCATGTTGGCCAGGCTGGTCTTAAATTCCTGACCTCAAGTGATCTGCCTGCCTCAGCCTCCCAAAGTGCTGGGATTACAGGCGTAAGCCACTGTGCCTGGCCTAAATACATTGTTTACTTACAGTATATTCAATGTATGATGGATTTGTTGGGACATAACTCCATTGTAAGTCAAGGAGCATCTGTCCTGCTTCATACGTATAATCTAAAATAAAAGAATTAATAAGCAGGACAATGAGAAAACATTTCCTTGCCTGGTTTCCATTCCTGAACCAATGTTCAGACTCAGAACCCACTGAGTGAAGTGGTGGCCAAGTCACCAAGATGAAGGACCTGTAACACCATGGCAAGAACGTATTGTCACAGTTCCTCTGATTCTTCCCCCAAAGAGATCTACAATATTTATTCCAGTGACGGAACACTGGGGATAGGAGAATATGCAGACATTTTGGTGACTGTTGGGTACAAGGTCAGAGGTCAACTGATGCCCAGAGAACTGGAGCATTCTCATCGCTTCCATGTTAGAGTGGGAGCAAATGGAGTCTTGACTAGGTCCAGCTTACAGTGCGTTCCCTGGGTCCATGAACCCACCAATCGTCCTCCTAATCCCCAAATATGTGGTTGGGATTGCCATACTTGGGAATTGGGTTAACTCTCACATCCTGGTTTTGTAGAGTGGGAGCTATCACAGTAGGGAAGGCTAAGTGGAAGTATCTGAAACTGTCCCCCACCCCAGCCAATGTAGTAACTACAAAATAGCCTTGCAGTCTAGGATGAGGAGGATGGCAGATATTAGTGCCACTCTTAAATATCTAAAGGATGAAGAAGCATGGTCCCTATCATGTTTCTGTTTAATTTGCCAGTGTGGACCCTGCAGCAATGGGATGGTTCCTAGAGAATGACTTCAGACTACTGCAAGGAAGTAGTAGCTCTGTACTGGATATAGCATCTTTGCCAGAGCAGATTTATGCAGTTTGAAGTGGTTTGAGGCCATTGATCTGGTGAATGCATTCTTTTCTATTGCAATCAAGAAAGAGGATCAGAAAGAGTTCATATTCATACTGAATGCATAGCAACAAGCCTTTACAGTTTTGCCACAGGGCTATGTTCCTTTCAGTCCTCTGCCATAATCTAGTCCAAAGAGAACTGGAGCATTTGGACATCTCATGTAACATCATATTGATCCGTCACATCGAGGATGTCATGCTGCTCAGGCAGGATGAGAAAGAGGTGAAGAGCATGGTAGAGGCCTTGGTATGACACATGTGCTCCTGAGAGTGAGAAATAAATCCTACAAAGATACGGTTACCTGCCACTTCACTAACGATTTGAAAGGTCCAATGGTCGCCAGTGTGCTGGGACATTCCTTCCAAGGCAAAACAAAAGTTGTTGCCTCATTTATACTTATTGGAAAGAAGGAAGCACAAAGTCTGTTAGGAATCTTTGGGTTCTCGACAAAACACATTTCACACCTAAGAATACTGCTGCTGCACATACACTGGGTTACACAGAGGTTGCCAGCTTTGAGTGGGGCTCAGAACAGGAAAGAGCTCTCCAGGCTGTGATACAAGCAGCTGTTTTGCTTGGACCATAAAATCTGGCACAGTTTCTCACGTTGGAGATGTCAGTGATGGAAAAAGATGTAGTATGGCATTTATGGTAAGTCCCAATAGAGGAATCACAATGCAGACTCCTTGGATAGTGTAACAAGGTCATGCCAACTGCAGTGAAGGATTACACTCCTTTCAGAAAACAGCTCCTAGCTTCTACTGGGCCCTGGTGGAGACACCAAGTGATCATGGATTCAAAACTGGCTGCCGTCAGCTATGTCTGTTAGATACACCAAGTGATAAGGTCAGGCAGGGTCACTATCAAAGCCATCATGGGGTAAAACTGGTACATCTGGGACTGAACACAAGTGGGACCAGAGGGCACATGCACACGCAAGCTGCATGAGCAATTAGCCCAGATTTCCATGTCACTCACTACAGTTGCACCAGCACCCCTCCCCCAGCCTCACCTGTGGTCATGTGAGGGGGTCCCATTCAACCAGCTAAAGGAGGAGGGAAAAAGACCAAGTTTGGGTTAATGATAGGCTAGCTTAATATGTGGGTACAAGCTGAAAATGCATGGCAGCTATATTACAGTCTCACTCAGGGAAGGCCTTGAAAAACAGTGGTAAGGGAAAATCTCCCCAGCGGGAGGAGCTTTGAGAGTGTACCTAGTCATCACTTCGTATGGAAGGAGTATGGCCTAGGGTTAGAACATACATGGATTCATGGGCAGTGATGGTGGCCTGGCTGGGAGTTTGGGAGCCTAAGAGTAAAAGGAAGCACATGAATAGATGTATGGAAGTGGGCAGTTCATATTACATTAAGACCCACAAAAGATATGCCAACTACACAAAATAACTAGGCCAGTTAATGTTGGCCAGGCTTAGTGAGAGGCCCCCTCTCCCACTGCTGCACAAAGAGGCCATGGTGGCCAAGATGGAAGCGATGCAAGAACCTAACAGCATAGATTATCATTTGCCGAAATGAACATAGCTACTGCCATCTCTGAATGTCCGATCTTCCAGCCAAAAAGACCAACGCTAAGCTCTATTCCTAAAGGAGACCAATAGACTACTTGGTGACCAGCAGACTGCATCGGGCTCCTTTTGTCCTGGCAGAACCAGTGGTGGTTCTCACAGGAAGAAGTAGTTATTCTGGATTTGGGGTTGCCCTTCCTCCCTGCAGAGCCTCAGTAGTAGCACTCTTTTTTTTTTTAGACGGAGTTTCACTCTTGTTGCCCAGGCTGGAGTACAATAGTGCGATCTCAGCTCACTGCAACCTCTGCCTTCTGGGTTCAAGCGATTCTCCTGCTTCAGCCTCCCAAATAGCTAGGATTACAGGCGTGTGCTACCACACCCAGCTAATTTTGTATTTTTAGTAGAGACAGGGTTTCACCATGATGGTCAGGCTGGTCTGGAACTCCTGAACTCAAGTGATCCACCTGCCTTGGCCTCCCAAAGTGATGAGATTACAGGCGTGAGCCACCGTGCCCAGCCAGTAGCACCACTTTCTGGAGCCTTAAAGATTGCCCGATCCACAGACATGGAATCACACTTAACATAGCATCTTATCAGGTGAATCTTTTCATGGCACAGAAAGTGGAGGGTATGAACCCATGAACATGGTATCCATGGTCCTATCACACACTTCACCACTCAGTAGCTATAGGATAAAGTATTGGAATGGCCAGTTAAAGATGGAGTCAAAGCACCAGCATGGAGGTGATACCCTACAATGATGACATAGACTCCAGAACATTGTGGTATATGCCTTGAATCGGTCAAGTTAGTATGGTACTGTGTCCATACTTGAGTCTGGAAAGAATGGGTAAGCCTGAGTGGCCCTACTTACTATAATTCCAACGACCCCTTGCAATTTCCTCTCCCTGAAATGCTGGGCTCTGCAGAGTTAGAGGTCCTGGTTCCCCAAAGGGGCACACTCTTGCCTGGAGATACAGCAGAGATCCCACTGGAATACAGTGATGGCTGTCACCAGGTACTTTGGCCTCCTAATGGCCAGAGACTAGCAAGTAAGAAAGGGAATGGCCATCTTATCCGAGGTAACTGTTGCTTGTCACTAGGAGGTGTGGCTGTTGTTACACAATGTGGGCAGGTGGAATATGTATGGAATTCTGGTGACCTATTTTGGTGCCTCTTGGTAATCCTTTGCCCAGCTGGGCCTGAGATGTGCTCAGACCACTTACAAATAGGGCACCTGACCAGATTAAGCTACTGAGAGCAGCTGAGGTGGTGGCCAAGGGTGAGAGGGATTGGAATGGATAGTGGTGGAGGGATATGATGAGGACCAGACCACCAACTGTGGTCTTGAGACCAACTACAGTGACAAGGACTATAGTTCATTCCATTAATTTCCCTCTTGTAAGCTTCCTTGTAGGAAGAGCGACTCTGAAAAGCCTGTTCCCTAAATACAAATGGATAAAGAAAGCCATGTGGTACAAAGGGTGGACTACAGCTGACACAGTGTGGCACTCAGGTCAAGCTTGCAGCCCAGCTTTGAGGAGCATGTTTAGCTGAAATCCTCCAGCTTTAGCTCTTTCAAGATCTGCCCCAGCATTAGAGCTGAAGTCATCCACTTCTCCGGTGGCCCCCACCAGTGGCTGAGCAAGGCAGTACAAGGGCCTAGCCTTTTCTGTCCAAAGCTGGACTCCTACTCCAGAGCTCCTCACTGGGCTGGCAGAGACTTTGTCAGGTCCGCACCAAAGTCTAATAGGCCCCATGGATCAATCATGCTTTTTCCTTTGACTTTTTCTGGCATTATGCCCCAGAAAAAGTGCAGAGAAAGTTCTGCACTCTTAACTCCATTTCAGGATCTCCTTCCTGGAGAACCCAATCTCTGATGGCACATATTTCAAAATTTTTCAAAATGTCTCCTTTTCCCTTCCCAGAACTCCTTAAATCACCTTTCTCTCTTACTTTCCCTTTCTTTTTTCCTTCCACTTTCCCTTCTTTTTTCCCCTTTTCCTTTCCCTTCCTTTTTTCCTTTTCCTTCCTTTTCCCTCTTTCCTTTCCCTTCTTTCCTTTCCCTTCCTTCCTTTCCTTTCTCTTCCTTTCCTTTCCCTTCCTTTCTTTCCTTTCCCTCCCTTTCCCTTTCCATTTCCTTTTCTTTCTCTTTCACTTTCCCTTTTCCTTTCTCTTTCACTTTCCGTTTCTGTTTCCATTTCCCTTTCCCTTTCTCTTCTCTTCCCTTTCCAAAAGGACCTTCCTCTGTTGCCTTGGCTGGAGTGCAGTGGCACAATTGTAGCTCACTGCAACCTTGAACTCCCGGGCTTAAGAAATCCTCTCCCCGCAGCCTCCCAAGTAGTTGGGACTACAGGGACATACCACTATGTCTGGCTAATTTTTATTTTTAGTAGAGATGAGGTCTTGCTATGTTACCCAGGTGGATCTCACACTATGTTGCCCAGGATGGTCATGATCCTCCTGCCTTGTTCTCCCAAAGTGTTGGGATTACAGGCACAAGCCACTGCACCTGGCCCTTAAATCATTTTTCATGGCTTCAAATTGGAGGAAATTCTATGCCTGTACTCCCAACCACTGTAGCCAATCTAGACTCTTCGGTCTCTCATCTTCTATATTCCCATCGGGGTATTTACCCATGAATTTGCTTATATTTCCATGCATTTTTTCATGTCTTCGCATACATGCTCCTTGAGTGCAGGGACTGTTTCTTAAACTTCTGCATGTTCTTACATTACTAACTAATGTAAAGACCACATAGAAGATAGTCAATAAACATCTAGAACTTAGTTGATTTGATAATAAAAGGTCCCTGGGAACCTGTCAGACCACAAATAAGGCCAAGTGGATTAAAAGACAACTATAGAAGCAGCAACTAGAGGGAACAAGATGTCCCTCTTAGACATCCTAAGATGATCCTATGTGGCCCCCATGTTTGGCTGGTTTTCATAACAAAGTACTCTATTCCCGAAAGAGGGTTTATATACCATGAATGACAAAACTGAGGAGAATTCTCATGAATCATTTTGAAGTATTTCTAAGTTGGCAACCAGATTCTATTATTTTTTAAAAAGATGTATTTCTTATCTGATCAATGACCCATCTATTTTATTTGAAGATGTTGGAAAAAAAAAACAAAAAACCTTTTTCCTCTTCAACTTGTGTCCTGTCTTTGGGGGCCTAAAAATTAACTGGCACTAGACAGATAAACAGGAGAAAAGACAAAGTTTATTTACACATGCAGGCAGGAGCTTCCGGTAAGAGAAAACTCAAAAGTAAAGGTTTATATACCTCAACTTAACAAAAAGGAAATTTTTAGGGCTTCAGTAGGAGAGTTTGGAAGTTTTGATTGGGTTGTTTTGTGTTTTTGAGACAAAGTCTCAGTGCTATCGCCCAGGCTGGAGTGCAGTGGCACAATCCCGGCTCACTGCAGCCTCCTCCCATGCTCAAGCAATCCTCCCACCTCAGGCTCCCGAGTAGCTGGGACTGCAGGTGTACACCACCATGCCCAGGTTATTATTATTATTATTATTATTGAAGAGAGCTCACTATGTTGCCCAGGCTAGTCTTGAACTCCTGGGTTCAAGCAATCCTCCCACTGCCTCGGCTTCCTAAAGTGCTGGGATTACAGGCTGAGCCACAGCACCCAGCCCATTGGGTTTTTTTGGTGCTAATGGTAATGGGACAGTCTGTCTTCCTGGCAGCTGAATACTCCGAGAGGCTTTTAATGGCACCATGTTTTCGGGAGGTTCTGCTTTAGTCAGATAAGGGAAGTTTCATTAAGATTTCTTTCTATATCTTCTGTAGCTCAATGTTTTCACTTAAAAACAATCTTTATGTCAACTCTGGGGGTCAAAGTACGTCCCCACGGTGGAAAAGTTCTTGTCCCAATCTCTACGGGGAGGAACCGATCTGAAATCTTGGGATATGTCTTAACATGTCCATCGCGATTGAGGTACAAGCAGTGGTTCAGGCACCAAGTTAGCGATTCTAGGTAAGCAAGACCATGTCAAGAAGAGACAGGGTTTCACCATGTCTCTTGGTTCGTCCAAAAGTTCGTGAAAAGGCAGAAACGAGGGAGAGTGACAATCGTTGTTCTTTAAGAGGGCACGGTAGTGGAGAAGAAACTTGCACATCGGGGCCTGGGGTACCACGATCTGGGGCCTGGGGACGCGATTTGGGGAAACTCGGTGGCATCTGGGCTCCGCTTGATGCCAGTGCGTGTTCGTGCAAGTTACTTCCTCAAGTTCAGGGTGAGGATAGTATCTACCGTGTGGAGTTGCTGGGAAGATTCACTACCAACGGAGGCAGAGCGCACGGCTCACAGGAAGCGCTCGCTAGGGTCTGCTCTTTCCGGGAATGGGTGGGGTGCGCACTCCTCAACAGGGCTCTCAAGACTTGCGTCACGCGCCTCAGTCGGCTGGCTTATAAAACACCGGCCAGAGCCCCAAGATCGCTTTTAGTTTCTCTTCTTTCTAAAGAAGCCTCGCGGAGCCCGGCTGGGGAACCTCACCCTCGCCGAGCCTAGAACCGAGAGGGGGCTACCCCAGGCGGTCACCAGCAGATTTGCCCGCGCGTTCTCTTTTTTTCCACCCAGTTGCCCTTGCGGCCGGCTGTAAACCTGCCACTAGGACCCAGTCGGTGAGATCTAGCCTCTTGACCTGAGAGCCAAGAGTGGATCGCTGGGCTGGGCTAACGGCGACGGAGAGCGCGCCCTCGCTGACTCCGGGCGCGCCCAGCAGTAGCACCGCCCGCGCCCGCCCCTGGACACTTGTTAAGTTTCGATTTCCGATTTCCGCGGAACCCAGTCCCGCGCCGCGGCAGAGCCAGCACAGCCAGCGCGCCATGGCGGACCCGGAGGTGTGCTGCTTCATCACCAAAATCCTGTGCGCCCATGGGGGCCGCATGGCCCTGGACGCGCTGCTCCAGAAGATCGCGCTGTCTGAGCTGCAGCTCTGTGAGGTGCTGCAGGTGGCCGGGCCCGACCGCTTTGTGGTGTTGGAGACCCGCGGCGAGGCCGGGATCACCCGATCGGTGGTGGCCACCACTCGAGCCCGGGTCTGCCGTCGCAAGTACTGCCAGAGACCCTGCGATAACCTGCATCTCTGCAAGCTCAACTTGCTGGGCCGGTGCAACTATTCGCAGTCGGAGCGGTGAGTGCACCCGGAGGGAGGGGCGCTGTCCGCAGCCGTGGTCGGGGTGGACTGTCCAGGCGGGCACTGTTCTGGGAGGGGCACGGCCTCGCCGGGACCCCGCACCTGACAGCCTCTGCCTCCAGCCACTCCCTTCTCTGCTCCCCTCTGGGAGCCTTTGCAGGGCCCGCGCTTCTGCCTTTGCCGTTCCCTTCCTTCCGGCACCTCCAGACGTTTTCTCGAGAATGGCTAAAATGCTAGTGCCTGGCGGAGACGAGGCTCAACCTCCACCCCTTTCCCCACCTGCCCGCACGAATCAGAAGAATAAAGTGCTCTGGAGCCAGCCAGGGCCTAGAGAAGCGGGAGGCAGGTTTGGGAAAGAAGGAAAGAGCCTCCAGTCTTTGGTATCTTGAGTCTTTCCCTCCCTACTACGTCCTTCCCTAGACGTGGCGGAGCCAGTAACCCAGCCGCGCTGGGCCCCCGGTCCGTCTCAGCCGGAGCGAGCCGCAGGTCTCTCTGCTTGTTCCTCCCTTCCTGGTCACCCCCATGCCCCTCATCACCGCTTTTCTGATGCCTGGCGCGTAGCAGGGGTGGCCCTTTTCCAGGTTCCTGAAGTTGTAGCAGCCGCGGGCCTTGCCTCCGGGTGGTCTCTCCACGCTGGCGCGCGCAGTTGACCGCCTGCCTTGGGATAACTCTCTTAAATCCCTTTGAAGCAGTGCGGCTCACCTCTCGGGCCACTGCTTCTGTTGTTTCCATTTGCCTTTTTTTTTTTTTTTTCGTCTAAATGCAGATGTACTGCAAGGTTTGGGTTAAGCATCTTGAGTGATTTTCTTCCCAGTTTCTCCCTAAGAGAGCTTGCTCCCTCGGGGACAGCTGCACATCTAAAAAGATGGCTTCCAGGTCCACATTCGCTGCCCAGGCCTTTCCCTTGATCCCAAGCCCTTTCTCTCCCGCGTGTGTCCTGTCCATAGAGTCAAACTCATCTTTTCCCCCAGGCAGGGTTTTAATCTTCCTCACAATCTGTCATCATCAAGTCCTTTTTGTAAAGTCTCTTTCCCTTCTTGTCGGGTTCCGCCTTCCCATCTCATTTCTGAATGAATTGAATGAATGCCTTGTTGAATTAATGAATGGTTCTCTCTGGCCAGTCTTTCCTCCCACCCTTTCTGTCATTATGTGCTTCTGCTCAATTACTTTTCTCGATAGAGTACTTTTTACACTTGGCCCATTCTTAAACACTTTGACTTGTGTCCCAGGGTTTAAAATGGTGGTCAGCAAACTTTTTAGGCTGGAGTGCAGTGGCTCCACCTCGGTTCACTGCAACCTCCACCTCCCAAGTTCAAGTGATTCTCCTGCCTCAGCCTCCCGAGTAGCTGGGATTACAGGCATGTGCCATAGCACCTGGCTAATTTTTGTATTTTTAGTAGAGACAGGGTTTCGTCATGTTGGCCAGGCTGGTCTCGAACTCCTGACCTCACGTGATCCACTTGTCTCAGCCTCCCAAAGTGCTGGGATTACAGGCATAAGCCACCGCGTCCGACTGGTCAGCAAACTATTGATCACGCACCTAACAGAAACTCTAGTCACTCACCCTCAATGTACGTGTAATAAAACACACAAAGGTAAGTGTTTTAGATGGATGAGGTAGAGGACACAATATATATTTTTTTAAATTTATTTACAGCAAAAACCCTTTCAGCTCACTCTAACGTTTTTAAAAAGTGCTTGAATATGTTCCTTTATTTAAAAATTTCTTTAATATGTTGCGAGGCAACAATTTGAAGGTTGTTTCTGAGTTGCTGGGAGTTATGGGTATCGAGGAAATCATCTAAGTCATCGCTGGTCACTGAAGAAATCTCTGAGAAGGAGAAGAGAGCAGAGGGTGGAGGATAGAAAAGGAAGGAACATTCTAGCACGTTCTAGCACTACACCAAAGAACATGGTTGGAAGGCTTTGTTATGTTTTTTTTCTTATCTTTTCTATTATGACAAATTCTTCACCAACTAGTGTTGACTTTTAGTTTGAAATACATATGCTTTTTATTTTTTGATTTCTTACTATAGATATTTTCAACATACTCAAAAGTAGAGAGAAAAAAAATGATGAAGCCCCTTGTACCCATCATTTCATTTCAACTGTTTTCAAAATATGGCCAATTTTGTTTCATTTATTCTCCCTATTCCCCATGTGTCCCCAACTCCAATGTGTTATTTTAAAGCAAATCTCAGAAACCATTTGATTACTAAGTACTTTAGTATCTCTAAAAGATAAGAACTATGTTTTATTAACATAATACAGTACGATGATCACATTTTTGTAAAAAAAAAGTTACAATTTTAATGTCATCTAATGTCCAGTTGGTATTCAGATTTCCCTGATTGTCTTATAAATCCAACTTTTATTTTCAGGAAAAAGGCTCCATAGACATAATCCTTTAAAAAAAATTTTTTTTTAAAAATTTTTTGAGATAGGGTTACCCAAGGCTGGAGTGCAGTGGCCAGATCTCAGCTCACTGCAAATTCTGCCTCCCAGGTTCAAGCAATTCTACTGCCTCAGACTCCCAAGTAGCTGGGATTATAGGTGTGTGCCACCATGCTTGGCTAATTTTTTGTATTTTTAGTAGAGATGGGGTTTCACGATGTTGGCCAGGCCAGTCTCGAACTCCTGAGCTCAAGCGATCTGCCGGCCTAGGCCTCCAAAGTGCTGAGATTACAGCCCTGAGCCACTGCCTCACCTGGCTTATAATTGTTTTCATATGTTACATATCTAACATTTAAATACTTTATTTCAATTTGTTGTAGGCAATATGCTTAGAAATTTTAGTTTTATGAATTTTATTATGGTATATTTTTCCCTGGTTTGAAACAGCAAAACTGTTTTAAACTCGTTAATTGGGTTGTTAATCCCCACTTTTATAAGAATATATATAATATAGGGATTATTTGGTCTATCTAAATTTGGATGGACCCTCCAGAGAATTCAGTAAAGTTTATTTTTTGTAGTAGAGTGATAAAATCTTATTTCCTAACGTTTATTGGCCGAGCCATATTTTTAATTTCGTTTTACATCACTTTTGAATTTGGGAATTACAAACTTTTAATCTATTAATGTATAAAGTGTTATAATAAGGACCTCTGGGAGAATTTTTTTTTTTTTTGTCCTCGGGTCCTAGAAAACATGTTTTTTTTCCTCCCTACGTATGTTTTAAAAATATTTTCCTCTTAGCAAGTAATAAAACCTTGTCTTCCAAAACTTGCCACTTGTGAGTTTAAGAACTTTCTTTGTAGATTACCAGTTAATGGGATCTGTTAACTAATTGATACCCATCTTGACGTTACTATTCAGTTCAGTAAACTGGTCTCTGTTTACCGGGGAACGATTTGCATTGTGCTGGGTGTATAAAATTGTGTCTGTGGTACTATTATTTATAGATAGGATTTATCCTGTCTATTCTGTAGTTCCTGTCTTTTCTTTTGTAATGTTTTTAGTGATACATTTTTGTTGACAATACGGCTTGCTTCGATGTTGGATAATTGTTTTGGTGAATCGGTTTGGATATTTCTATTTGCTTTGCTGAAATATATGCCCACACATGGAGTTCTAATCCCAGTTCTGATGCAAAAATAATCACTATTTATCGAACAAGTAACTATGTGCCAACCACTATGATGAGCACTTTGGAGATGATATCCAGGTTAGTCCTTAGGATAGCTCCTAAGGTAGTATTTTAAGTCCCATCTTTATTATAGGAAACTCAGGCATAGAGTCTTTCAGAAACCTACTGAAAGTAACATAACTAGAAGCTGGCAGGATTGGTATTTGAATCTAAATCTGCATGACTTCCTTTTTTTTTTTTTTCTTTGGAAATGAGATCTTGCTTTGTCACTCAGGCTGAAGTGCAGTGGCACGGTCATAGCTCACTGCCACTTTGAATTCCTGGGCTCAGATGATCCTCCTCCCTCAGCCTCCTGAGTAGCTGGGACTACAGGTGGGCGCCACCATGTCTGGCTAACTTCTTTTTTTTCTTTTTTTTTGAGACAGAGTCTCACTCTGTCGCCCAGGCTGGAGTGCAGTGGCGTGATCTTGGCTCGCTGCAACCTCCGCCTCCCGGGTTCAAGCGATTCTCCTGCCTCAGCCTCCCGAGTAGCTGGGATTACAAGCATGCGCCACCACAGCCAGCTAATTTTTGTATTTTTTAGTAGAGATGGGATTTTGCCATTTTGCCTGGGCTGCTCTCAAACTCCTGGGCTTAAGCAATCTTCCCAGCCTCCCAAAGTGCAGGATTACAGGCATGAGCCACCGCTCCCGGCCTTGTTTGACTTTTTTTTTTTTTTTTTTGTGACAGAGGCTCACTCTTGTCACCAGGCTGGAGTGCAGTGGTGCAATCTCGGCTCACTGCAATTTCCACCTTCCGGGTTCAAGCTATTCTCCTGCCTCAGCCTCCCGCGTAGCTGAGACTACAGGCCCCTGCCACCACGCCTGGTTAATTTTTTTTCTTTTTTTTCTTTTAGTAGAGACGGGGTTTCACTATGTTGCCCAGTCTGGTCTCGAACTCCTGAGCTCAGGCAATCCGCCCACCTCAGCCTCCCAAAGTGCTGGGATTACAGGCGTGAGCCACCGCGCCCGGCCTTGACTTTTTAACTAGCTACTTCCATTGTCCAGTAACTATATGAAGTTATTAATTCAAAAAATTTTTTTTGCCTGCATGATTTCTGTTTAACTGTTTCAAGCAGGCTGCTTAAGCGTCTTTACCTTGCTTTGCGGTTTTTGCCAGTGTGGGTGTTTCCTCTGGGTTCTTTCCTGTTTGTGTCTTTCCTCTTCGGTTAACTCACATTTTGGGTGGGGGTGGGTAGATAGGAAGAGGACTAGTTGACTATTTCGCAAATTGAATAGAATACTGAAAAACGCAAAGAATAATATAACAAGCATCAGAGAATATTTATTCTGAACCCATACAAGTTAATAACTCACCTCCTAGAATAAATAAGTGTTCACATTTTTCAATTTTGCTCCTCTTTTAAAATATAGTAAACAATCATAACAGACCTAAGGTTATTTTTTTCTCATCCCCAGTCTTATTTCCCTTTCCTAAGAAGCAGCTTCGGCCGGGCGCGGTGGCTCACGCTTGTAATCCCAGCACTTTGGGGGGCCGAGGCGGGCGGATCACGAGGTCAGGAGCTCGAGACCACGGTGAAACCCCGTCTCTACTAAAAATACAAAAAATTAGCCGGGCGTGGTGGCGGGCGCCTGTAGTCCCAGCTACTCGGAGAGGCTGAGGCAGGAGAATGGCGTGAACCCGGGAGGCGGAGCTTGCAGTGAGCCGAGATTGCGCCACTGCACTCCAGCCTGGGTGACAGAGCGAGACTACGTCTCAAAAAAAAAAAAAAAAAAAAAGAAGCAGCTTCAATCATGATTTTGGTGTGTATCTTACCCTTCCCATAATTTTATAATTTCCTCTTGTGTATATTTGTATCCATATACAAAATGTAGTATTTTATGTGTTTTAGAATTTTTATTCAATGCTGTGTTTTGGAGATCTATTCATATTGCTACACAAGGACCTACTTTATTCATTTTAACAGTTGAAAAGTATTTCATCATAGGATTTATACCACAGTTCAGTTACCTATTCACCCCAGTAGTGGATATATGGTATATTTCCAGGTTTTTGTTGTACCAAATTGTGCTGCCAAGAATTTACATGCAAGTGTCTCTTGGTGTTCATGGTTAGAGCTTTTCCAGGGTAGATCATTAGGAAGTGGGATTGTTGGTTTGAATTGTTACATAGCTTCAACTTTTCCAGATTCTGACAAATTAGTATAAAGGTGGCTGTTCCAATTTATATGTCTGAGTGTCCCAGTTTCCTCATTTTCTGGCCAATTAATGCTTGGTGTTATCAGACTTTTTTGGCTTATGCCAATCAGAAGGCTTTGAAATAGTCATCATTTGAATAAAAAAATTTTTTTTTCCTGGGCTGGGTGCAGTGGCTCATGGCTGTACTCCCAGTGCTTTGGGAGGCCAAGATGAGAGGATCGAGGACAGGAGTTCAAGACCAGCCTGGACAACATAGTGAGACCCCATCAAAAAAAAAATAAAAAATAAAAAAAAATTTTTTAAAAGTAAAATAAATAAAAAAATAAAAATAATTAGATAAAAAATATTAGCTGGGTGTGGTGGTAGTCCTAGCAACGCTAGAGGCTGAGGCAGAAGGATTGCTTGATCCCAGGAATTTTGAGGTTACAGTGAGCTATGTTCATGCCACTGCACACCAGCCTGGGCAACAGTGTGGCTCTGTCTCAAAAAAAATTTTTTTATAACAAATTTTAAAAGTTTTTGTATTAAAGTTTTTATTTCATATATATCATATATATATATATACACACACACATATACATATACATATATATACTTTTTTTTTTTTTTTTGAGACGGGATCTTGTTCTGTCACCACTCTGGAGTATGGTGGTGCAAACATGGCTCACGGCAGCCTCCTCCTCCTGGATTCAAACGATCCTCCCACGTCAGCCTCCCAGTAGCTGGGACCAGGTTAATGCCACCATACCTGGCTAATTTGTGTGTGTGTGTGTGTGTGTGTGTGTGTGTGTGTGTGTGTGTGTGTGTAGAGATGGTGTCTCACTGTGTTGCCCAGGCTGGTCTTCAGTGCCTGGACTCAGACATTCCTCTTGCCTCAGCCTCCTAAACTGCTGGGATTACAGGCATGAGCCACCGAGCCCAGCTCAGCATGATTTATTACTGTTAAATATTTAGACATTTGTATCCAAGCCTCCATTTATAACCTTGCTCTGGGCCCCACCAATTTTAGAGAAGGACTACTCTGATTCCCTGAAATGTTTTCATTGCTTTCTTTTGCATGAATGTACACAATTTATATATTGATTTTCTTATTATTAAAATTGAGACTGGGCTCAGTAGCTAATATCTGTAATCCCAGTACTTCGAGAGGCTGAGGTGGGAGGATCTCTTGAAGTCAGGGGTTCGAGACCAGCCCAGGCAACATAGCTCCTACAAAAACATTAAAAAATAAAATTAGCTGGACACAGTGGCACACACCTGTAGTCCCACTTACTCAGGAGGCTGAGGCGGGAGAATCACTTTAGCCTGGGAGGACGAGGCTGCGGTCAGGCGCAGTCGCGCCACTGCCCTCCAGCCTGGGCAACAGAACGAGACCCTGCCTCTGAAAAAACAAAGTAAAATTGATATTGTTTTAAGTTTTCGCTATTAAACCATTATGCTTTGAACATTTCGGTATATGCTTCTTTGTGTACATGTACATGAGTTTCCCTAGGGATCTAGTAGTGGAATTTTGATTCTTAAAGTTTTATGTGATAATGCCAAATTGTTTTCCAAAGTGTGTTTGCCAAGTTATACTCCCACCAGAAGAATAAGAGCCTTCCCTTGCCTCTCACATCGTGGTCAAGTGGTATCATCAGCTTTTTAAAATTTGTGCCAATACAAGGAATGTGAAATTGTATCTCATTGTGGTTTTTTTTGTTTGTTTGTTGGTTGTTTTTTGTTTTTGAGACAGAGCCTCGCTCTGTCGCCCAGGCTGGAGTGCAGTGGCAGGATCTCCGCTCAATGCAGTCTCCGCCTCCCGGGTTCACGCCATTCTCCTGCCTCAGCCTCCCGAGTAGCTGGGATTACAGGCACCCGCCATCACGCCCGACTAATTTTTTGTATTTTTAGTAGAGACGGGGTTTCACCGTGTTAGCCAGGATGGTCTTGATCTCCTGACCTCGTGATCCGCCCACGTAGGCCTCCCAAATTGCTGGGATTACAGGCATGAGCCACCGCGCCCGGCCCTCTAGCCCTTTTAAGTCTTATTACTCGTTTTTTAAGTTTGTCTTACTTGGCATCTTAGTAGTTGCTTCTTATTTGCATTTTACTTTTTTGGTCATCATAGCACTCTATTTTTGTTTGTAACAGTTTTTTTTGGTTTGTTTTTTACCATTTTAAAAATGGCTAAAACGATTTTTATTTATTTATTTATTTATTTTTTTGAGATAGAGCCTTGTTCTGTCACCCAGGCTGGAGTGCAGTGGTGCGATCTCGGCTCATTGCAACCTCCGCCTCCTGGATTCAAGCGATTCTCTTGCCTCAGCCTCCCAGGTAGCTGGGATTACAGGCACGTGCCACCATGCCCGGCTAATTTTTGTATTTTTAGTAGAGACAGGGTTTCGCCATGTTGGCCAGGCTGGTCTTGAACTCCTGACCTCAGGTGATCTGCCCTCCTGGGCCTCCCAAAGTAAAACTATTTTAAAGTGTACAGTTCAGTGGCAATAAGCATATTCATGATGTTGTGCAACTGTTACCACTATTGGAACTCCAGAACATTTTCATCACCCCAAAGAGAAACCCCACACCCATCAGGAACCAGTCCTCATTCTCCCCTTTCCTCAGCCCCTGGCAATCTCTAACCTACTTTTCGTTTGTTTTCCAATTCTGGACATTTCCTATAAATGGAATCTAATAAGATGTGGCCTTTTGTGTCTGCTTCTTTCACTAAGGAAAAATGATTTGCGTTTTACTCTTGCATGTTCTATGTTGTTTGTGTGGGCATATTCATCTAGGAGAAGTCTTCCTGAAGTTCCTTCTGTAACTAATTCTGCACTGTCCATGGAGTCATGTTGTTGTCGGACTGGTGGCCTTAGAGACATGCTGTTTTCTGCAACATCATGACACAAAAGGGTGCGCCCTGTAAGAATCATTTGGGAATTTTTGTTCTCTTTTCACAATCAATACATCTCAAATTTTTAATCTGATCAAATTTGACTCTCAGTGTCTGCAATTTTCTTTAGAAATTAAGCTAACAAACGTTATGACATTGTAATATTGTGAACCATGATAAAATCTTAAATAGTGACAAATGAAGCATGTGATAACACAATATTTTCTACTTTTTACATAATGCAGAGACGGCAAAATTACACATTTAAAATAAGTAGATATATTTTTCCATCCATTAAATGGTTCTAATTTGCTTACTGCTTCTGCCTCTATTTACTTCCAAACCAGGTATCCGCGATCTTTACCTACGGCTACTTTGGAACAGAAGAAGCCATAATAACATGGGGGTGAAAAGGGGGTAAAAGGTTTCAGGAGCACCTAGGATTTCAGGCCCAGTGAGAAATCACTTTAACCAAATTGCAGCAGGGGAGCTGGTCTCAGGTTGGGAGGAGAGAGGGGAGACTTACTTCATGATCTTTTCCCTATTTCCCATACAGGGAAGAGATAGAATTTTATTATTTTTTATGTATTATTTTTATTTACTTATTTACTTATTAAAATAGAGACGGGGGTCTCAATATTTTGCCTAGGCTGATCTCAAACTCCCGAGCTCAAGCCACCCTCCTGCCCCAGCCTCCTGAATAGGTGGGATTACAGATGTGTACCACCACTCCTGGCACTGAGAAGATATTTTAATGTGTTTTAGACCAATTTAGAAAATCAAGCTACAAGAGGTCATCTAGGCAAATCGTTTCCTAACATTTTGATCCTGCATGCCTATCAGCAGAGAATGTTTTGAGCATGTACTCCTAATGTGTGTACATTTATTTAAACATTCTATGATGGAAATTTCTTAATTTGTATACTATTTACTGTTTTACTTTTTAAAACCTTTTAAAATCAATTTTATTGAGGTATGATTTACATACAATAAAATGTACCCATTTAAAGTGGAGGCCGGGCGCGATGGCTCATGCTTGTAATCCTAGCACTTTGGGAGGCCAAGGCAGGCAGCTGACTTGAGGTCAGGAGTTTGAGAGCAGCCTGGCCAACATGGTGAAACCCCACCTCTACTAAAAAACACACAAAAAAATTTAGCCGGGCATGGTGGCGTGCACTTGTAATCCCAGCTACTCAGGAGGCTGAGGCAGGAGAATCTCTTGAACCCAGGATGTGGAGGTTGCAGTGAGTCGAGATTGCACCATTGCCCTCCAACCTGGGCGACAGAGTGAGACTCCATCTTAAAAAAAAGGTAAATAAAGTGTATGGTTTAAAGAGTTTTGATAAATGGATGCCTCTGCGTAACCATCAACACTCTAGATACAGAACATTTTCATCAGCCCTAAAGGTTCTCTTGTGCCCCTTCTCAGTTAACCAGGGAGTCCCCCCCACCTCCTCCAGCCCTTTCAGCCCATGCAATACTTTTCTGGGCTGAAAATATTTTTTTACATTAAAAAATATAAGGAGTTCCGGCCAGGCGCAGTGGCTCATGCCTGTAATCCCAGCACTTTGGCAAGACGAGGAGAGCGGATCACGAGGTCAGGAGATCCAGACCATCCTGGCTAACACGGTGAAACCTCGTCTCTACTAAAAATACAAAAAATTAGCCGGGCGTGGTGGCGGGCACCTGTAGTCCCAGCTACTCGGGAGGCTGAGGCAGGAGAATGGCGTGAACCCGGGAGGCTGAGCTTGCAGTGAGCCGAGATCACGCCACTGCACTCCAGCCTGGGCGACAGAGCGAGACTCCATCTCAAAAAAAAATAAAAAATAATAAATAAATAAATAAATATATATATATATATATGGAGTTCCAATATTTTTTTCCATCCATGATGGATTGTTTTGAGTAGCTTCTGGGATGTAGTTACCTAGCTTTGGGGCAGTACTTCTCAAACTTTGACATGCATTTTCATCACATGGGACAGTCTACTAAAATGCAGGTTCCCAAGTCACCTATTGGAAATTCTGTTCCGTAGAGGTGTGTTGGGGCCTGATAATCTGCGTTTTTATTCATTTATTTTTAAATTTTTCTTCTTATTTTTTCTTTCTTTTTTTTTTTTAGACAGAGCCTCTCTCACCCAGGCCAGAGTGCAGTGGCATGATCTCTGCTCACTGCAACCTCTGCCTCCTGGGTTCAAGCAATCCTCTCACCAAACAATCCTCCCACCTCAGCTCTGAAGTAACTGGGATTACAGGCCTCTGCCACCATGCCCAGCTAACTTTTTGTATTTTTAATAGAGATAAGGTTTCGTCATGTTGCCCAGGCTGGTCTTGAATTCCGGAGCTCAAGGTATCCACCCGCCTCAGCCTCCCAAACTGCTGGGATTACAGATGTAAGCCACTGCGTCCCAGGATCTGCATTTTAAATACCACCCTAAAGAATCCATTTGCAGGGGTCAAACCACACTTTCAGAAACATATAATTCCTTGGGGATACACTTCCTGGAAGACTGCAAATGCAAAGTTTTATGTGGCTTTCGAGTTTGAGGGAGCGAGTAAAAGAAATGAATTTTTTAGTTCTGAATGAATGAAAGATTTTTCTTTAAGTGATCTTTCTCAGAGATTAGGGGTTCTATGACTTTTATGTGACAGACCAAAAGACATAGGAAACTTTTGGCATCCTAGGCACCAGGTCAATAAATATTTATTGAGCACAAACTTTGTGTCACAAATGGTAGACAATTCTAGAGGCTTCTACCCCTTCCTTTGTCACTCACAGGATCCTGAAATACCGTCAACCAGTTAATTAATCTCTCTCTGGTTAATATTTGTTAACTTTCAGAGGGACTTATGCTGGGAAGTATTGTGGCAGGTGGTGGGGAGAAGCCAGCCTGTGAGAGGAGAGGGGGCTTGTGTGAACTACTTTCTCTGATCATCAGGATTTCGGTGGCCGGGTGCGGTGGCTCACGCCTGTAATCCCAGCACTTTGGGAAGCTGAGACGGGTGGATCACCTGAGGTCCGGAGTTCAAGACCAGCCTGACGAAAATGGAGAAACCCTGTCTCTATTAAAAACACAAAATCAGCCGGGAGTGGTGGTGCATGCCTATAATCCCAGCTACTCGGGAGGCTGAGGCAGGAGAATCACTTGAACCCAGGAGGCGGAGGTTGCGGTGAGCTGAGATCGCGCCATTGCACTCCAGCCCGAGCAACAAGACTGGAACTCTGTCTCAAAAAAAAAAAAAAAAAGATTGTAGCAGTAATGCCACCACCTGTGGCCATCTACTCTCCTTTTTCTCAGTCCTGATGTGGACCTAGGGCGATGTTTCTCAAACTTTGCTGCATGTTGGGATCACTTAGGAAATCTTTAAAAAATACTGATGCCCGACTCCTACATTCTGATTTAATTAGAGTTTGAATTGGACATTGGGATTTTTTTTTTAAGTCCCTAGATGGTTTTTAATGGGCAACAAAGCTTGTGAACCATGAACTTAGGGGACTAGAGAAGTCAAGACTGGAGAGACTGTCCATAATAACAGAAAGATGGTATTTTGGTGGCACCGGCGCTGTTTGTCCCACTCTTGGTACAACCGTAGGGTATGTGCAGATTCTTGGCCTCCGGCCTCCCCTATCCTCAGTGGGCCCAGCCTGCTGTGCTGCCCAGTCTTGCAAGGCCCTTGGTGCTTTCCTCTCCCTCGGTGCAGGCTGGGGCTTGCTGTGGCTGCAGCCTTAAGGTCACCATTTTCTGCAGTGAGCTGGGGCTCTCTTTGTGCCTGGTGTGTTCTGGGTAATACGGTTGTGGTTAAAGCAAGCTCATTTTTTTCGGCTCCACCCTCTGTCTCTCCCCACATCCTTTGTTACCCCGCTCATGTGATCTCGTCTGGTCCATTCTGTTTCTCCTCCATCTTACTAGGGGCTCTAGAGGCAGTGAACCATCCCTACCCTCTAATAACATGGCAATTTAATCTTGAATATCAGAAGTACAAACATGGGGAATAGGAGCCTCGTGGCTTTAAAATAATATCGCGTTAGGGTTGGTTTTGACTGATGACATTTTATTCTTTAGCTCAATGTTCTCTAGATTTTATCTTTCACACATCCTGGTTCCTTTTTTACCTGGCTTATATCATGATGAGTAATTTCCTGTTTTCTATACAAATCAACGATCTTTTTGTTTTTGCCAACCCTATTAGGTGTTGGGGAGCAGAGGGGATGAAGGAGAGGAGGGAAGGAGTACTTCGATATAAATTACTGTCCAAAAAAAAAAAAAAGACTCGGGTTACTGTCTCTTTTTGGTCTGACTGTTGAGTTGAGAGCTAGCCCTGTGTTTACTGATTTGTGAAGTGCAAGCTCAGAGGTGAACATCCAGTTCAGGAATCTAACCCAGAATCGAATCTGACAAGCGCATCCAGCGATTCTCAGCTCTGACTGCACATGGGAATCACCTGGGCTCCCACCCGTCAAACGAAGCCAGTCTCCAGGGTGCGGCCCAGGTTTAGGTTATTTTCAACACTGCCCAGTTGATCATTATGTGTAGCCAGGAATGAGAATCACTGTGCAGGCTAGTTGTTTAGACTGCACCCGTGGTGAGAAAGAGCGCTTATTGCCTGGGCTAAAATAACATTTTGTTCTGTGGCTGGAAGAGAAAAGTGAAAAGGTCATTTGTTTTTAGGCTTTTGGCCGAGTTCCTTAAAGAGAGACAATTCTGCTCCTTTCAAGGATGTCTTTGCTCTTTTTTTTTTTTAAGTTATCACCTCCTACCGCAACTCGCCCTTTTTGTTTGAGGTTTATCTGCTCCAGGTGTGGGTAGCATTCTGCAAACGCTTGTTTTGTCCTGGGAAATTCATAATAATTAGTAGGAGAGCTCTTTTTGTACTGGCGAGAGGGGAGTTCCCACAGCTTCTAACCAACCTTCTGTAGGACCTGTTGTCCTTTTTGGGGAGGTGGCCCTGAGCTGCCTATACTCCAAGTATGTTCGTAAAACCAGATTGTTAGACATGCAAATTCTTGGCCTCCAACCCTAGATTTACTGATTCAGACACTCCAGGGTGGGGGCCCAGGAATCTAACGGACCGCCTGTTTAGGTGATGCTGATGCATCCTAAAAGATTGAGAATCACCCTGGGATGTCTGGGATGGGGCCTGAGAATTTGCATTTCTGACAACCTCCCAAGTGATGCTGATGATGCTGGCCTAGGGACCAAATTTTCAGCATCGCTAGCTTAGCAAACCCCAAAAGGCCACGGGAGACTTTCACACTATGTCCTGGCTGAAGCCCACTAGCCAATATTAGGCACCTGGAGCTGGGAAAGAGTGATCAGAAGAAAGTCGTAAGGAAGGTTCTGCCACCTGAAACCTACACATGACCCCCTTCAAGCTCTGATCGTGGCCCATGCTGCTGAGCTTGTCTGTACAATACTAATTTCCACTCGTGTCCGTGCGAAGAGACCACCAAACAGGCTTTGTGTGAGCAGCAAGGCTGTTTATTTCACCTGGATGCAGGCGGGCTGAGTCCGGAAAGAGAGTCAGGGAAGAGAGATAGGGGTGGGGCCATTTTATAGGATTTGGGTAGGTAGTGGAAAATTACAGTCAAAACGGGTTGTTCTCTGGTGGGCAGGGGTGAGCCAGGATGAGCCAGAAGGAATTTCACAAAGTAATGTCATCAGTTAAGGCAGGAACAGGCCATTTTCACTTCTTTTGTGATTCTTCAGTTACTTCAGGCCATCTGGATGTATACGTGCAGGTCACAAGGGATATGATGGCTTAGCTTGGGCTCAGAGGCCTGACACTAATCACAACAAATAGTGCCTATCACATAATGTGTTCCTACCACACCCTTTATGTGATTTATGTCCACGATCTCTGCTTGCACCCTGCTTAAATAGTTGGGGGAACAGTGGCTTAAATAATTCAGGATGCCGATTTAAACTTTTTTGGTTTGAAAAAGTTTCAGATCTGTTTTTGTTCATTTTTCCAGCTTAGGTTTTGGCTTGTGTTTTGGGATGCGTGTTCATTACTGGATCTTCCTCTTATCTCAGTCACCTTTGATTTCTCATTTTATCAGGCATCAGTTTCCCAAAGTAGGATTATCGTGACTACTAAAATAACATAGGTGAAGTTCCTGTCACTTAGTAAATGCGTAATAAATGTTAATTTCTGTAATTAACCCAAGTAGAAGGTAAGTGTAAACTGCCCCACCTTCGTGGCTGATCAATATCCTGAAATTAGGGCAAAGATAAAGCCCCTAAGAAGCCGCTGGGGAGAAGTCTAGGGAATGTGGGAAAATGAAGCAGAATTTGCCAGGGAAGGGGCTGTAGGTCAGACCAAGACAAGACAGAGATGTTGCAGGCTGAGACTGGGTTCAGGGTGAGAATCATAGAATCTAGAGGAATAAGAAGTTTGCCTGAGGATGGAGATGAAAAATGAGAAGGAAAACCAGGCCCCAAGGTGGGCAGCACCATGGACCCCAGCCAGTGCAGCATGGGCTAGCTTTGACTTTTCTTTCAGACATGAGCACCTTTGGAAAAGCCTGGACACCTGAGGTTCCAGGGAGAGGGCTCCCCATTAGGCTACTGGCTTCCTGTAGTTATTTAGAGGAAGTGCTGACTTCAGGGACCTTGGAAGTGCCCACTCCTCAGCTAGGACAGGACAGGAACAATTCTGCATCTCGTCATGACCTGCAGAGGTGCCGTAGGCTTGGCTCTAAGTTCAGGACGTCTGGGCTGGAGCTAAAGGGAAGCAAAGATTCTTAATTCCTTCTGACTAACAAGTTGCTATGTAATGCCCAACCTTGTTTTTACTAACCCTGTTTTTAGACTCTCCCTTTCCTTTAATCACCTCGCCTTGTTTCCACCTGAATTGACTCTCCCGTAGCTAAGAGAGCCAGACAGACTCCATCTTGGCTCTTTCACTGGCAGCCCCTTCCTCAAGGACTTGTGCAAGCTGACTCCCAGCACATACAAGAATGCAATTAACTGATAAGATACAGTGGCGAGCTATATCCGCAGTTCCCAGGAATTCGTCTGATTGATAACGCCCAAAGCCCCGCGTCTATCACCTTGTAATAGTCTTAAAGCCCCTGCACCTGGAACTGTTTACTTTCCTGTAACCATTTATCCTTTTAACTTTTTTGCCTACTTTACTTCTGTAAAATTGTTTTAACTAGAACCCCCCCTTTCTAAATCAAAGTATAAAAGAAAATCTAGCCCCTTCTTCAGGGCCAAAAGATCTTTGAGCGTTAGCCATCTCTTGGCCGCCGGCTAAATAAACGGACTTTTAATTCGTCTCAAAGTGTGGAGTTTTCTCTAACTCGCTCAAGTACAACAGCTAAATATATCAGAGCCAGAGGGCAGAACCTGTCTAGAGGTGGGAAGTTTCAGTGAGATCATTTTCAGCTCAATATCAAGAAGAATATTAGGGTGGCACGGTGTCTCACGTCTGTATCCCAGCACCTAGGCCTAGGTGGGAGGATCGCTTGAGCCCAGGAGTTCGAGGCTGTTGTGAGCTGTGATTGTGCCACTGCACTCCAGCCTGGACAACAGTGAGACCCTGTCTCAAAGAAAAGAAAACATTAAAGGTAATGGCCATCAGAACAGTGAGGTAAAGATCCTTGTGAGATAAAGGGGCTCACAGTCATCTGGTCAATCCACGTAGAGAGGATTTCTGCTTTGAGGTGGAGGCTGGAGGGGATTACCTTTCTTTTTTTATTTTTTTGAGACAGAGTCTCGCTCTGTCGCCCAAGCTGAAGTGCAGTGGCGTGATCTCGGCTCACTGCAAGCTCCGCCTGCCGGGTTCACGCCATTCTCCTGCTTCAGCCTCCCGAGTAACTGGGACTATAGCTATTTTTAGTAGAGATAGGGTTTCACCTTGTTAGCTGGGACGGTCTCGATCTCCTGACCTCGTGATCCACCCGCCTCGGCCTTCCAAAGTGCTGAGATTACAGGCGTGAGCCACCGCGCCTGGCTGGCTGAAGGGGATTAGTTTTCAAAGGCCCTTCTTGCTGTAGGAGTCCTTCCTCCGGGATTGATAAAGTGGAGTCTTAGCCCAGCTGCTGAGGGTTCTGGGTGGGGGCTGGTGGGGACTGGTTATCTGAAACCATAGTGCAGGACCAAAAAGCTGAGGTCGACCTTATCAAGGAGTGCCAGGAAGCCAGGGTCACAGGGTGGGGAAAGCAAGGAGAGGGTCCGCCTGGGAGAATGGCAAGGATAGAGGCTGTTGCTAGAGCCTGAGTGACTGGCCTTGACTTCTCCAGGAGGCAAGGTACACGGAGGGCTGGCCGGGTTTCAAGGTCTCGGCTCCTGGTTGACGTAGTCCTTGATTCTCTATTTTTTTCATATGAGGTTACACTGTAAGATCTGAGGGCAATCTAGAGAGTTGCAGACACGATTTACACACAAATAGTAGCATTGAATAAGTGACTTTTAAAAATTAATTCTTAGAGAATAACTTTTACCTAGATGTTTACATTTTCAAAAATTCATCAATTTCAATAAGATCATTTTGCATTTCTATTTACCAGTGACAAACAAAAAATAATAGTGCAACAGATAATATTCAATATTTTGGAAATGAAGGAGAACTATTAAAATAAAAATTTAAATTCACAATAGGAAAAAACAGAATAAATGGAGAGATATTTTCTGTTCCAGAATCAGAAGATTTAATGAAGTTAACATGATATACTTAATATCCAATCTAATTTATGGAGTTAATAGAAATTAAATTCCCAATATACTGCTTTATGGAAATTGACATAATTTATTCCCTAATAAAATGTTTATAATGAAAATAATAGGCTGGGTGTGGTGGTTCACATCTGTAATCCCAGTGCTTTGGGAGGCCAAGGAGGGAGGATCAAAGAAAAGAAAATAATAGTTAAGCACACTAAAGAGTTTTTTGAAAAGGTGTAAGCCAATGATATGAAAAATTACTGTTAATATTTAAAGTATATTTAAAATGTGAACAAAGGGCCAGGCATGGTGGCTCATACCTGTAATCCCAGCACTTTAGGAGGCTGAGGCAGATGGATCACCTGAGGTCAGGAGTTCAAGACCAGCCTGGCTAACATGGCGAAACCCCGTCTTTACTAAAAATACAAAAATTAGCCAGGTGTGGTGGTGGGGCCTGTAATCCCAGCTACTCGGGAGGCTGAGGCAGGAGAATTGCTTGAACCTGGGAGGCAGAGGTTGCAGTGAGCTGAGATCTTGCCATTGCAATCTAGCCTGGGCAACAAGAGCAAAACTACATCAAAAAAAAAAAAAAAAAAAAGTTAACATAGCTCACGCCTGTACTCCCAGCACTTTGGGAGGCCAAAGCAAGTGGATCACTTGAGGTCGGGAGTTCCAGACTGGCCAACATGGTGAAACCGCCTCTCTACTAAAAATACAAAAATTAGCCAGGGGTGGTGGTGCGTGCCTGTAATCCCAGCTACTGAGGAGGCTAAGACATGAGCATTGCTTGAACCCAGGAAGCGGAGGTTGCAGTGAGCTGAGAGTGTGCCACTGCATTTCAGCCTGGGCACAGAGTGAGACCCTGTCTGAAAAAAAAAAAAGACATTGATATGATATTATATGATAAATTGTATGATATTAGATTCTAAACAGAACAGTAGATTGATTAAAAACACAGTAGGGATTACAATTGTTCTTTTTAAATTATTTATTTATTTTTTAGAGACTGAGTCTTGTTCTGTCACCCAGGCTGGAGTGCAGTGGCAGTCACAGCTTGCTGCAGCCTCAAACTCCCAGTCTCAGTGACCCTCCCACCTCAGCCTCCTAAGTAGCTAGAACTACAAGTACGCACCATCATGCTGTGCTAACTTTTAAAATTTTTTATAGAGGCATGGGTCTTACTGTTTTGCTCTGGCTGGTCTCAAACTCCTGGCCTTAAGTGATTTTCCTGCCTTGGCCTCCCAAAGTGCTGGGATTACATACATGAGCCACCATGCACAGCCCCAGTGGTTGTAAACTTGATAAAAGTTTAATAAAAAAAAAAAGTCTAGGATAACAAAATAATAAGAAAGGAATCATATTTAATAGATGTAATTGAGAAAAGTTGATATAAAACACTTATGTCCTCTGATGTCATTTATTATAATAATTTGCAGATGTTTTTATTTTTATTTTTATTTTATTTTATTTTTGAGATGGAGTCTCGCTCTGTTGCCCAGGCTGGAGTGCAGTGGCATGATCTCGGCTCTCTGCAAGCTCCACCTTCCGGGTTCACGCCATTCTCCTGCCTCAGCCTCCTGGGTAGCTGGGACTACAGGCGCCCGCCACCACGCCTGGCTAATTTTTTGTATTTTTATTAGAGACGGGGTTTCACTGTGTTAGCCAGGATGATCTCCATCTCCTGACCTCGTGATCCACCCGCCTCAGCCTCCCAAAGTGCTGGGATTATAGGCGTGAGCCATCACGCCTGGCCTACTAATCTCCAGATGTTTTAAAGAATTAATATTGAAAGTATCTCTTTTAAAGTTAAACTAATTAGTATATATGTAATAGTTATCAAGCTGTGGTGGGTGAATTAATTTTGCAAGTATTAAAGCAATAGGCTAGGGCCGGGTGCAGTGGCTCGTGCCTACAATCCTAATACTTTGGGAGGCTGAGGCGAGCAGATCACTTGAGGTCAGGAGTTTGAGATCAGCCTGGTTAACAATGGTGAAACCTCCTCTCTACAAAAATACAAAAATTAGCTGGGCATGGTGGCGTGCACCTGTAATCCCAGCTACTTGGGAGGCTGAGACACAAGAATTGCTTGAACCTGGGAGGTGGAGGTTGCAGTGAGGGTAGATCATGCCACTGCATCCCCCTGGGTGACAGAAAAAGACTCAGTCTCAAAAAAAATAAAAATAAAAATAAATGAATAAAATAAAGCAGTAGGGTAAATTATAAATGGCAAATTGGAAGGACCTGATCATATAAAAATTTAGCAATAATAATCTTAATCAACTCTTGATAAAAAGGAAGAAATACAAAACTATTTGAAATAAAGCTGGCAAAAATTAATATTAAAAATATAAAGAACAATTACAAATCTGTAGGTCAGTACCTGTTCTCTATTAAACAGTTAAAGGATATGAACAAATAGTATAAATAAGAGGAAACACAAGCACGAAGCCAACATTTGGGAATATTTTGGTCTTGCTAATAATGAAAGTGTGAATTAATAAAAGTATGTCTTTCAGGCCAGGCGCAGTGGCTCATGCCTGTAATCCCAGCACTTTGGGAGGCCAAGGCGGTGGATTACCTGAGGTCAGGAGTTCAAGATCAGCCTGACCAACATGGTGAAATCCCATCTCTACTAAAAATACAAAATTAGCTGGGCATGGTGGCACATGCATGCCTGTAATCCCAGCTACTCAGGAGGCTGAGGCAGGAGAATCTCTTGAACCTGGGAGACGGAGGTGGCAGTGAACTGAGATCTTGCCACTGCACTCCAGCCTGGGCAACAAGAGCAAAACTTCATCTCAAAAAAAAAAAAAAAAAAAGTCTTTCATATGAATTACTTGTATTTCATATCTATTGAAGTGGCATAGTAACAAAATTCAATGTTAATGTGCTTGTGTAGGAAATAGACACACTCCTAGATTGCTGGTGTGTTTTCTGGACAACAGTAGATCAAAATGAACCACAAGCTGCCAAGAAAATTATTGTTTTCTTTAAGGCAATATGCCCAAAGGAATAACTCTCAGGAAAATAATGTAAAAGAAGAAAGGTTATTTGTGTAAAAATAATTGTAGCCACATTATACTAGTGAAAATCTGGGCATTACCCAACTACCTGACAACTTGATAATTGTGGTGAAAACTAGAAAATATTAATATGTGGTCATTTTTTTTTTTGAGATGGAGTTTCGTTCTTGTTGCCTAGGCTGGAGTGCAATGGTGCAATCTCCGCTCACTGCAACCTCCACCTCTCGGTTTCAAGTGATTCTCCTGCCCCAGCCTCCCGAGTAGCTGGGATTACAGGCGTGCACCACCACGCCCGGCTAATTTTTTGTATTTTTAAGAGACGGGGTTTCACCATGAGCAGTCTGGTCTTGAACTTCTGACCTCAGGTGATCTGCCTGCCTCGGCCTTCCAGAGTGCTGGGATTATAGGCGTGAGCCACTGCTCCCAGCCTGTGGTCATATTAATAACTACTAAGGCCTTAAACCTAAGGACTTTGACACTATCACATGTAGAATATTTAAGTTAAAAGGTGGAATGTTAGTCAGGTGTGGTGGCGGGCGCCTGTAATCCAGCTACTTCAGAGGCCAGGGCAGGAGAATCGCTTGAACCCAGGAGGCAGAGGTGGCAGTGAGCTGAGATCGCGCCATTGCACTTCAGCCTGGGTGACAAGAGCAAGACTCTGTCTCAAAAAAAAAAAAAAAAAAAAGTGGAATGAGGCCTGGCACGCCTGTAGTCCCAGCACTTTGGAAGGCTGAGGTGGTTGGATCACTTGAACCCAGGAGTTTGGGACCAGACTGGGCAACATGGCAAAACCCTGTCTCTACAAAAAATTTAAAAATTAGCTGGGTGTGGTGTCGCATGCCCGTAGTCCCAGCTACGGCTGGGACTGAGGTGGGAGGATCACCTGAGCTTGGGGAGGTCAAAGCTGCAGTGAGTCTGATTACACCACTGCTCCCCAACCTGGGGGGAGAGAGTGAGACCTTGTCTCCACAAAAAGGAAAAAAGTGGAATGAGTTTGTTATATGGACATTGATAACTGTCAAATTATGTTTGTCTAGTAAGAGCAAAAGTGCTGCTAGTGTTTCTCAGAGATCTCAATCAGTGCTTCTCAGACTTTAATGTGATTAAATCAAGTGCTCCATCATGCTTCCATCTATGGCTTCCATATTGGAAAGTTTATATTATACAACAATTCCATGATTATAGAAAGTTCTACTGGACATTGTTGAACTAAATCATTAATGTCTCAAAGTGAAGGGGATGTTACATCTTTTTCTGTAGAGTTGTTTGAAACAATTAAGACCTTGTTCCATTCCTTTGTATGTACAAATAAGTATGTACATTGGTATATGAGACATACAAGAGATACAGCAATGAGCAATGTTATATAATGAAAAGGTTAGATAAATGGAATTCTTTTGTCCCGTTGATTTTACTGCAGTCCTGGATGTGTTTTCATAATTTGTTCTCTCTTTCTTGATAGGCAATCATTTTTAAAAGATCGGTTTTAGTTTCTTTGCCAATCTTTTCTTCTTCTGACCTTTCTGAGCAATACACAAATTATAACTTAATGTATACTAGAGGAAATGCTGTTTAAAGAAGTATTGCAATAATTTAAACTCAGATATATGTATATATTTGAAGAAGATACACCATACTCCCATCTACCTGTTTCATGAATTTATTTTACTAAAGTGTATTTTTGGCCTGGCGCAGTGGCTCATACCTGTAATCCCAGCACTTTGGGAGGCTGAGGCAGGCGAATCACCTGAGGTCAGGGGTTCGCGACCAGCCTGGCCAACATGGTGAAACCTCATCTCT
Organism: Hylobates moloch; assembly: GCF_009828535.3. NCBI lineage: Eukaryota > Metazoa > Chordata > Mammalia > Primates > Hylobatidae > Hylobates > Hylobates moloch. Next base: position 220,150,628 of record NW_026652276.1, on the reverse strand, counting down.
ACTAAAAATACAAAAAATTAGCCGGGTGTGGTGGTGCGTGCCTGTGGTTCCAGCTACTCAGGAGGCTGAGGCAGAAGAATCGCTTGAACCCAGGAGGCAGAGGTTGCAGTGAGCCGAGGTTGCACCGCTGCACTTCAGCCTGGGGCGACAAGTGAAACTCTGTCTCAAAGAAAAAAATAATAAAGTAAAATAAATAAATAAATAAAGTGTATTCTTTAAGCAGAAGCAACCTGTGTCTGTTATCAAAGAATATGGGCATGGGTCTTTGCTGACTGAAAGTTTAATGGCTGATTTCTGTTTCTTTGCATCTATGGAGTAGAAATACTGACCATTGTCGTGTTTTCTTCCAGGAATTTATGCAAATATTCTCATGAGGTTCTCTCAGAAGAGAACTTCAGAGTCCTGAAAAATCACGAACTCTCTGGACTGAACAAAGAGGAATTAGCAGTGCTGCTCCTCCAAAGTGATCCTTTTTTTATGCCCGAGGTAAGTTGTGATTCCTCAGTTTAAGGAGGGAGAATATTACTGGCTGTATTGTGTCACAGATACTTTGGAGTAGGAGCAGAGAAAATTCAAAATTAATGCCAGGGTACTGCAGGTGGCAGTCGAAGCTGTTGTTGAGTAAACTAAGAGGTCCCAGAAATTTCTCTCCTATTTGAGGTTTGTTTTTTTTGTTTTTTTTGTTTTTTTTTGAGACGGAGTCTTGCTCTGTCCCCCAGGCTGGAGTGCAGTGGCGCGATCTCCGCTCACTGCAAGCTCCGCCTCCCGGGTTCACGCCATTCTCCTGCCTCAGCCTCCTGAGTAGCTGGGACTACAGGTGCCCGCCACCACGCCCGGCTAATTTTTTGTATTTTTAGTAGAGACGGGGTTTCACCGTGTTAGCCAGGATGGTCTCGATCTCCTGACCTCGTGATCCGCCCGCCTCGGCCTCCCAAAGTGCTGGGACTATTTGAGGTTTTATAAGAATTTGAGTCTGGAATATCTCTTCCACTGGGCTGCAAGGGAACCCTGTGTGAGTAAGTATGAGCTGAAGATCTGATAGTAGTCAGACTACTTGATGCTTTAAATCAAGGTGGCTTCTTGGAGGAGATGGACTTTGGAATGAGGTTGGGAAGATGAGGGTATGGGCTAAGCTGTTGTAACAGAGACCCCCTCAAAATACAGTGATTCAAATAACATGTAATTTTGTTTCTCTATCACTTGATAATCTAGGTCAGGGGTTAGCAATCTATAACCCAGAGGCCAAATCTGGCCTGCCACCTTTTTTTTTTTTTTTTTTTTTTTTTTTTTGAGATGGAGTCTCGCTCTGTTGCCCAGGCTGGAGTGCAGTGGCGTGATCTCAGCTCACTGCAACCTCTGCCTCCCTGGTTTAAGCAATTCTCCTGCCTCAGCCTCCCAAGTAGCAGGGATTACAGGTGCCTGCCACCATGCCCTGCTAATTTTTATATTTTGGTAGAGATGGGGTTTCACCACGTTGGCCAGGCTGGCCTCAAACTCCCGACCTCAAGTGATCTGCCCGCCTCGGCCTCCCAAAGTTCTGGGATTACAGGTGTGAGCCACTGCACCCGGCCTGTTTTTATAAACAAAGTTTTATTGGAACACAACCACACCTATTTGTTTATGACTGCTCTCACCCTGCAAGGGTGAGTTCAGTAGTTGCAGCAGAAACAGAATGGCCTACAAAGCCTAAAATATTTACTATCTGATCCTTTATGGAAAAGGTTTGCCAACTCTTGGTCTTTCCTGGATATGGACAGGGGGGTAGCCTGAGTTGTCAGGCAGCTAGACTCAATGATGTCATCAAGGGATTCAGGTCAGTAGGTCAGCTCTGTTATCTTCAAAATGTGGCTTCCGTCTCTGTGTACAATGAGTCTGTACTCACTGTCACCATTTTCTAGCCAGTGGAAATGTAGAGAGGAAGTAAATGGAAGGCAAGCAGTTTCCTTTTTTAAAAGATGTGACGTGGACATTGTATATGGCACATCTGCTCAATCACATTGGCCAGAGATTATTACATGTCACACTTAGCTGAAAGGGAGTCTGGGAAATATAGTTTCTGTCTGGGAAACCATGCGTCTACCTAAAACTTGGGAGCTTCTATTACTAGAAGAAAGACGGGGACAATGGTGGATAATTAACAGTTTCATCCACTCAGGAATATAGACTTAAGGATCAGAGAATACTGTTTAAAGCCTGGTATCGGCCGGGCGTGGTGGCTCACGCTTGTAATCCCAGCATTTTGGGAGGCCGAGGCGGGCGGATCACGAGGTCAGGAGATCGAGACCACGGTGAAACCCCGTCTCTACTAAAAATACAAAAAAATTAGCCAGGCGTGGTGGCGGGTGCCTGTAGTCCCAGCTACTCGGAGAGGCTGAGGCAGGAGAATGGCGTGAACCCGGGAGGCGGAGCTTGCAGTGAGCCGAGATTGCGCCACTGCACTCCAGCCTGGGGGACAGAGCGAGACTCCGTCTCAAAAAAAAAAAAAAAAAAGAAAAAGCCTGGTATCTGGCCCGATAAAATCCATGAATAGAGAAGTTAGCCTCACAGTTAAAGAGAGTCATAGAAACATAATGGGTGAGTGGAAGGGATTAAGAAAATGTAAGTAAAGTTGAAATTCAGTTGCACTTTTTTTTTTTTGAGACAGGATCTTGCTCTGTCACCCGGGCTGCAGTGCAATGGCATGATCAGGGCTCACTGCAGCCTTGACCTCCTGGGCTCAAGTTATCCTCCTGCCTAAGCCCCCCAAGTACCTGGGACTATAGGCATGCACCACCATAGCTGGCTAACTTTTTTTAAATTTTAATAGGGACAGGGTCTCACTATGTTGCCCAGGCTGGTCTCGAACTCCTGAGCTCAACGATCCTCCTGCCTCAGCCTCTCAAAGTACTGGGATTACAGGCATGAGCCACTGCACCCAGCTCAGATGCACTTTTATATACAGTGAGATAGCTGTTGGGGACTTCCGGAGGCTTAAACACTTTTTGACTCTGAGCTCAGTGTGTTTCCCTAAGAACTTAAAAAACTTATAACATGAGAAGTGATTTTGAGTTGGCCACTGAGCTCAGGAGAGATACGAATGAAAGACACATTATAAAGACTTGTTGGGAGTTAGGGGAGGAAAATATGTCCCATTTGCTCTCCAGCCCCATGCATTCTTCTATCTAGATCTTGGATTTGTTTCTCTCTCTCTCTCTCTGTCTTTGTCTCTCTCTCTGTCTCTCTCGCTGTCTTTGTCTCTCTCTCTCTGTCTTTGTCTGTCTCTCTGTCTCTCTCTCTCCCTCTTTCTCTGTCTCTCTCTGTCTCATTTCCAGGAGTCCAAGATTTAAAGGTCTTGTCTTGGGATATCTATGGCCCTTGACCTAGGTACTAGCCCAGTACCCTATGACTACCAGCATGGGAAAAATGCCTTACACATCAACCCCGTTAAAGCTCACCCCGACCATCAGAGACAGCCCATCCTTTTCCTTTCATTGAGGGAATGACAAGATGCAGTCTTGCCATGACACTTGAGAGAAGGTATTTTGTGGTCTATCCTTAGTCTAGTGTTAACCCGGAGGCTTAGAAAGGCCATTCATCATGTCTGATCGCTGCTTCAGTTCTTCAAAAGCAACAGGTACTTTTAACATCAGTCCACACATCTATGTTGAGTCCCTGGAGAATAAGGACAATCTTCCTGTATTAGTCCATTTTCATGCTGGTGTGAAGACATACCTGAGACTGGGTAATTTATTAAGGAAAGAGGTTTAATTGGCTCACAGTTCTGCATGGCTGGGGAGGCCTCAGGAAACTTACAATCATGGTGGATGGCAAAACAGGAACATCTTACATGGTAGCAAGCAAGAGAAGTGAGTGCTAAGCAAAGGGGGAGGCCCTTATAAAACATCACATCTTGTGAGAACTCACTATCATGAGAACAGTAGAATGGGAGTAACTGCCCCCATGATTCAATTGCCTCCTACCAGGTCCCTCCCATGACATGTGGGGATTATAGGAACTACAATTCCAGATGAGATTTGGGTGGGGACACAGCCAAACCATATCACTTCCCTTCTCTAGGGAGGAGGTCGGCAGATATGAACCTAAGACAAGGCGCTGTTGTGTAAGGGATCCCAGAAGAGCCCATTGATTACAGTGCTGTGAGGGTCCCTATAGGAAAATGCTCTCATCATGCTTTTATCAAACAGTGCAAAGAAGAGGTCAGCATCACCCAAGGCTCCCTTTCCGTTGTTAGAATTCAGTACCCACAATTAGAGGATGGGGTGGGGTGGGGAGGTTCTTGCCTGAAGCTTGTTTTTGGCTAATAATTCAATTGCCATTTTCCACTCATCAGAGTTAAGATCCCAGAACGGGGGACTGCATTATTTCCTGAACTAGATAGAGGTCTGGGGAGCTGGTTTCTGGAGTTAGCATGACTTAGTACTGTTGGTATAAGTTTTTGTTCAAGAATGCTGGGCGAGAGAAGGCTCTAAAGGAGTGTTTTAACTTAGGGGAGTAGGATGGAATTTTTTCATAGGGCTTTGGCAGGAGGAGTCAGCCAGAGTTCAGCTAATTTCAAGAAGAGTTGGTCCAGGATGGCTCTCTAAAGATGGAGGAATTATCCCTGCAGATTTGCAGCTGTTGTTTGGGCAATTTGGATTTTTTTTTTTCTTTTTTGAGATGGAGTCTCACTCTGTCTCCCAGGCTGGAGTGCAGTGGTGCAATCTCAGGTCACTGCAACCTCCGTCTCTGGTTAAAGCGATTCTCCTGCCTCAGCTTCCCGTGTAGCTGGGATTAACAGCCATACACCACCACACCCGGATAATTTTTTGTATTTTTAGTAGAGACAGGGTTTCACCATGTTGGCCAGGCTGGTGTCAAACTCCTGACCTCAGGTGATCCTCCCGCCTCAGCCTCCCAAAGTGCTAGGATTACAGGTGTGAGCCACCGTGCCCAGCCTGAACCACCATGCCTGGCCGATTTGGATTTTATCAGAAAGGAAGAGGAGGAAGAGAGGGGCGAAGTTAAGTGTAAGAGGCAGTGCAGAGAAACAGCTTTGTGGTTTAGGGGGTGTGAGATGGGGACCACAGTGGAATGTTTCCAGTCACTTCATTGGTTGTTTTGCATTCATTCAACTAATATTTAGGAGCACCCGCAAGTGTTAGTCACAATGTTAAAATACTGGAGGTAACCAGTGGGAATCCACACACCCAGCCCTAAAAAACTACATATTCGGCCGGGCGCGGTGGCTCATGCTTGTAATCCCAGCACTTTGGGAGGCCGAGGCAGGTGGATCACGAGGTCAGGAGATCGAGACCATGGTGAAACCCCGTCTCTACTAAAAATACAAAAAAAATTAGCCGGGCGTGATGGCGGGCGCCTGTAGTCCCAGCTACTCGGAGAGGCTGAGGCAGGAGAATGGTGTGAACCCGGGAGGCGGAGCTTGCAGTGAGCCGAGATTGCGCCACTGCACTCCAGCCTGGGCGACAGAGCGAGACTCCGTCTCAAAAAAAAAAAAAAACTACATATTCACACTTTTTCATTTTGCTTTGACTTGTGAGAACATAAAAAGATCAGGCAAACCTGACTGCCTGGTATATAAACTTGTACAATTGAAAATGGGCTTATTAAAGGAAGAAATACTTTCATTTGTTCTGGCCTAATGAAGGCAGGAGCATTCTTGCTTAATATCAGCGTGGGAATAGGAATGTTAACAAAACATCATTTGTGAAGTTGCTAATGGTGCTTTTTTGCTACAGCTCAAACTTTAGCGGACATCAGAATCACCCGGAAGGTTTGTTAAAACACAGACTGTTGGGCCCCACCTCTGATGGTTCAGACTCTATAGATATGGGCAAGTGCCTGAAGATTTGCATTTCTAACAAATTTACAGGTAGTGCTGATTGTGCTGGTCCGGGGACCACACTTTGAGAATCGCTGGTCTAGAGTCTAGAATCTGGATAATAGACTTGATAGCAGTTACGTATATCTATTTGAATCAGGTTTTAGTGATTGTCCATGTGGCTAAATCATTGCTAGTGGGGTTTGAATCATGGCATTGCCATCTAGACAGATCACAGTGAACCATACTGATCTGGTTTGCTCAGAGTCTGTTGAAGTGACTCATTAAAATGTCTGAAATTCGGGTTTCTTACTAATTATATTGGTTTCCTCATTTCATGGTTCAAACACGTGCATCACACTTTATATTTTGCATAACACATTTACAAATTTTGTTATTTAGTCTGCTTAACAACTTGGTTTTTGTAGACAGAACAAATCGTTTCCTCCTGTTACAGCAAAGGAAACGGAGGCTAAGAGTAGGTAAGGCATCCTTTGAGGTCACACAGCTGCTTCCAGGGGGCCTCAGATTTTAAAACCAGCATCCTCCAGTTCTGTGTCATATGGCCTGGCCTCAGCTGCAGTATTTTCTCTGCCCTCTTTCCAGTAGGGACTACATCTCTTCAGAGCTAGTCACGTACATGTATCTATTTAGATGGAAATACAAACCTTATCTTCTTTAGGCAATCTTTTGAGAAATGTCATTCTGCCTAGCAGAGACTAAATTTTGGATTTCCAAACAGTTGCAGGTAAGACCTATGTGTCCTTTTCATTGCAAAGTGAGTTGATAACCAAAGATGAGCCTTCTGTGCTGGGTTCCTTCATGATATAGGGCTCACTTTGGGTCCTGTTTGTAGCTAACAAGCTTACATTGATTCTTCCAAGTGTTGTCAAATTGATCAGTATCTTTTAGTTAGTCTGTGGACCTCTTCTGCCCCAAGTAAATCACCAACTGAATGTGACTCATCAAAGACTGTAGAATCTGCATGTATTTTTCCCCCTTTGGTATATCTCTGCTTGCTTCAGAGATTTTTTGCACACGTGAGCTTGCCGTAATGAATGTTTGGCAAATACAAGAAGGTGTTTTGACTCTGGCTATTGTTTCTCCCTTCTGTAGATATGCAAAAGTTATAAGGGAGAGGGTCGGCAGCAGATTTGTAACCAGCAGCCACCGTGTTCAAGACTCCACATCTGTGACCACTTCACCCGAGGGAACTGTCGTTTTCCCAACTGCCTCCGGTCCCATAACCTGATGGACAGAAAGGTGCTGGCCATCATGAGGGAGCACGGGCTGAGCCCCGATGTGGTCCAGAACATCCAGGACATCTGCAACAGCAAGCACATGCAGAAGAACCCCCCGGGGCCCAGAGGTAAAGGCCTTTTCTTTTTCAATTGTGTGAATTCTTTTGTTTTTTTTGTTTGTTTGTTTGTTTTTGAGGCAGAGTCTCTCTGTCACCCAAGCTGGAGTGCAGTGGCGTGATCTCAGCTCACTGCAACCTCTGCCTCCCGGGTTCAAGTGATTCTCCTGCCTCAGCCTCCCGAGTAGCTGGGATTACAGGTGCACACCACTACACCCAGCTCATCTTTGTATAAATTAGAGACGGGGTTTCGCCATGTTGGCCAGGCTGGCCTTGAACTCCTGACCTAAGGTAATCTCCCTGCCTCAGCCTTTCAAAGTGCTGGGATTACAGGCATGAGCCACTGCACCTGGCCAATTGTGTGAACTTTCAAATCAGCAGAAATCGCAAGCAAAGAAAAACTGCCATAATCACTCTACCTTGCCATGTAAAACGGCATTTTCCCTTCCAAACTTCATGCATATGTATATACCATTTTTACATAATTATAATGGTAGTATACATGCAATGTTTGCAATTCAATTTTTATGCTTAGCACTATTGCCCCCCCAGGTTTAAAAAAGTGCATATCATATTTCTAAAAACTAATTAATAAAGCTTTTTTTTTAAAGGAAAAGAAACAAACATAAAATTGTTTAGATTTATTGGCTGTCAACGTTTTGCCCAATTGCTTTAGCGCTTTCTTTCTCTCTATGTATACATGCAGCTACTCACACACACGTGGAACATTTTAGTGGTTAAAGCATTTGATATATGTAAATATGACATTTCACACCTGAATATATCAGCATGTATCTCCTCAGAACAAGGCCATTCTCTTACATAATCACAAGACAATTAATACAGAAAATTTATTTTATTTTATTTTATTTTATTTTTTTATTTTAATTTTTTTGAGACGGAGTCTCGCTCTGTCGCCCAGGCTGGAGTGCAGTGGCGCAATCTCGGCTCACTGCAAGCTCCGCCTCCCGGGTTCACGCCATTCTCCTGCCTCAGCCTCTCCGAGTAGCTGGGACTACAGGCACCCACCACCACGCCCGGCTAATTTTTTGTATTTTTAGTAGAGACGGGGTTTCACCGTGGTCTCGATCTCCTGACCTCGTGATCCGCCCGCCTCGGCCTCCCAAAGTGCTGGGATTACAAGCGTGAGCCACCGCGCCCGGCAGAAAATTTATTATTGATGTAAAACTATGTACAATTTAATTTATGGTCCTCAGTGCCATTTCTTTAAAAAAAAACCCAGTATTTTAAAATTTCTAGAAAAAACACAATAACTCCCATTCCCTCCTTTCCCCAGCCCCTGGCAACTAACATTCTGCTTTCTGTTTGTATGAATTTGACAACCCTAGGTAGTTCACATAAGTGGAATAGTACAATATTTATCCTTTTCTGACTGGCTTATTTCACTTAGCATGATGTCCTCAGGGTTCATCCATGTTATAGCATATGTCAGAATGAATATTTCATTGTATGTATATAATTATATATTTTTTATCCATTCATCTGTCGATGGATATTTGGATCATTTCCAGTTTGGCTATTGTGAATAATGCTGCTGTAAACATGGTGTACAGATACCACTTTGAGACCCTGTTTTCAGTTCTTTGGGGGTATATAATCAGAAGTAGAATTGCTAGATCATATGGTAATTCTATGTTTAATTTTTGGAGGAACGATCACACCGTTTTTTGTAGCAGCTGTGCCATTTTTCATTTCTGCCAACAGTGCACATGGGTTCAAATTTCTCACATCCTCTATCATTTTGTGTTTTCTGAATTTTTTTTTAATAATAGCCATCCTAAGGAGTATGAAGTGCTATTACTTTTTTTTTTCTTGTTTTGAGACGGAGTCTCGCTCTGTCACCCAGGCTGGAGTGCAGTGGTGCGACCTTGGCTCACTGCAATGGCCGGCCGCCTCCCGGGTTCAAGTGATTCTTCTGCCTCAGTCTCCCAACCAGCTGGGATTACAGGTGCCCGCCACCACGCCCAGCTAATTTTTGTATTTTTAGTAGAGACGGGGTTTCACCATGTTGGCCAGGCTGGTCTTGAACTCCTGACCTCAAGTGATCCACCCACCTTAGCCACCCAAAGTGCTGGGATTACAGGCATGAGCCACCGTGCCCAGCCAAGTGCTGCTATTTCTGAAGCATTTTCATATTACATAATGGCATTCATTTTTAATGTCTTTATGAAGTGGATGTAGAAAAGATGAATTTTATGAAGCAGATAGAATACATGATTCTAAGATTCTGTGCAAAGTAATGAACAATTAAACCTCCTTATATTTGGGAAATGGTTTATCATTTACACGGGACTTTCACCCCAAATAAATATTTCATCATTGTTCGTCACAGTGAAACCACAAAGAAAGGTAGATATGTCATTTATTAGCGTTACTTAAGGGGGTAAAGAGACTGAGGCTCAGAAATAGTAAGCAACTTTTATTGCAAGCAGCCTCAGCTCATGTTTAGAAGAATGAAGGATAATGTAATGAAGAAATAAAAGGTAACATTTTCAAGGCCTCACATCACTAGAAAGTAGCAGAGTGCATGTTCTGATCCCATAGCTAATGTTTTTTCTCTCTCACTACGGTTCTCTCTGACCAGAGGAACGTCTGGAGGGATGGGCTTTGTTGGTGGCTTCTCAGTGTAAACTTATTGTGAATGAGAAAGATCTGTATAGATTTTCACTTCCAGTTAATCTCCTGAGTTGACAGGAGGAGGGTGTTTGCTTTCACTACATTACTGCTGCCCCCTGGGTTTGGAAGAGAAAAAAAATGTCTCTTCTACCCCTTCCCCACACAAAAAAGCACAACTCACACACACACAAGAGCACAAGTGCACACCTCACATTCACACACCACACGTGCACATGTGCCTCAAACACAGACATGCACGTCTTCCACATGTACCCCCAGCACACACACATACCCCACATAAACATCACATGCATGCACGCCACACACATGCCACACGTGCTCACAAACACACGCGTACTCCTTCCTTCCTCCCTGCTTCCAGAAGGGTGTGACCTATCAAGTTTCTAGAGGAAGACCAGTTCCCTCCAGGCCACACTGCTTTGTTGATGTTGACTTCTGATATACTTTGGCCTTATGGAGTGGGATGAAGAAAACTGGAAAAATTTCCAGCTTAAACAAAGTCAGGCCTTTAGACAGTGGTTTCATTTTCTGTTGGTTTGTTTGAAGCGTTGTGAATCTGTCAATAGCCACGTACACCCATATCACAATGTGGGCAAAATCGAATGCTTTCTGGAAAATCTTCTCTGATTTGCCCTAACCTATCTCTCCATTGACCATAGTGGTGAATGTTGACTCAGGACCAGGAGATAGTGGACAGCCCCACCTAAAAGTTTTGGGGTTTGGGGGCTACTTTGAGTCCCAGAAGAGAGCCAGGCTCTCACTATCATCCTAGGCCATGGAATGACGTGCTCTGCCGTGCAGGCAGAATGTCAAGATTCTTTCATCAGCTGACACAGTTGGTGAGCACCTGTAGTCCCAGCTACTCAGGAGGCTGAGGTGGGAGGATCGCTGGAGCCCAGGAGTTCGAGGTTGCAGTGAGCTGTGGTTGGGCCACTGCATTCCAGCCTGGGCAACAGAGCAACACTCCATCTCTTAAAAAAAAGAAAAATCCCATCATTGTCAAACCACCCATCTTCAAGATTTTTACACATCAGAGTAGACCAAGTAATTTGATAGCACTTGGATAGCAAAGCTAGAAAAGCGAAGAGGAGGAAGGGTGGTAGGAACTCAGTCACGTTAACTCTGATGTTCATTATTTTGTTTCATTTTGGCTTTTTTCCCTTAGCTCCTTCTTCACATCGTAGAAACACGGCATATAGGGCTAGAAGCAAAAGTAGAGATCGGTTCTTTCAGGGCAGCCAAGAAGTTCTTGCGTCTGCTTCAGCGTCTGCCGAGAGGTCCTGCACGCCTAGTCCAGATCACATCGGCCACAGGGCTTCCCTGGAGGACGCACCTGTGGACGATCTCACCTACAAGTTCACGTATCTGGAGAGTCAGGATCGCGCTCGGCCTCCCTCGGGCTCGTCCAAGGCTACTGATCTTGGAGCAAAAAGTCAGGCCGGGGCAAGCCAGAGGTTTTTAGAGAACGGCAGTCAAGAGGACCTCTTGCACGGAAATCCAGGCAACGCTTACCTTGCTTCCAATTCAACACCAGCCCCCAACTGGAAGAGCCTCACATCCTGGACGAATGACCCAGGCGCCAGGAGAAAGACTGTGTTTTCTCCCACGCTACCTGCCGCCCGCTCTTCTCTTGGCTCTCTGCAAACACCTGAAGCTGCGACCAACAGAAAGGGCACAGGCTTGCTTTCCTCAGACTACAGGAACATCGATGGCAAAAGTGGAACTCAGGACATCCAGCCTGGCCCTCTTTTTAATAATAATGCTGATGGAGTGGCCACAGATATAACTTCTACCAGGTCCTTAAATTACAAAAGCACTAGCAGCGGTCAGAGAGAAATATCATCACCTAGGACTCAGGATGCCGGAGCTGCTTCCCGAGATGTCCAGGCCACTGGCAGAATCGCAGATGATGCTGACCCAGGAGTAGCACTTGTTAACGGTAAATACAAAGGGAAGACACTTTGGGCTGGCACATTTGTTCGCGATACTCCAAATGGCTCTAGTCAAGTGGCGGATAAAACTACTGATGTAGAAAAAACTGGTGCCGCTGGTTTTGGCTTAACAATGGCGGTCAAGGCAGAAAAAGGTGTGTTACGTACTGGAAGTCAGAGTCTGAGGAACCCGGTCCCCACCACACCTGGGGAATCCACTGCCCCTGCACAGGTCAGCACTCTGCCTCAGTCACCTGCTGCCCTCTCCTCAAGCAACAGAGCTGAAGTCTGGGGGGCCCAAAGGCAGAACTGCACCCAGGTTCCTGTTTCCTCTGCCAGCGAGCTCACAAGGAAGACAACAGGGTCTGCTCAGTGTAAGTCACTGAAGGACAAAGGGGCCTCTGTGTCTTGAGTCTGCAGCAGAGTGGCTATGGCTGGTGGTTTTTCCTTGGATGTTCCCCAGTTCTTAAAGGGTAGAGAGTTAGAGGGTTTGGGTTACGGGGTGGTCTGGTGAGGAGGTTGACTAGTGAAGACAGGGAAGGGCCAACCAGTAGAACCACAGGGAATTAGCTGCCACATTTATTGACTTAGGAATATTTCAACTATGATTTAAGAAATAAACATAGCTTTCACAGGACTCTGAGGTCCACATTTTTGTTCTATGGAGGGGCTGTCTAGACGCTCATGAGCAACACATAAATCATAGGAATTTTCTTGAACATGGCCCCCATTTCAGATATTCTTTCCCATTGTGAGACCAAGTGCCTTGATTTTTGGTTTAAACATGAAGATCAGCATACATGCATCCTTTTTTGTTTCATAGATTCTTTGTCTGATGTCACAAGTACCACATCTTCTAGGGTGGATGATCATGACTCAAAGGAAATTTGTCTTGACCATCTGTGTAAGGGTTGTCCGCTTAATGGTGAGTAACCTAGGGACTTTTCTGTAAGCTTCTACCTTTTGGCCATTGTAAATAACACTGCTATGAACCTGGGTGTGCAAATGCCTTCTCAAAACCCTGCTTTCAATTCTTTTGGATATATACCCAGAAGTGGAGTTGGGGGATCATACAGTACTTCCATGTTTAATTATTTTTTTTGAGGAACTATTATTCATAGTGGCTATACCATTTTTCTTTCCTACCAGCAATGCACAAGGGTTCAAATTTCTCCACATCCTCACCAACACTTGTTCTTTTTGTGTGTGTTTGTTTGCCTTTTTTGTTTGTTTTGAGACAGAGTCTCACTCTGTCACCCAGGATGGAGTGCAGTGGTGTAATCTCAGCTCCCTGCAACCTCTGCCCCCTGGGTTCAAGTGATTCTCCTGCCTCAGCCTCCCAAGTAGCTGGGGTTACAGGCGTGTGCCACCATGTCCGGCTAATTTTTGTATTTTTAGTAGAGACGGGGTTTTTGCACGTTGGCCAGACTGGTCTTGAACTCCTGACCTCAAGTGATCCACCTGCCTCGGCCTTCCAAAGTGCTGGGATTACAGGCATGAGCCACTGTGCCCAGACACTGTTTGTCTTTGATAGCAGCCATTCTAACAAGTGTGAGGTGTGGACTATAATGAGTGGTTGTGTACTTTTCAGTCAGCCAAGTCTCAAGTAGGGCCACTCTACGGGTGTCCCTGCAGTGTCTAAACCTGTCTTTTTTGTTTGTTTTGAAGTTGTCACACATCTTTATTTTGAATATTTCAAAACAATTTAAACATAACATAAGGCAAATTTTGAAAAACAGAACTATTTTCTGTCTTCCTGTACTGTAGCTTATAACATCAATTCATTCTTTAGCCGGCATTCCTGCAATGGCTGTCTTTTGTATGGCTAGCCCTGTGCCAAATATGTAAGGGGGATGTAAGCTAAACCATGGTGCAGCCTTCTCTTTAGTAAGTTTATAATTAAGGTAGGGCATGAAACATCCATAAAATGCCAGGCACGGTGGCTTATGCCTGTAATTCCAGAACTTTGGGAGGCTGAGGCAGGTGGATCACTTGAGGCCAGGAGTTCAAGACCAGTCTGGCCATCATAGTGAAAACGCATCTCTACTAAAAATACAAAAATTAGCTGGGTGTGGTGGCACATGCCTGTAATCCCAGCTACTCGGGGGGCTGAGGCAGGAGAATTTCTTGAACCCGGGAGGTGGAGGTTGCGGTGAGCCAAGATTGCGCCATTGCACTCCAGCCTGGGCGACAGAGTGAGTGAGATTCTGCCTCAAAACAAAAACAAAAACAAACAAAAAATTTGCAAATGGGAAAACTGTGTGAAGTAAGTAAAAACGTATAAAAAATTAACCCCCAACTGAGTATTGGGTACTGGCTAAAGCAATGCAAAAAATACAAGTCAGATGGGGATGGAGTGAGATTCGTTAAGAGAATCTTTCTGGAAGAGATGAACTGTAGGCCAAGGCTTCAAGGAAATAAAGGCTGTTGCCTCTGCTGGAGAGCATTTTGGCTTAATACACTTGGGGGGGCGCAGAAAGGGTAACTAAATTTCTGATTACCTCAAATTTCTATCTGGGTAGAGTGATTTTGCGGGGAGTGGGGAATTTTTGTTTTCTTTTTCTTTTTGAGACAGAATTTCACTCTGTCACCCAGGCTGGAGTGCAATGGGGTGATCTCGGCTCACTGCAACCTCCACCTCCCAGATTCAAGTGATTCTCCTGCCTCAGTGTCCCGAGAAGCTGAGATTACAGGCACCCACTACCATGCCTGGCTAATTTTTGCATTTTTAGTAGAGACAGGATTTCACCATGTTGGCTAGGCTGGTCATGAATTCCTGGCCTCAAATGATCCGCCTGTTTCGGCCTCCCAAAGTGGTGGGATTACAGATGTGAGCCACCACTCTGCCTGAATTTTTGTTTTCTGATGAGTCTCCAAGGTAATGAAAGAACCTGGATAATGGACACACAGCAGTGTCAGCCGGTATAGATGGGACCTGTCTGGCAGGGGGCAGGGCAGGCATGGATGGGGAAAGCTGGCAGTGAACTTGACTGAATTGGTTAGAATCCCCGCTCAACAGTCCCTCAGACCCCTTGTTTGTCTTTGTAGGTAGCTGCAGCAAAGTCCACTTCCATCTGCCTTACCGGTGGCAGATGCTTATTGGTAAAACCTGGACGGACTTCGAGCACATGGAGATGATCGAAAAAGACTACTGTAACCCCGGAATCCACCTGTAAGTTGGTGGCCGTACTCTGGCTTTCAAGAGTCCAACATTACCAAAGGGAAGCATTAGTGCTAGGCTCAGGGGAAGAAGAAAAAAACACTTTTCCATCGGAATCCCATTCGAGTGTGAAATACCTCTTGAGATAAAAATGGCAAATGCCTGCCGAGTTAATGAAGGAAAAACACAGCTGGGTGGGTTTGAGGTCACACTGAGCCTGGCTAATACCAGAGATCCTGGGAATGTTTGCTAACTCAAATGAAATGAACAGTGACATGATTATTTGTTTAGTTGATAGTTGTCTGTGTCCTGCAGAAAAGCACAATGCAGAGTGAGGCTTGTATCCTGATCAGTTCATCACAGAACTTCTAAAGTACTAAATGATTTAGGACAAAAGAGCCTCTGGTTTAACTTCATAATTTAAAAACACGATGTGAATAATTTCATATAGTTTTAGTGTAGAATTTTGTTGTATACTTTAGCATTTAATACCTTCCTTATGTTTGCTATTTTCTCTATCGAGGCATCTAAGAGGGTACCTTACATTTCTGCTTCTGGCCGAGCGTGGTTGCTCATGTTTGTAATCCTAGCACTTTGGGAGGCTGAGGCAGGAGAATCACTTGAGCTCAGGAGTTCGAGATCAGCCTGGGCAACATGAGGAAACCCTGTCTCTACCAACAATACAAAAACTAGTCAGGCATGGTAGCACGCACCTGTGGTCCCAGCTACTCTGCTTGGGAAGCTGATGTGAGAGGATCACTGGAGCCCAAGAAGTGGAGGCTGCAATGAGCCGTGATTGTGCTACCACACTCCAGTCTGGGTGACGGAGTGAGACCCTGTCTCAAAAATAAATAAGTAAAAACATTTCTCCTTCTGGAAGAGCTGAAATTGGTGATACCCATATGACCGTATTTATCTATGGTGTGCAGGGATATAAGAAACATCCCAGTTTTACAAGGAAATTCGTAAGGGGGAAAAGTTACATTACTTTTCATCATATGAGAATTTAGTGATTTGAGGGTGGAGATTCTGTGTTGCTGGATTTTTACCACTAGAGGGCGACATCAGCTACTTTCTTGTTGCTAGGTCTCTATTTCCGCTCCCAGGCACGTTGAGAGCAGGGTTTCTCAACCTCAGCACTACTGACGTTTTGGGCCAGATTGTGTTTAGCACTATTCCTAGCCTCAATCCACAGATGACAGGAAGCACCACCCCCCGACCAGCCCCGCTGGTTGTCATAACCCAAAATGTCTTCAGATGTTGTAAAATACCCACTGAGATCAAAATCGTTCCTGATTGAGAACCACTGATCTAAGAGGTCTTTCTTAGAGCAGCAATTCTCAAACTTTTTGGTCAGAGGACTCCTCGACACTTAAAATGTATTCAGGATCCCAAAGAATTTCTGTTTATGTGGAATATAGCTATCAATATTTACCATATTAAAAATTAAAACTGAGAACAATTATATATTTGATTCACTTAAAAATAAGAATAAGCTTGCTATATGTTAACATAATGAACATGTTTCATGTAACTATATTTAATACTATATACATATTCATGTATATCCATTTAATATACATACCCAGGTATATAACTGTGTGTATTTATTTATGTGTTTAATTATATAAATGTTTATATGGATAATTATAAAATAACTGTTTTCCAAAACAAAAAATTTATTGAGAGGAGTTTTATATTTTTGCACATTAATGTCTGGCATAATAGAAGATAACTAGATTCTCATATCTGCTTCTTTATTCAATCTGCTGTGAAATCATATATTGTGTAGCCTCTGGAAAATTTCATCGTGTATTCCTGAGAGAATGAAAGTGAAAAAAGCAAATAATGTTTAATGTTATTATGAAAATAACTTTAACCTTGCCAATTTTCTGCAAGGGTCTCCACATTTTGATAACAATTTAAATAATAATACATAATTTTAAAAATGGACCAAATGTGAGTTTCTAACTTACTTTATAACATTGAGCCAATCAGGAGTTTTGTGGGCACAGTTTTATTTTGGTATACACTATGTAACACCATTAATTATGTGGTGCAGGCAAGTCACTTTCCCTTCTGCGTTTCCATTTTTCTTTTATGTGTAGGACCTGGAGCTATGGAAAGAAAACTTGAAGATCGATTTTAGCCCTGAAAGTTTAATTCTGTGCTCTCATTAGGGAAGACGAGATTGTAGAAAACAGGGGTCAATGAAGCATTATGTTAACTTAATACTTTTCTCTCTCAGCTGTTCTGTAGGAGTTTATACAATCAATTTTCGGGAAATGAGTAGTGATTTCTTTCCCATCCGACGCCTCTCTACTCCTTCTTCTGTCACCAAGCCAGCCAATTCTGTCTTCACCACCAAATGGATTTGGTATTGGAAGAATGAATCTGGCACATGGATTCAGTATGGAGAAGAGGTGAGCACTGTTCCTCCTTGTAGGGGGCTCTTGTTTAAACTTGTCAACTTAAAAACAACACTATTGGCTGGGCACGGTGGCTCACGCCTGTAATCCCAGCACTTTGGGAGGCTGAGGCAGGTGGATCACCTGAGATCAGGAGTTCGAGACCAGCCTGGCCAACATGGTGAAACCCCATCTCTATTAAAAATACAAAAATTAGCCAGGCGTGGTGGCAGGCGCCTATAATCCCCGCTACCCCGGAGGCTGAGGCAGGAGAATCTCTTGAACCCGGGAGATGGATGTTGTAGTGAGCTGAGATTTCGCCACTGCATTCCAGCCTGGGAGATGGAGTGAGACTCTGTCTCCTAAATAAATAAATGAATAAATAAAATAAAAAGAACACTATTAATGAAATGTTTGAAGCCTACGTGGTTACCCATGGAGTGTGGTAGAGGAAGTGGTATTTTTTTACTTTGTACACAGCTATATTCAATATTTTTTCAGCAAGCATGCACTCCAATTGCAGTCATACATTAAAGTATATATTAATTTTAATTTTTATTTTTTTTTGAGATGGAGTTTCACTCTTATCACCCATGCTGGAGTGCAATGGCGTTATCTTGGCTCACTGCAACCTCCATCTCCTGGGTTCAAGCGATCTTCCTGCCTCAGCCTCCCGAGTAGCTGGGATTACAGGCACGTACCACCACACCCAGCTAAATTTTGTATTTTTAGTAGACATGGGGTTTCAACATGTTGGACAGGCTAGTCGTGAACTCCTGACCTCAGGTTATCCGCCCACCTCGGCTTCCCAAAGTGTTGGGATTATAGACGTGAGCCACCGCGCCCGGCCATATATTAATTATTTTTAAGGAACCGCTTGAGACATGTCAGCTGCACTTCCCTCTTTCCTCACCATCAGAGGGGAGGGCGGCACCTTGAGATAGCTTTCTATGTATAAACACATAAAATGTACAGAGACTACTGCTTTGAGCTGGAAAAGAGGGCAAGAGTGAGAACTTAAAGGACCGTATGGATGATGGCATGGTTAATTAGACCAGGGCATGTGTTAATTCACTCAAGCAGTGAAACCACATCTGGTACAGATAGTCACTACTATTCAATCGGAGTCTGGATTTAGATGGACTTAAAGGACTGGAACTAGAAGATCCTAGGCTGACCCATAGTGGGGGCATAGTAACAGGGATGGAAGTTTAGATAAGCAGAGCCTCTGTCCTTCCGTCTCAGTGTCCCTTGCTCCCTTCAACTCATAGGATTAAAGAGAGAGAGAAAACAGACCTTAAGCAGGTAATGAAATCAGGGTGATGAGAAACAGAAAATGAAAGCAAGAGATTAAAATGAAGCCAAAAATAATGCATGGGCTGGGTGCGGTGGCTCACTCCTGTGATCCCAGCACTTTGGGAGGCCGATGGGGGTGGATCACCTGAAGTCAGGAGTTCGAGACCAGCCCAGCCAGCATGGTGAAACCCTGTCTCTACTGAAAATACAAAAAATTAGCCGGGTGTGGTGGCACGTGCTTGTAATCCCAGCTACTCAGGAGGCTGAGGCAGGAGAATCGCTTGAACCTGAAGGCAGAGGTTGCAGTGAGCCGAGATTGCACCACTGCACTCCAGCCTGGGTGACAAAGTGAGACTCCAAAAAAAAAAAAAAAAAAGATAATGCAGGGACAAAGGAATGGCAGCGTAAGGTTCTACATATTTAGGTTGGTGTAAAATTACTTTTGGGTTGGTGGTAATTACTTTTAATGGGAAAAACTGATTACTTTTGCACCGAACTAATAGTTACGAGTCAGTGGGCTATACATTTGGCTCTGAGCTGCCTAACTGCCAAAGCAAACAAAATACTTGGGAGAGGCACTGCTCTGTAATGTTAGTGAGGCCTGAGAAAAACACTTTCTATAGTGGGCCACATGGCGGGAACCCTGTGTGCTGTGGTGAGGTCCTCAACCACAAACAGCCCTACCATGAATTCAGCAGCATATTGGTTTCCAAACTGTCTTAGCAGCAGATACATTTTATCAAACCATCTTTCAAAGACCCTAAACGAGCCAACTAGAGTAGAGCAGGGCTGCCCTGGTGGAATAGGATATGGGCTTAGAGCCGTCTCCTGGGCCCCTCTTTGTTGCTCTTCTCTCTCCTGTGGTGGCCCATGTAGCATCTCTGTGGAACAGAGTTCTGCTGAAACTCCTGTGTGTGTGAAAACACCTGTGATATTAAACTTTGCACAGATTCTTTGTATGCTCAAGCCAAGGATGATGTCAAATAAGCGATTCTGTCAGACACCTGTGGAAATAAAATTATGAACCCAAATTAATTAGCCTTGGTTAAAATAAAAATAAGCTATAGGTCTTGATGGTTTTTATGTCAAATAATTGGAATTTTCAGTAAGATATAAAGGGGAAGGTTGGCAAACATTTGCATTCTAGTTACATCAAGTTTCCAGGAGGTCGGGCGTGGTGGCTCATGTCAGTAATCCCAGCACTTTCGGAGGCCAAGGCGGGTGGATCACCTGAGGTCAGGAGTTCGAGACCAGCCTGGCCAACATGGTGAAACTGTGTCTCTATTAAAAATACACACAGAAAATTAGCTGGGAGTGGTGGTGCGCACCTGTAATTCCAGCCACTTGGGAGGCTGAGGCAGGAAAATCACTTGAACCCAGGAGGTAGGGGTTGCAGTGACCCGAGATTGTGCCACTACACTCCAGCCTAGGTGACAGAATAAGACTCCAAAAAAAAAAAAAAAAAAAAAAAAAGATTTCAGGAACCAAAAAGAACTATTCTGGGGAAAGAGATTGTATTTAAATTTAAATTTACAGAAGTTCAATCATGTTCCCTAATAAAACATCAAGAAACTTCCTGAACTTTTTTTTTTTTTTTTTTTTGAGACAGAGTTTTGCTCTTGTTGCCCAGGCTAGAGTGCAATGTTGTGATCTCGGCTCACTGCAACCTCTGCCTCCCAGGTTCAAGCAATTCTCCTGCCTCAGCTTCCCGAGTAGCTGGGATTACAGGCACCCACCACCATGCCTGGCTAAGTTTTTGTATTTTTAGTTGAGATGGGGTTTCACCATGTTGGCCAGGCTGGTCTTGAACTCCTGACCTCAGATGATCCGCCTGCCTCTGCCTCCCAAAGTGCTGGGATTACAGGTGTAAGCCACCGTGCCCAGCCCTTCCTGAGGTTTTTTTTTTTTTTTTTTTTGTGAGGCGGAGTCTTGCTCTGTTGCCCAGGCTGGAGTGCAGTGCTGCAATCTTGGCTTACTGCAAGCTCCGCCTTCTGGGTTTACGCCATTCTCCTGCCTCAGCCTCCCAAGTAGCTGGAACTACAGGCGCCCACCACACCTGGCTAATTTTTTCTATTTTTAGTAGAGATGGGGTTTCACCATGTTAGCCAGGATGGTCTCGATCTCCTGACCTCGTGATCCGCCCGCCTCAGCCTCCCAAAGTGCTGGGATTACAGATGTGAGCCACTGCGCCCGGCCTCCTGAGGTTTTTAATACAAAGTTCTCACTGGGACATTTAGTCTGTGTTAGCTGTAGAGTTTTTATTTTATTTATTTTTATTTTTATATTCTGGATTCCCATGAAAACTGTAGAGTTTTTAGAATGTAACATTCAATCTGCAAACACATGAATGTTGTATTCATTAAATGTGACACAGGTTTGTTGGATGTTCACTGAAGATGTGAATGAACTCTTACTGTCTCATACTAATAAGACCCATCATTATATAAATTGAATTGGCTCTAGTTATTAAAAAAAAAAAAAAGGAAAAATCAGGCCCTGGGTTTAATGTTTTCCTTGCTGGGAGTCCAAGTAAAATTAAAATAATGTTTCCAGGAGATTTGAACCCCACATATCAGGAGCAGCCTGGTTTCTTTCATGGGTCAATGCATTATGGTCCAAGTTTGCAGCTCTTTGGTGACCTGCCTTGAGCCAGTGTACAGGCTAGAATATTTAGAGAAAAGAGTGGACTGTGAAGCCTTCAGCCAGTGCCCCACAGCTTTTACTTCTTGTAACTGAATTTTGAATAAGTCAGGCAACTAAGAGTTCTGGGTTGGAACCTCCCTAAGAGGAACTTGAGGTGTAGAAATTTTTGCCAACAGAGTAGGCACATATGCTTTGATTATGAGCTCTCTGGGAGGTAAAATAGATATCCTTTTATGGAAATTGATGTACTTAACCAGGACTCATACCTACATAGATGGTGGGCAGGGAGAGGATGTGGTATTAGAAGTGATGAGTGAATCGATGGGCAATTGGGCAGCAATGGTGTAGGGTAGAGTGATAGCAGGGCTGACAGGAGGGTAGAGCCTGGGAGTCGTTGAATGTGCACCAGGTAGGGAGTGCAGATTCAGGTCCTCGAAGATGTTTACCAGCAAAGTAGCTAAGCTTAGCAGCTGTGGAAGCTGGTGTTGAGAACCAGCTATGGCCTGAGAGACCCTCTCAGAGCAAGAACAAGCCACAGCTCTAGAAAGCCAAGGTTGAGGCAATCATTGACACACAAGATAAAAGCTAAGACCTGTTTACTGCAACTGAAACATAAATTCAAGTCTTGTGGGGAATAAATAATTGACGGCTGTGTGATTCATTCGTTTACTCAGACCTGGAGTAACAGCACTGTACTCTAGGACACATTATGGCTATTAAACTAATGGTAGCTAAAAGGTCTAATGAGACATCTTGCAAGGCTGTCACTACCTATCACTTAAGAGTATGGACAACCGTAGCTTAGGATTGCCAAAGAACTGGGGCCAGCTCAGCACAGATATGACTGACTTTCAGATACCACAAAAAGGACTTATCCTTACAAGAATAGCTCAGGATACCTTTACAATAGAAGCACCTGGTAATTGACCCAGACAACACACAGGAACAAGAGAGGGACTTTGAGAGTTGCTTCTGGACCATCAGTCAGTTGCGTGACCTCTTGACCATAACATACCCATGACATGGGCATGCTCCCGCTGTCCTGTTAGTCTTACAATAGCAAGGGTTGAATGAACCAGCCTATACATCAAGCAGTGCCTGAGACTCCTCTCTGATGTGGATTAAACCAAGGGGAAATGTTACCTTTGAGGACTTCATCACCTATCAGGGTTCATGAACATGACAAGCGCAGTGTGAGGGCAAGGCTAGAGAAGGTCGGTGTGGAGCCATGCGAGGCTGTGCAGATGCTCAGACACTGACTTAGTGGCTTTGCGCTGTCCAGTATGACAACCACTTGCCACATGTGGCAATTTCATTTTAAACTTTAATTAAACACATAAAAAATTAAGAAATCAGTTCCATGGTCACTGTAGTCACATTTTCAGTGCTGTATAGGCACATATAGCTTCGCTACTGAAGGAGTTAAAAATATGCCACCCTGGCATACTGACTATTTTGAGTTAAAAGCACTTGAAAAACAGCAGGTGCAAGACGATCACTCTGACCTTCTGTTACTTAAAAGCAGGAGATGAAATTCTCATGTGAAAGATGTTCTTCCTAGGCTGGGCGTGGTGGCTCACGCCTGTAATCCCAGCACTTTGGGAGGCTGAGGCGGGCAGATCACTTGAGGTCAGGAATTGGAGACCAGCCTGGCCAACGTGGTGAAACTGCATCTCTACTAAAAATACAGGAATCAGCCGGGTGTAGTGGCTCATGCCTGTAATCCCAGCTACTCGAGAGGCTGAGGCAGGAGAATCGCTTGAACCCGGGAGGTGGAGGTTGCAGTGAGCTGAGATCACACCATTGCACTCCAGCCTGGGTGACAGAGACTCACTGAGTCTCAAAATAATAATAATAATAATAAAAAATAAAGAAAGAGGTCCTCCCTATACCAGAATGAAAGTAGCATTCTTATCATCAAAGCCAGGAAACCTGTGCAAACAAATCCTATTAGACAAATCTTCATCCTCCTGGACACTTCTCCACCCAATTAACTTCCCTAGCCGAAGCCCCTTTGCCTCATCCCATTTTCATAATTTATGACTTGTTGTCTAATTCAATACAAGTGTTTATCTCTAACTGCAGCTTAAGGTCTTCACTTTCTTGTGAAGGCTCCTGTGCCACATAAAACTTGTATTAAATGAACGTGTATGCTTTTCTCCTGTTGGTCTTTTTGTATATAAATTTATAGAGTACAAATGTAATTTTGTTACATGCATAGATTACCTAGTAGTAAAGTCAGGGCTTTTAGGGTGTCCATCACCTGAATAATGTACATTGTACCCATTAAGTAATTTTTCATCATCTACTCCCCTCCCAACCTGCCCTATCCTTCTGACTCTCCATTGTCTGTCATTCCTATTGTGGTCTTATGTCAATTTAATGCTCAGGTCCAGCCAAAATACTGTAAAAGGGTAGAGATGAAATTTTGCTTCCCTGGTCAGGTGCAGTAGCTCATGCTTGTAATCCCAGCACTTTGGGAGGTCGAGGCAGGCGGATCACCTGAGGTCAGGAGTTCGAAACCAGCCTGATCAATACAGTGAAACCCTGTCTCTACTAAAAATACAAAAATTAGCTGGGGTGTGGTGACATGCGCCTGTAATCCCAGCTACTCAGGAGGCTGAGGCAGGAGAATCCCTTGAACCCAGGAGGCGGAGGTTGCAGTGAGCCGAGATTGTGCCACTGCACTCCAGCCTGGGCAACAGAGGGAGAGGGACATCCTGTCTCAAAAAAAAAAGAAGAAAGAAAGAAATTTTGCCTCCCCTACATATCATATAGGACAGCGCAGAGAACATTTTCATCACCACAGAATGTTCTAGTGAATAGCACTGGTCTAGACCCTAGAGACTTGCTAGTCAAAGTGAGGTCCACAGACCAGCAGCATCAGCCTCAGCGTCACCCGGGAGCTGGCAGAAGTATGGAATCTAAATCGTCCCCAACTTTCCCAGAATGATATCTGCACTTTAATACGATCTCTGGGGCACTCACATGTATGTCAATGTTTGAAAGTCTCTGGCCTTTTAAACCAGGAACAGAGTGGGTTTTACAGAGCTGAGCAGGCAGTGGATGCATATAGGACTTCAACTGTAGGGATGGGAAATTGGGAAGCGATTCAGCTAGTGGTCAAATGAGTGGATACCAAGGTGCTAGAGCGGTTCTACCCGCCCCACATCATGCCAGAGGTGTTTTGCCCACTTTGGCCCGAGGAAGGCATAGGGTTTACCAGGCACCATCGAATCACGGCAGCAAGCTCTTTTACAATCACTCTGATAGATACTATCCACAAAGCTGTGGCAACTAGCATCTTCATGATATGACTTAATTGTTGGCTGCTGTAAGTCAGAACGTTCTGCTAAAGTCAGCGTCCTTGTCCTTTCCACCCTTTGTACTGGTTCTACTTCCTGAAACACATTCAAGTTTATTCCTACTTTGCCCTGTGTACAAATATTTGAACACTGCTTTCTGCTCCCACCATGCTCCACTCCAGGATAAAGAGACCCAGCTCAGGCCTTTCTCTGTCCAGGACGTTTTCCTTGGACACGTACATTCTGTTGCCCTCTGCTTACAACCAGCAGGCATTTCCATTAGGGAAGAGGAAGGGGCGTAGGTCCAGCTGAATGTCATTTAAAAAAGGAACTGTGAGCCCCTCCCCACCACGGCTGCTTGGAAAAATTTGCTGTCATTAACTCCTTTGTTCTAGATCACAGGAAACAAGTGTCTCCTCACCATTAAATACTGGGAACCCCTGCTGCTAGGGGCGTACTTCTAGTGTGCCCTGATTGGCCACCCTGGCCACGGAATGAGGAATAAGGGCGGTGGATCCGTAGCCTAGCCTGCCCCTTGCTAAAATCAACTCATTTCCCTTTTACCTACACATTCTGATGTTTGCATGCTTTCTATATGCTTTGAGACTAGAGATTATAGCTTTACATTTGGGGGGTATGCCTCATCCCTTCTTTTCTTTCTTTTTTTGATGGAGTCTCGCTCTGTCGCCAGGCTCTGCAGTGGCACGATCTCGGCTCACTGCAACCTCTGCCTCCTGAGTTTAAGCGATTTTCCTGTCTCAGCCTCCCGAGTAGCTGGGACTACAGGCATGTGCCACCACGTCCAGCTAATTTTTGAATTTTTAGTAGAGACGGGGTTTCACCATGTTGGCCAGGATGGTCTCGATCTCTTGACCTCGTGATCCACCCTCCTTGGCCTCCCAAAGTGCTGGGATTACAGGTGTGAGCCACTGCACCTGGCCACCTCATCCCTTTCATTATAGCTCCAGTTAGTGGCAAATCCAAGTGCATTTTCAGTTATTTGGCCAGCAGGAGGCTTGGCCAATTTTGTTTACTTACTCTGGTTTGGGGCAGAGGAGAGGGTTAGGTTATTTATATTTGAACACTGCAACTGTTGGAGTTTGGACGAGGAGCAGATGGTCTTTCTTTACTTCCCTTCAAGACTACTGTAAACTGTGCGTGGCTAGAATAGCCCACGATGTTCTATTTCATGTAAGAGTCAGTGTCAGATTCTGTTAGATGACGGATGCTGGCGCGGCATCACAAAAGAGGGGATGCAAGTTGCTCTGTACATTTGGCTCGTATTTTATGGAAGGCTGTAAAAGAGTATTGCAAAAAGCTACATTTCTCAGGCCTCCCCCAAGTGTGTAGTGAGTTTCTGCAGGATAGACTTGTCTGTCTTAGGTATCACGATGGAGAAGACCACAGAAGTCTGTGACATAGCCCTGAGCTGGAAGCTCTTACAATCTGGTTCGGGAAGCAAAATGTACTCCTGTTCACATCCCATTGCTAAAATGAAATCATATAACAGTAGAGATTTCCTAAAAGCCTACCCTGAACTCTTTACCTTTTATTTTTTTTCAATTAGAAAGATAAACGGAAAAGTTCAAACATCGACTCTTCATACCTGGAGTCTCTCTATCAATCCTGTCCGAGGGGAGTTGTGACATTTCAGGCGGGCTCACGGAACTATGAGCTGAGTTTCCAAGGTGAGTTTCTATGTTTGGCAGTGTTGTGTGTCATTGAAATCTGCCTGCAGTGTACATGTGGGAGTGGGAGCAGAGTGGGTATGCATTGCTATGGCCAGGGTCAAGGTCAAGATTTAGCAAGGCGGTGGAGTGCAAGCTAGTGGCCATCAGAAGACCTGTGTTCTAGAGCTCTGGTTCTGACCAACACTTGCTCTGCCACCCTAAGAGGGGCACCTGGCCTATCTAGGCCCACTTCTCTCAACTGCAAAATCAGGGGCTCAAACTAAGTAGTCTTGGGGGTACTTCCAGCTCTGCCATGCTGTTTCTGATTCTGGGTGGGCAGCTGCCCAGGCAGAGGCAATCTTTCAGGTGCTGGCGACTACGGTAGAGGCCTTGGGGTTTTGGGCACCTTCAGAGTTTTAGAAACCTGCTGTTTCTTTTAGGGTTTATCATCTAGGTCAGTGGTTCCATCATCATATTGGTACCCAATCTATGAATTGGATACTACTACTATAGATGTAGTATCCATCTATAGTAGCTCCAGTAAACATGGTGAAAGTACTTTGCCTTCCACCATGTTTATTAGGGCTACTATAGAAAGGTCTTCTGGTGAGCTGCTGCCAATCTACCTGCTGTTGTTTAGTTAGATATCAGGGCAGGAACTGCCCTCCTTCTGAAGGTACCATCCCATTGGTCACCCCCTGCACATGATCAAGTACTTGCCCTTTCGGGACTTGCAGGTGCTTTGGAAGAGGTAAAGGAGCGTTTCTTAGGTCCCTGAATTTGCAGATGGTACCTGCAGTTGGATCCTGTACCACTTAGTGGGCATTAGATGATGTAGCTTTTACAAGGACCATTATACCAAGTATTTGGAAAAACAATCTGGCAGTACATGTCAAGTAACATTAAAATTTGCTAATATGTTTGTCTTTTCTTTCCCTCAGGAACCTTTCTTAGGAAATAATTCACTAGAAGAAGGGGGGAAAAAAGCTATAGGCATAAAGTAAGGTGCTTGTTAAGCAGCATGGTGTGACCCAAGAATACTAGATCAAAACCAGTATCTATAGTACTAAAAGTAGGACCAGTCTGTACCAGTACAGTGGTGACTAAATAAATTAAGGTATTAAATTTCAGTGGTGTGTTTGGCACTTGTTAAAGATTTTGATTGTGAAAATTAGGAAAAGCAAAATTTGGTATTGTTAAATGAAAAAGGCAGAACACTTTTTTTTTTTTTTTTTTTTTTTTGAGACAAGGTCCCACTCCATCACTCAGGCTAGAGTGTGGTGACGCCATCACGGCTCACTGCAGCCTCAACCTCCCAGGCTCAAGCGATCCTGTCACCTCAGCCTCCCAATTAACTGGGAGTACAGGTTCATGCCACCATGCCCAGCTAATTTTTAAATTTTTTTGTAGAGATGGGGGTCTCACTTTGTTGCCCAGGCTGATCTTAAACTCTTGAGCTCAAGCGATCCTCCCACCTCAACCTCCCAAAATGCTGGGATTACAGCATGACCCATAGTGCTCAGCCAGAACCCCGGATTTATGTTTCTGAAATTTTCTGTTTATATTTAAAATAGAAAAGTTAAAAAAAAAAAAACAAAAATCAGTGTGCATGATAATTGCAGCAATGCATGCATGTGGGCTAAGACTGGAAGATAATAATGAAAAACTAAAATCTCTTCGATTGGGTGGTAGAATTAAAAATGACTTAAATCAAAAAAAAATTCTTAGATGGTATTGTATTTTTTTTATGGTTTAAAAGGGTGGTGGAGAGATGAGAGCCAATAGACTTTGTTCCTGAATCTAGAGCAATTTGTCCAGCTACTTCTGTTTATTTGGTTCATAGAAACCAGTTCAGAGCAGTTTATAGTGTTCCAAATGGCCTTTTCTTTTTTTTTTTTTTTTTTTTTTTGAGACAGAGTCTCGTTTTGTCACCAGGCTGGAGTGCAAAGGCGCAATCTCGGCTCACTGCAACCTCCACCTCCGAGGTTCAAGCGATTCTCTTGCCTCAGCCTCCCAAGTAGCTAGACTACAGGTGTGTGCCACCACGTCTGGTTAATATTTTGTATTTTTAGTAGAGATGAGGTTTCACCATGTTAGCCAGGATGGTCTCGAACTCCTGACCTCGTGATCCACCTGCCTCAGCCTCCCAAAGTGTTGGGATTACAAGCCTGAGCCACTGCGCCCGGCTGCCTTTTTCTATTTCTTAACTAGACTGCAAGTGTATTCTGTCATGCATTAAGCTAGTATCTGAGTGCCAGCTGTATACTGGCTCCTGCTGTGGGTGCTGGGATATAGTGGTGAAGTTGCTCTTCGAGCTTATATTCAAAAGGGCAGTGAGAGATAGTGGTCAAGTAAACAAGTGAGGCCATTTCAGAAAGTGGTAACAGTTACTGAGAAAATGAAACAGTGCAAGGAAGCAGCCAGAGAATGGAGGAATCAGTGGGACAGCGCTTACTTTTTTTTTTTTTTTTTTTTTTGAGACGGAGTCTCGCTCTGTCACCCAGGCTGGAGTGCAGTGGCGCAATCTCGGCTCACTGCAAGCTCCGCCTCCCGGGTTCACGCCATTCTCCTGCCTCAGCCTCTCCGAGTAGCTGGGACTACAGGCGCCCGCCACCACGCCCGGCTAATTTTTTTTTGTATTTTTAGTAGGGACGGGGTTTCACCATGGTCTCGATCTCCTGACCTCGTGATCCGCCCGCCTCGAAGGGGACAGCACTTACTTTTATAGAGCAGCCTCAGCCTGCGGGAAGGAGGGTGCTCCAGGAGGAGGAAGAACTAAGGCTAAGGCTGGAAGGTACAGACCAGCTTGAAGTTTCACAGAACAGGTAGATGGTCTGTAAGAGATGACAGCAGAGATAGAAACTTGGATATTTTATTAGACGGAGGCCCTGGGAAGATTTTGAGCAGTGTTGTGGCATGATCTGATTTGCTTTTTGTGTGTGTGTGTGTGTGTGTGTGTGTGTGTGTGTGTGTGTGTGTGGTTTTTTATGTTTGTTTCATATTTTAAGAGTGCAGTTGGATGAGTATTGACAAATGCATGTAACCACCACCCTAAGCAGGATATAGAACATTTCCATCAATCCCAAAAGTTTCTTTATGTCTCTTTGCAATCAGTCTCCCCAGCAACACCACATACACCTCACTTTATCCCCATCACAGGCTATTGCTGATTTGCTTTCTGTCCCTGTTTTACCTGTTCTAGAACTTGATATTAATAAATGCTTGCAGTAGGCACGTTGCATGTGGCTGACTTCTTTCACTCTGAATAATGTTTTTTAGACTCATCCACGTTGTTCCATGTATAGTAGTTGTTCCTCTTTTATTACTGAGGAATAAGTAATAAGTTATTGTAAGGCTATTCCATAGTTTATTCGTTTACCAGCTGATGGACATTTAGGTTATTTCTCCTTTTTGGCTATCATAATAAAGCTGCTGTGAGCATTCATATGCACATCTTTGTGTGGATACAGGTTTTCATATCTCGTGGGTAAATACCCAGAAATGGGATTGCTAAATCGTATAGGGGTGAATATTTAACTGTATAAGAAACCACCAAACTGTTTTCCAACGTGGTGGGTTTTTTTTGTTTGTTTGTTTGTTTGTTTTTTGAGACGGAGTCTCGCTCTGTCGCCCAGGCTGGAGTGCAGTGGCGCAATCTCGGCTCACTGCAAGCTCCGCCTCCCAGGTTCACGCCATTCTCCTGCCTCAGCCTCCCAAGTAGCTGGGACTACAGGCGCCCGCTACCACGCCCGGCTAATTTTTTGTATTTTTAGTAGAGACGGGGTTTCACCGTGTTAGCCAGGATGGTCTCGATCTCCTGACCTCGTGATCCACTCACCTCGGCCTCCCAAAGTGCTGGGATTACAGGCATGAGCCACCGCACCCGGCCCAACGTGGTGGTTTCATTTTACACTCTCACTAGCAATATATTATGACTTACTTTTTGAAGGGATCACTCTGGTTGCAGTTTGGACTGAGGTTTACGGCATGAATTGAAAATGATCTTTCACACTTGATGTAGAAAAGAGCCCGTCAAGACAGCTACCAGATTCCAACCCGTAATCACTGATGTCTGGTGCAGGGAAGCTTGCAAGGATGGTGTCTTGTTATTTGGCTGCCCCAGCTCTCCTCTTTTACCATCCAACTTGGATTTGAAGATTAGATTAATTCCTGAATATTCATTCACTCCTTTGCTTTGAGGCTTCTACTAATGGCAGTGAAGGATATAAGTCTTTTACTGTGAGCAATTCTCATCCCAAAGGATTTTCTCTATTCGTATCCATACAGGTCAGTCTTGAATGTTTGCTGTGTAAATAGCCTCTGCAAAATAACAAGAAGTCATTTTCTAGGACTGATCCTGATTCTCACTGCTTTTATTTTTTTTTCTGTCCAAAGGGATGATTCAGACAAACATAGCTTCCAAAACTCAAAAGGATGTCATCAGAAGACCAACCTTTGTGTCTCAGTGGTATGTGCAGCAGATGAAGAGAGGGCCAGAGTAAGTGTTCGAAGCAGCTGTTTGCTGACAGATGCTTGAGATGTTCATGCCCTGGGCTCATCAAGTCACTCGTGAATCTGGAGCCTGTTTTCCTGAAAAGTTCCTGCTTGCATTACTCTGCAGTTTCCATTTGCATTATCGATGAGTAAGATGCTTGTTAAGCAGCATGGTGTGACTGAAAGGATGCTAGATCAGAAAATGAATTTTCTTTCTGAAAGGGAAGTCTGAGCAAGTCTCCTAAATACTCTGGGCTTTAGCTTCTCCAGCTGTTTAAGAGCTGGATTGATGCAGTATGCCTAAGGAATAATCACATGGACTGGGTTTTTCTTTTGCTGTGGATTCTTTTTTTTTTTTTAGAGATGGGGTCTCACTTTGTTGCCCAGGCTGGTCTCAGACTCCTGAGCTCAAGTGATCTGCCTACCTCAGTCTCCCAAAGTGCTGGGATTACAGGCATGAGCCACCGTGCCTGGCTTTGCTGTGGATTCTTTTGTGTGTCTTTTGTTTTCCTACACGATTTATAGAGGATGAGGGGCGGAGAAAGAGATAGAAAAAAGGGATAAGCTAGCTGTTAGAGCAAGGGCTTCGGCGAGAGATAATGTTGATTGAAGGGATTTTAAAGGAAATGTTGCTGTGGGGGATTCGTTGTAACTCTCCTTGTGAACTGCTCAGTAAACTCTGCATTGTTCATGAACATTTTTGGAGTTGGATATTTTTTTTCTGGGCGATGTGCGATTACGTAAAACAGGCTTCAAGAGAAGTATAAAGTCAAGGTGTTCTAACTAGGTTCTTTTGGTTGTAAGAATTCAAGCTATTTGATGAAAAAGGGAAGTTGCTAAAAAGATAAATAACTATGAGGTCATATGGAAAACAACTCGCAAGAATCTAAGAATGGAAACTGAGCTATATCAGGGCCTCAGGAAGGGGAGTTGCTTCCAATTCTGCTTTAGAACTGGAGCAGCCTAGAGTCAAAGATTCTTTCTTGGGACCAGGTTAGCAGCCTGGATGCTGGATCTAGCTCACTTAGGTTCAAATTCCACCCTGCCACCCATTAACTGTGTGGATTTGGACAAATGAATCACTCTGTATATCCTCATCTGTAAAATGGGCTTAATAATAATACCTTCCTCACGGTTGCTTGGGTAACACATTCCAAACACTCATCGGGTGTTCAGAAAATGTTAACTGCTCTGATTATTATTATTTTTATTCCCCTGCTATTAATAGACTTAGTAACTATATATATAATTAAGTTGACTTAATTCTAATTCATAATTCCAACCTGAAGGGATATCCCTTCAGCCTTATCTTCTGCCACTAACTGCCTAATTTGCTCTGAATTTCTCAAGTTGATTTCCCAAGAATTAGAATCTGATTGGTGTAGCTATCTAAAGTCCCTTTGAGTAATTTTTTTTTTTTTTTTTTTTTTGACAGAGTCTTACTCTGTCACCCAGGTTGGAGTGTAGTGGCATGATTTCGGCTCACTGCAACCTCTGCCTCCCTGGTTGAAGTGATTCTCCTGTCTCAGCCTCCTGAGTAGCTGGGACTACAGACGCATGGCACTATGCCCAGCTAATTTTTGTATTTTTAATAGAGACGGGGTTTCACCATGAGGGCCAGGCTGGTCTCAAACTCTTTACCTCAGTTGATCCACCTGCCTCGGCCTCCCAAAGTGCTGGGATGACAGGCATGAGCCACTGCACTTGGCCCCTTCCCGTAGTTTAAATATTCAAATTAATAAAGTAAAAAGAATATTTCAGGGTTTAGGGAAGAGAGGAATAAAGCTCATGCCCTCACGGGAGCTTACATTCTGGTGGATGAGGCAATAACTATTTCAGTTCCTGACAAATGTTAGGTGGGGGAAAAAAGGCAGAGTAGGAGGATGAGGAGGGGCTGTTCACATTCAGCCAGTGAATGAGATCATCAGAGCTGCTTTTCATTTGTTACAATCGTTCTGGCAGGATGTCTTCACAAAAGTGTGTTGGAACTGTCTTTCCTTAAAGCAACAAAACTGCATTTTTTTTTTAAAGTTCCGGTAATTTTGATTTTTTAACAATTCAGGTACTCCCAATTAGTCTCAACTAGTGAGACCATGCTTTGTGGCCCTTCCAGACAGCAGGAACTGTGGAAAGTATAGTAAACCTTGACTCCAAGCTGGATGGTTTTTTCTATGCACATGTATTTCTAGGGGAAAAATTGCTTTGTGGCATTTCCAGATAGCTTCTGTAGTCAGCCATTGTCAATCTCAAGAACTTTCATATGTCAGAGTTGCTTCATGCTTTTCCATTTGCTCTTCCCCTCTCCAGGAATACTCCTTCCCGTCATTCACGTGAATACAGCACCCCTCATGATTTAGCTGGAATGCCACTTTCCCATACTATAACATTCCTTGTGACTCTCCTCCAATTCTCCTGTGCCCTCCAGGAACACTCGAGATTCCCTTATAGTACTTACCCACTTCTACCTTGTGATTCAGTTATTCATGTAAATGTCTCTAGCACAACCTTCCCTCCTCCTCCCTTCCCCCTCCCACCCCACCAACCTCAATTATCAGCTCCTCAGAGCTCTTGAAATATTTTGTTTTTTTTTTTTTTTGGTGGGGGGTGGTTAGGGGGTTAGGTTGCCGCGGTGCAGTGCACAATCACAGCTCACTGCAGCCTCAACCTCTGACTCAGGTGATCCTTCCACTGCAGTCACCCAAGTAACTAGAACTATGTGTGCACACCACTACACCTGGCTAATTTTTGTATTTTTTAATAGAGACACGGTTTCTCCAGGTTGCCCAGGCTGTCTTGGAATATTTTGTATAATGCATGTCACATAGTGATAATAAATAGCCACATGAATAAAAAAAATAAATTAGAAAAACATGTTAGTGGGGGAGGGTGGAGGGTGGGTCATGCAGAGAACCAACTTTAATCCTGCTCTCACTAGCCCAAGGAGACACACTTGCTGTAGGATAGAATAAGGGCTGGGGTACTATCCTGAACTACAGTGGGATATGGACGTGAACTATAGCACACATCACTGTTCATGGGCATCTTACAACATATTCATTCAATCTATCCCACGTTATACAAATCCAGAATGGAAACCTGACCTTAACATAGAGATAAATTGGGGCCAATCTTTCTCATTCTAATGAGTCATCTTCTTCTTTAAAGAGTTTTTTCCTTCAAGCATTTATTTTTTAAAATGTAATTGTTTTGATCATGGAAAATTTCAAACATAAAGTACAAAGAATTGATAATAAACCCCTGAGTACCTATCGTCCAACTTAAACACTGTCAATATTTTACTATCTTTGTAACATATTTGTAGTAGTCGCAACAATATTGTTACTACCATCACCTCTAAACTTTTTTTTTTCTTTGAGAAAGAGTCTCATTCTGCAGCAGTTTAGAATGCAGTGGTGCAATCATGGCTCACTGCAGCCTCAAACACCTGGATTCATGTGGTCCTCCTGCCTTAGCCTCCTGAGTAGCTGGGACTACAGCCATGCACCACCACACCTGGATAATTAAAAAAAAATGTTTCTAGAAATGGGGAGGGGGATCCCACTGTGTTGCTCAGGCTGGTCTTAAACTCCAGAGCTCAAGCAATCCTCCTGCTTCGGCCTCCCAAAGTGCTGGGATTATAGGCATGAGCCACCACACCTAGCCTAACTTTTTTTCTTTTGCTGGAATATTTTAATGTAAATCCAATACATGTTATCATTTCCCTGTATATATATTAGGTGTGTTCCTACCAGGTAAGAGGTTTTAAAAAACATTATACAATATCATTAACCTATGTAACAAAGTTAATGATAATTCTTTAATATCATCTAATACCCAGTTCACGTTTTATGTTTTCCCATTGTCTTAAACAATGACTATTTAGAGTTGATGTATTGCAAATCAGTATCTAAGCAGGGTCTGTACACTGTGTTTGGTTGATTTGTGTCATAAATATCTTTTAGTCTACTACAGTTTCCCCTCCTCTACTTTTTTCATGCAATTTCATTTTTTAAGAAACTAGATAGGCCAGGTGTGGTGGCTCATGCCTGTAATCCTAGCACTTTGGGAGGCCGAGGCAGAAGGATTGCTTGAGCCCAGGAGTTCAACACCAGCCTGGGCAACATGGTGAGTTGAGACCCCATCTCTACAAAAACTTTTTAAAAAGTTGGACAGGTGTGGTGGTACACACTTGTGGTCCCAGCTACTCAAGAGGTTGAGGTAGGAGGATCACTTGAGCCCAGGAGGTTGAGCTGTGTTTGCACCATTGTACTCCAGCCTGGGCAACAGAGTGAGACTCTGTCTCAAAAAAAAAAGAAAAAGAAAATTAAACAATAAAAACAGCGACTAGGTGATTTGACCTATAGAATTTGCCAAATTCAAAATGTAGAAAATTAACCTGGCATGCTGGCTCACGCTTGTAATCCTAGCACTTTGGGAGGTTGAGGTGGGAGGATCACTTGGGCCCAGGAGGTTGAGGATATACTGAGCCATGATCACACCACTGTACTTCAGCCTGGGTGAGAGTGAAACTCTTTCTCAAAACAGATCAGCAAATTATTTCCTCATGGGATCATTTGATGTGTAATTTCCATAAATTGATCATTAGATTTAGGGAACTGATTAGATTTAGGTTCAATTTTGAGTCAAGTATACTATACAATTGATGGCTTCGTACCAGTCATTCTGTCCCAACTTATGAAGAGATATACGGTGTCTGATTGTCCTATTTTTAGCGATGGAGATCACAGAGTAGGTTCAGGTCATTCCAGTCTGATCATTCCACTATACACTATTCATCTGATCTTTCACTTAATGGTTTTAGTAGCTAATGATAATGATTGTTTAGAACCATGAGATCATTAGGTATTGCCAAATGGTGATTTTCTAATTCCATCAACTCTTTTGCAAGTATTAGTGTGATTCATCTATAAAGAAGAATTTTTCTGGTAGCTTTAGGTTCTATGGAATAGATGGTTACCCTGAAATACAGTTCATACTGGAAAGGCAGAATTCTTTCCTCTAAATTCCTAATATATTTAATTGTTTATCCTTTGACCAAGAAGCTGTAAGACACATTTGCTTAATGCTAACACATTAGGACCTTTGACAGTTGAGCAGAAATATAAAAAAGAGTCCATACTTTTACATTTTAAGTCAATAGGAAAATGGCATTTAATTGACCGATTATGAATAGTTGCAGCATTTTTAAAAGACATGATAACTGGTACCTCTATACCAGGAATATGCAAGGACGTAGTCCAGAGAAAAATACAGAAATAAATATTGTGTATTTCTCTAGGCATCCTTGGCCTAGTGGCTGGAAGTTGAGAGAAAACGTCACTTGGGCCTGTGGAGCAGAGAGTTAAGTGAATTCTTTCTCTTTATTTGTAGCCATCAGCCAGCAAAGACCTCATCAGTATCTTTAACTGCGACCTTTCATCCTCAGGAGGACCTTTGCTTCCTATCCTCAAAGAAATATAAGGTACTTGGTTTTACATGTTTGGTGGATGAATCTGTTAAAAGTTAGAAAAAGTACTTTGCTACAAGTGTATGTGTTTGGATGAATGAATTGCTCCCACAAAACTCTTAGATCGGCTGGGTGCGGTGGCTCACCCCTGTAATCCTAGCATTTTGGGAGGCCGAGGCGGGTGGATTGCCTGAGCTCAGAAGTTCAAAACCAGCCTGGACAACACGGTGAAACCCTGTCTCTACCAAAAATACAAAAAAATTAGCCGGGCGTGGCAGCATGAGCCTGGAGTCCCAGCTACTTGGGATGCTGAGACAGGAGAATCGCCTGTACCCGGGAGGCGGAGGTTGCAGCGAGCCGAGATCCCGCCACTGCAGTCCTGCCCACTGCACTCCAGCCTGGGCGACAGAGCGAGACTCCATCTCCAAAAAACAAACAACAACAACAAACACTCTTAGATCAAGGTTGAAAGGCAGTCATCTAATGGTTCTCTTTCCCAGAGATCACCTAACTGCTATAGGGCACCTCATTGTTTCCAGAGTTCGGCCACACACAGTCTCATTTGAGCAGATCCTCACAACAGCCATGTGAAATGGATATTAACATCTCTATTTTATGGACAAGAAAACTAGAACTCACAGAGTAAAAGCGACTTGTCCGTTAGTTACAATTAACAAGTTTCTATGGGAGTCAAACAAACTGTGTCTCACTGTGTCACTTAACCTAGTTGGAACACAACTATTCCTAGATGGCTTAGCCTCCCCATGCTGGCTTCAGCTTTTGTGCAGGCTGGTCTGCTTGGACTGCATGGCACCTCAATTCCTCTTCCCTTGCATTGGGAAGAGGTTATTGGACTAACACAGACTGCAGGGGACTTCCTTTTCCCTTAGGCATAGTGCTTTGCTAGCTTTAAGTTGGCCTGGACAGACAGGCCCGCTGCCTCTCTAGTTAATTACGGGAATGAGTTGGCAGATGTGGGAACCCTAAGCCAGCTCATCCTATCTGCTGTTAGAAAGTACCCTGGTAACAATACTTCATGGCATAAGGGGGCACATATGTGGATGTATCATGCTTTAAATGTTTCCTATTTCACATTTATATATTTTTAAACTTTATTAGTTGTCAGAGATCCATCACCTACATCCAGAATATGTCAAAGTAAGTGAGCATTTTAAAGCTTCCATGAAAAATTTCAAGATTGAAAAGATAAAGAAGATCGAGAACTCAGAGCTCCTGGATAAATTTACACGGTTGGTGGCCACGTTATCATGTTTCTTTACATAAAACTGGAAAGGATTAGTTAATATCTGTCGTTTAAGATTTATATTCACTGATTTATTTTAGTAGTTAACAGTTCCTTCAGGCTCTAGTCTTTTTTTTTTTTTCATTCTATCAACTCCGGCTTCTCTCTCTCAGCCTTACTGTTTCACAATTCAATGATTTCATGTGTCTATCTTTTCAAAGTTTTCATAAATTTATTATTGTACAGCTGCTGCCTTAAAGTTAGTAGCTCCATTGTGAAAGCTGATGGAGTGAAATTTTTAGATGATTAGACTTTAGCTGGGATTAATGTTATGAACTGGAGTGGGAAGGGGATGTCTCAGTGTTAAGTCTCACATTTCTTATATTAGGAAGAAATCGCAGATGAAGGAAGAAGGAAAACTCCTATTTTATGCGACAAGCCGTGCCTGGGTGGAATCTATCTGTGCGAATAATTTTGACTATTTCCTACATGGAACTCATGAAAACAGATATGGAAAAGGTTAGTGCCGGGATAGAGAAGCGTAACTAGTAGAGTCATAACTCGGGCTTTATACGTGCTTCTATTAGGAGGTATA
Organism: Hylobates moloch; assembly: GCF_009828535.3. Lineage (NCBI taxonomy): Eukaryota > Metazoa > Chordata > Mammalia > Primates > Hylobatidae > Hylobates > Hylobates moloch. The sequence continues at coordinate 220,112,583 of NW_026652276.1, read as the reverse complement.
TGTAATTATTTTGTATTAACCAGAGTGTCCAGGCTCTAGTGGTCCTGGAGAGATAATAAGCTCACGGTAATATCAAATGCCCAAATGAGAGTGAATCAGTTGACTTGGAGCTTGATTGCTGGACCTTAGTCCCACTCCTGTCTTCTGTTTTCTTTCTGGGAGTGACCAAAGTCTTCATATGTGCTTGTAAACTACTCTATCTGTTGGTTTTGTTGTCTACCATTACTACTCACTTCTGGCTATGGCTCTTCCTGAACCCATGTCCATGACTGCGAAGCTATCTGAAGCTTCAATTGTCACAGATTGGTTTTAATTAAAGACGGGGAGAAGAGGCCTCTCCCCATCTCAGGCCACACTGGGTCACCTCGGTCTGAAGTGTCACAGGTCTGCCCACACACAAAATCTTTATAGCTCTTTCTTTTTGCTCCTAAACTCTTGCATGCAATTTTTTTTTTTTTTTTTTTTTGAGACAGGGTCTCACTTTGTCACCCAGTTTGGGTGACAATCTTGGCTCACTGCAGCCTCAACCTCCTGGGCTCAGGTGATCCTACCACCTCAGCCCCTCAAGTAACTAGGACAACAGGTGTGTACCACCACATCCAGCTAATTTTTTGTTGTTGTTGTATTTTTTGTAGAGACAGGGTTTCGCCATGTTGCCACGGCTGGTCTCAACTCCTGAGCTCAAATAATCCGCCTACCTCGGCCTGCCAAAGTGCTGGGATTTTAGGCGTGAGCCACCGCTCCTGGATGCATGCAACTCTTTTTTTTTTTTTTTTTTGAGACAGAGTTTCGCTCTTATTGCCCAGGCTGGAGTGCAATGGCTCCATCTCAGCTCACTGCAACTTTCACCCCCTTGGTTCAAGCGATTCTGCTGCCTCAGCCTCCCAAGTAGCTGGGATTACAGGCATGTGCCACCATGCCCGGCTAATTTTGTATTTTCAGTAGAGACGGGGTTTCTCTATGTTGGTCAGGCTGGTCTAGAACTCCTGACCTCAGGGGATCTGCCTGCCTCGGCCTCCCAAAGTGCCGGGATTACAGATGTGAGCCACCGTGCCCGGCCTGCATGCAACTCTTAAAAACAAACAAACCAAACTAAGAATCACTCATCTTTAGGAAATAAGTAATAGTTTATCACAGATTCAAAGTGAGTTCAACTCATACGACTAGGATTAAATTCAATTCTTGCCCCAAAAGGCAAGAAGTCAATCAGTCAGTCAGCAAATATTTTTGAGTGTCTTCTGTACACTAGATGGTGGGTACACAGTGGTGAACAAGTTAGACATGGCCCCAAACAAATTTTGCATAATTATCTTACATAATTAATTAAATGACTGCGGCCAGGCATGGTAGCTTAGACTTGTAATTCCTGTACTTTGGGAGGCTGAGGTGGGAGGATCACTTGAGCCCAGGAGTTGGAGACCAGCTTGGACAACATGGCAAGACCCTGTCTAATATTTTATTTTAAATACAAACAAATGTTTTTGATTACTTGGGCGTGGTGGCACATGCCTGTAGTTCCATCTACTCAGGAGGCTGAGGTGGGAGGATTGCTTGAGCCCAGAAGTTTGAGGCTGCAGTGAGCTGTGATTGTGCCGCTGTACTCTAGCCTGGGCGACAGAGCAACACTTTGTCTCAAAAAAAAAAAAAAAATTAAATGATTGCAAATGTTGGGCTGCTATAGAGAAAAATAACAGGTCCAGGCCAGGCGCGGTAGCTCACGCCTGTAATCCCAGCACTTTGGGAGACCGAGGCAGGCAGTTCACTTGAGGTCGGGAGTTCAAGACCAGCCTGGTCAACATGGCGAAACCCCGTCTCTACTAAAAATACAAAAATTAGCTGGGTGCAGTGGCACGTGCCTGTAATCCCAGCTACTTGGGAGGCTGAGGCAGGATAATTGCTTGAATCCAGGAGGCAGATGTTGCAGTGAGCCGAAATCGTGCCACTGCACACCAGCCAAGACTCCGTCTCAAAAAGAAAAAAAGAAAAGAAAAAAAGGAACATGTCCTGTGGACAGCTAACCCAGCTAGAGAGGTGTTCCCAAGGATACAGATAGAGTAGGATTCCCCTGCCTTGTAGAGTTACCACATAGTGGAAAAGGGAGAAATGGAACAAGATATGACCATAAAGAGCTAAACTTGACGGTAAGGGCATGGGAAACTAATGAAAGGTTTTAAGCTGGGGAATGAATTTATTGATGAGATTTCATAAGTTTATTAAGTTTAAATGTATCAGTAAAACTTACCTAGAAGTGTTTGGAGGAAATGGGAAATGTAGTAGCCATCTTAAGTGACATATAATAGGTGAAATGAAAACCCATCAGTTTCTTACAGGTCCATCCTGTGTTAGAATTCAAACAAATATTTATCCTAAAAAATGAAATGTTAGGCTAGGCACTGTGGCTCATTCCTGTAATCCTAGCACTTTGGGAGGCCGAGGTGGGTGAATCACCTGAGGTTAGGAGTTCGAGACCAGCCTGACCACATGGTGAAACCGCCATCTCTAATAAAAATACAAAGTTAGCTGGGCGTGGTGGCACATGCCTGTAGTCCTAGCTACTCGGGAGGCTGAGGCAGGACAGTTGATTGATCACAAGAAGGGGAGGCTGCAGTGAGCCAAGATCCTGCCATTGCACTCCAGCCTCAGCGACAGAGGAAAACTCTGTCTCAAAAAAGAAAAAAATAAAGCACTCGGAAATGTAGGAATAGAAATGAACTTTCTTAACACAATAAAGGGAATTTTAAAAAAGAAAATATAGATTCCAGATTATGTAAGTGTGAAAAAAAAAAACTGATGCAACAAAAATAAAAATGGACAAATGAGATAGCATCAAACTAAAAAGCTTCTCCACAGCAAAGGAAACAATTAACAAAGTGAACAGACAAACCCACAGAGTGGGAGAAAAGATTTGCAAGCCATACATCTGATAAGGGATTAATATCCAAAATATATAAGGAACTCAAACAATTCAACAGAAAGAGAACAAATAACCCGATTTTAAAATGGGCAAGCTGTTCCCATAAGTGGCCTGAGGTGATCTGTGAAAATGGTTCGCTATTCACTTGACCCAGAAAACTCCATGAAATCATGCAAATAAAGAGGTTCAAATCTTCATGTTCACTTTAAGGACACCCATGAAACTGCCCAGGCCATCAAGAGTATGCCTATGTGAAAAGCCAGCAAGTGTCTGAAAGATGTCACTGTATAGAAACAATGTGTACCATTCCAACGTTACAAGGGTGGAGTTCGTAGGAGTGCCCAGACCAAACGGTGGGGCTGAGCACGCAGTTGGTGACCCCAAAAGAGTTGAAGTTTTGCTGTATACACTTAAAAATGCAGAGAGTAATGCTGAACTTAAGGGTTGAACTGTAGATTCTCTGGTCATTGAGGATATTCAGGTGAACAAAGCACCCAAGATGTGCCACCAGACTTCCAGAGCTCATGGTTGGATTAACTCATGCCTGAGCTCCCCCTGCCACACAGAGACAATCTTCACTGAAAAAGAACACCGTGTTCCTAAACCAGAAGAGGAGGTGCACAGAAGAAAAAGCTATCCCAGAAGATACTGAAGAAGCAAAAATTATGGCACAGGAATAAATTCAGCATAAAATACATGCAAATAGAAGTTTCAAAAATGGGCAAAGGACTTGAATAGACATTTCTCAAAAGAAGAAATACAAATGGCCAATGAGTTCATGAAAAAATGCTCAACATCACTAATCATCAGGCAAATGCAAATTAAAACCACAATGAGCTGTTGCCTCGCACCGATTAGAATGGGAGGCTGAGGCGGGAAGATTGCTTGAGCCCAGGACGTCAAGGCTGCAGTGAGCCAAGATTGCACCACTGCACCCCACCCTGGGCAACAGAGACCCTGTCTCAAAAACAGCAGCAACAACAACAACAACAACAACAAAAAAAAAAAAAAAAGAGAGAGAGAGAGAGAGTTGGATGTACTGACATAGCAAGATTTCTAGGACTAAAGTGGAAAAAAAGTTGTAGAACAGTTCATGTATTATGATCCTATTTATGAACAAATAAACCACCATAAAACTATATTAGAGTATATGCACATATACGTATGTGAATGCATAGAAACAGGTGTGAAAGAATTCCCACCAGCCATGAACTGTTTTGGGAAGGGGGGTGGGACTGGACGTGGTAGGTCAGTATAGGTAGACTTCTGTATTTTACTTTAAATATAGTAGAACATAATTTGCACAGTATATCTAGTATCTGACCTATCAGGATAAGCAATGTTTCTGGAATTCAAACATCTAACTGTAAAATGATAAAAAGAACAAAAACAAAGTAAATGGAAAGTATATTAAACATTTGTTACCACAAATAAAACAAATTCATTTTACTTATTGATTCTTGCATGGAAATAGGAGTTTGCAATATCTACTCATGGTCTTTAAAATGACAGAGTAGCTTTCTTAGAAAATATTATTAGTATTTTTTGATACAGAGTCTCACTCTGTTGCCCAGGCTGGAGTGCAGTGGTGTGATCCTAGCTTACTGCAGCCTCGACTTCCTGGGCTCAGTCAATCCCGCCTCAGCTTCCTGAGTAGCTGGGATTACAAGTGCACACCACCATGCCCGGCTAATTTTTAAATTTTTTGTAGAGATGGAGTCTCCCCATGTTGCCCAGGCTGGTCTCAAATTCTGGTCTCATGTGATCCACCCGCCTCAACCTCCCGTAATGCTGGGATTACAGACATGAGCCACTACACCTGCCCAGAGTGGCACTTGACAATGATAAAAATTTTAACTTGGCAGGAAATTGTTGGTCTGCTGTGTATGGAAGCAGCAATCATTATCTGAGGTTGTTTTAGACTTGAGCACGAAGCATCAACCGACTCATCAGTTCCAAGTCGGCTCATTCAGCTCACACTGGGTGAATTGCATGAATTGGGCCACTGTGTCATTGTCATTTGGTCATTGCACCCAATGGCTCACACTATCAGCATAAGCTCTGCACTGTAGCAAATATTCCTCAGTCATTTCTATAGGGTTATATACTGTATTTAAGTTCACCTGCATCATAAACACGTTTTTAAGTGCAAAGGAAAGTTTATAAGTATCAGTAAGGTATTATTGACATATGCTTAGTCCACGCCCATCTGCTTGTATATAACTAATCTTATAAACTGTATACTTGCTTTTATAATATTTCTTGACTTTTCTTTCTGATTCTTTCTAGGAATTTACTTTGCAAAAGATGCCATCTATTCCCATAAAAATTGCCCGTATGATGCCAAAAACATCATTATGTTTGTAGCCCAAGTTCTGGTTGGAAAGTTTATTGAAGGAAATATGACGTGCACGAGCCCTCCTCCACAGTGCGACAGCTGTGTGGATACCAGGTTGAATCCCTCTGTTTTCGTCATCTTTCAGAAAGATCAGATTTACCCACAATATGTAATTGAATATACTGAAGCAGACAAACCCTGCGTGATTAGTTAGAACCGATGGAAAAAAAAAAAAAAAAAAAAAAACGATGAATACAGCGTCAGAAGGATGCCATAACCATTCTGTTCCCTTACAGAACTAAATTGCCCCAGACAGGAGTTATAGTTTTATATTTTCCTGCCCAGCTATCTAATGTCTTAGATCAGTGGTCCCCAAACTTTGCTACATATTTGAATCATCTGGGAAGTTTTAAACAAATTCTGATGCCCAGATTACACCCCATGCCAATGAAATCATTTCTAGGTGTCAGCGCCAGGCAGTTGTATTTTTTTTTTTTTTTTTTTTGGAGACCGAGTCACTCCATCGCCCAGGCTGGAGTGCAGTGGCGCGATCTCAGCTCACTGCAACCTCTGCCTCCCGGGTTCAAGCAATTCTCCTGCCTCAGCCTCCCGAGTAGCTGGAACTACAGGCACACGCTGCCGTGCCCAGCTAATTTTTTGTATTTTTTAGTAGAGACAGGATTTCACTGTGTTGCCCAGGCTGGTCTCAAACTCCTGAGCTCAGGCAATCTGCCCGCCTTCGCCTCCCAAAGTGCTAGGATTACAGGTGTGAGCCACCGTGCCCGGCTGACAGTTGTATTTTTTAAAGCCCTTCTGATAATTCCAATGTGTTGGAAAGTTTACCTTGTCTCAGATGTAACTGGTAAAGGCTGATTTCTACATTATCTGTAATTGCAGCAGCCTTTCTCTCCTGTCTACCCTTTTAGTTTACTGTATGCCATGGTTTTGTCTTTGTTACATTGAAAGAAAGTTAATTTGGAAAATTTGGGAGAAGTCTAATCATGCCCATTAAGGATATAAGACATTACAGTCTTAGAAGAAAGATTGTGAAAAGCTGGGGAGAAAATGCTTAAGGACATGCTAGGGGAAAAAAAAGTAAAATTTAAATGCTATTGCAGACATAGCTGCAGTGCTGTACCTTATCATTCTGATGAAACTGATTTGGAGCACCCTTTTCTTTATCGCTACATTTATTTAGGGGACAAACTCCATCCAGGCTGACTCTCTCTGGAATGCGGTAATAAGAGCTGGCAAGTAAGGCTCAGAGAGAAGCAACCAACTGGAGTTAATTGCCCATTTGGGCTCTTTGTATAATTATGGCAAAGTAGACATTTATGTTCTAATTAATATGATTACAGAGAAGGCTTTTTCTCAGGTCAGGCTTTTCATGAAAGTATTTTGAGAACAATGAATTGCAATAACCAGCTTCACACAAGCATAACTGATAAACGCGAGTGCTATTGTAATCTTGGCAAATGAGCCAAGAACCTAGGAGCAGGGCCATTCCTACTGAAGGACGGGGCCCCTACGGAGATGACATTTGTTTCCTGGTGAGCACAGAATCAGAACAAAGAACGATATCCCAAAGAGGCCCTGTGTCTACCAGGAGCTTCTTTTTCCAAATGTAATGGATTATGTGGAATCGTAGTGCCATCGGTTTTTACTTAGAGCCCTTGACGTGCTTGGACCAATATTTCCTTCCTTCTTATGAACCAGGTTTTTCCTTCTGATTTTCCCTTTTCAACATTCCTTACCAGTCACCAAAGTTTCCTGTTATAATTTCTTCTAGCAGACATGTTATAAGTCAGATTTAAGTAGCATCAGAGTTGATTTTATATTAGTCAGATTTTGGATCATCACAGAGATCTCCACAACTCCTTGGCTTAAACAGCTCCACCAGTAAAAAAAAAAAAAAAAAAATAGAGAGTTTTTTTAGAGTAGAGTTATTTTCTGGGAGGGTTACCACAGATGCTTATTCTCATTGACTTATTTCTTTCATGGTAGCTTTCGTTTTGGAGTGTTCATTTTCTGAACTTGACCCTCATATTGTAAGGTTGCAGTTCGTCCAACTCTTTCCAACAGCCCACTAGACACCACTAGCTGGATATTTCACAGGCATCTTTGATTCAACATGTCCAAAGTGGAACTCTCCATCTGCCTCCCTCACATGAATCTGTTCCTCTCTCAGGATCTGTATGTAAGTGAATAGCATCACCATCTACCCATTGGCTCAAGCAGAAATCTGGAAGTCATCTTTGACTCCTTCCTCTCCCTCCTGATAAACATCTAAGCAGTTTCTAAGTCTAGTTTTACCTCTTAAATATCTCTGTTCCCTTCTAAGTTGTTTGCTGTGTTTTCTTCAGAGCAAGAAGGTTATATTTTTTAAAATTTACTTAGTAGTGCACATTCAAAACACACATCAAGGCTTCAGGATAAAGTTCAAAACCGCTATCATGGCCCCAAGTGATCTCTCCCTCCCCTACCCCTCTATCATTTAGTTTCTTCTGCGTAAGCCACTCTGGCTTTCTTACAGTTTTGTGGTTCCCGTTTTTAGCTAGTTCAGTGGTTTTCAACGGGCATTTCTGCCTTTTTTTTTTTTTTTCTAAACGACAAATAGAAATACATCTTCTTTATTATCCTCCAAATCCAATTCAGAGGTAATATACTCCACCTACACACAATTTTAGAAATAAATTAAAAATTAAATAAAACTAATATGAACATACAGAGGAAATAAAAGGTACCTAACTTGGGCACAACCGTAATTGAAGACCTAATGAAGTAGTCAGATGCTTACAACTATTTATAATGCATCGATTTGAACTTAGAAGGTAGGAGATCAGATCATATGTGGGAAAATGTAAAAACAGGGATATGGGTGGGCATTAGAATAAAAACTAGGGATATAATAACTTCTTTGCATATGACAATACTTACTTGTATATAAGAGAAAGAACGAAATAACCTTTATTGAAATAAAGATACTATGCAAAAAAATGTACAGTTGTCGAAGTGGAGAAAATGAGGATTTATTCTTGCAGACGAGCTATAGGTCATACATGAATGTCTAGTGAGACATTCAAAATTCGTATAGGGTTCAGAATAATTTCTGATTGTGAGGAACTGTCCAATGTATTGCAAGATGTTCTGCATACTTGGCTCTCACATACTAAATGCTAGTAACGCCCCCACCCCCACGCCCAGTCATGGTGACAACAACAAACCCTATCAGATCTATTCACCCTTTTCAGAGCAGGTATTTTGTAACATTCTCTTTGCTGTCCTGAAATGACTCATAGATAATACAATCTACTTACACACATGAATTTCTTAAAAAATCAATTTAATGCCCTATCTCTCTTATTAAGGAGAAATAGAAAAGAAGAAATTTATAAAGAAAAGAATATGAATTTCATTATGTAAATGCTCAGGCATGACTACGCTGTTTGAAACAGAGAGATGTTTACTCTTCCTTGTAATGAGTAGGTTTGGATTTAAGAGCCGATTAGAGGCTACTTCCTGTAAACAAGTACAGGAAAATGAAACTAGAGGGATGGGGGACACTAGAATGAAAACCAGTGTTAGGGTAAAGACAAAACAGACCATATACATAATCTGTATATGGGAAAAGAAAGAGCGAAATTACCTTACTTAAGGATAATAGGACAAGACAAATTACAGATTGTCTCAGAGAAAACAAATGAGTTACTCTCTCAGACAAGCTGTAGGTCCTACCTAAATGTTCAGCAGGACATTAAACAGTCGTACAGGGTACAGAATAATTCTTCGTTGTGTGGCACTAACCCACACACTGCAGGACATCGTTCTCCCTGGCTGCATCCACTCAGTGCCGGGAGTAGTCCCCAGTTATTATGAAACCACCAATAACCCACTGACCACAGTGAGAACCACTGATTTTTTCCACTGACCTAGCGAATATCTAGCATCCTTAGATCGGCTCAACTGTTACTTCCCTAAGGAGTCCTTCTATAGAATAGGTCAGATCCTTGCCTCCCAAACCCCTTATTTTTAAAACACTTTGCGCCTTGCTTTGATAATTTGTATTATGTATCCAATCTGAAATATCTGCTTTCTGCATTAGAATGTAAGCCCCCTGAGGGTTGAGTCAGTCTGTCTTGTTCGCTGTGCCACGCCTGACGCCCAGCCCAGCAGCATGCTTTGTACACTGATCTATTGGGTAAATTTTGTTGAATAAATTAAGCTCAACTATTTATATTTCAATAGTTGAGTTGTATTGCTTCCTGTTCTTCAAGCTTAATTTGAACTGTCTAATAAAAAGAAGTAATTAATTTGGTTCTACTGCGTTTATTTGATCTATTTCTAGATATCTCCAAAAACATCATCAACTGCAGACACCAGTTATTCAATGGGAGAGAGATGATGTGTTTTGCCCCTTCCAGCTTTATCATTCCAGGGCTCGATGACGAAGTCACCTGGGCAAGGCACAGTGGTGGTGATGTCCCCCACATCTTTTGTCTGGGGACTTCGAGAGGGAAGGGCTGAAAGCTGCTAATACACCTTTCTTCCTTTAGTCTCGGGGATGTGAACAGGGCCAGGCTGAGGCACAAAAGTTAAAAATATAAATGGTGATAAGCAGAATTACCCTATCAGCCATTCCTTCTCCAAAAGCCCTTCTCTACTCATTATTTTCTTCTTTTTTTTTGAGATGGAGTCTTACTCTGTCACCCAGGCTGGAGTGCAGTGGCGCAATCTCAGCTCACTGCAACCTCTGCCTCCTGAGTTCAAGCAATTCTCCTGCCTCAGCCTCCTGAGTAGCTGTGATTATAGGCACCTGCCACCATACCCGGCTAGTTTTTGTATTTTTAGGATAGATGGGGTTTCACCATGTTGGCCAGGCTGATCTTGAATTCCTGACCTAAGGTGATACACCTGCCTTGGCCTCCCAAAGTGCTAGGATTACAGGTGTGAGCACCTCACCCGGCCTCATTATCTTTTTTAATCACAAAGCTTTCATTGGAGAGAGAGCAGGGAGAGAGTGAGGGAAATGGAGAGGGAGAGCAAGTTCTACAGCAGCAGAGATTTGATAAAGTGAAGGTATAACTGCCATTTGACTTGGACCTCAATATAAATAAAGCAGAGTCATTGCTGTCAAAGCACCTGGATTGAAACACACAAAAATGCTATCAAACCAAGCATGAGCAGATCCTGGAGTTTTTTTTTATTATTTTTTCTATGAGTTTGTTTACTTTGTCATAATGTGCCCAAGAAAACCTGCCATTATCTAGTTTCTGGTGGACTCCTGAGTCCGGCATTTGGTAGAAATGAAGCTATGGCTGGGTGCAGTGGCTCCTGCCTGTAATCCCAGCACTTTGGGAGGCTGAGGCGGGTGGATCACGAAGTCAAGAGATAGAGACCATCCTGGCCAACACGGTGAAACCCTGTCTCTACTAAAAATATAAAAATTAGCTGGGCGTGGTGGCACACGCCTGTAGTCCCAGGTACTTGGGAGACTGAGGCAGGAGAATTGCTTGAACCCAGTAGGTGGAGGTTGCAGTGAGTCAAGACTGCACCATGGCACTCCAGCCTGGGTGACAGAGCAAGAGTCTGTCTCAAAAAGAAAAAAGGAAAAAAGAAATGAAGCTAAATAGCAACCACTTTCCACTCATACCCTCATACCTTAGCTACTGTAAAGAGAACTGCCATGAAACGCAATACTTAGTTGAGTGCTAAGCGTGTGTGTCTGGGGCCATGGGGGCCATGTTCTGGGACATGTCTTGGAAAGAGTTCAGGGGCTAACGGGCAGGTTTCATTTAGAAGGTTAAGACCAGAGCAGATGAATTTATAACAGTGATATCAGTGCATGTCCCCGGAGTGACTTGCTCCAAAGCTCGTGCTACAGATGTGTGCCTGAGTGACCATAAGCTTGAGAATGAGCTTCAGAATCAGAGTGGGAGGAGACATCAGAACGTTCCAGGAAGTGCTTAAGTCTTAAAAGCTCCAATCCTAAAATACCACCCCCAATCTCAACCTCCTGTTTTCTCTTTTCCATTCCCTTGTGAACCTGCCCGGCATCTAATGTCACCCTCTTCTTCCTGAAAAATCCACATGCTTCAATAAACAGTCTGCTCTGGGATCTTTCCTTTTTACCCCTCTATGCACTTCCCCATGAATGGTCTTATTTATTCCCAGATTCAAGTGTCACACACTCTGACTCCAGGATCTATACCTCTGCTGAGGAGTCAGATAACCTGTGCATGGTGTCACGGCTACTGAGTACCAGAACCAAGATTCTAAACCCAGAAGTTCAGCTGCAGAGTCTGCAGGTTAAGTGTGTATCTGTAGGAACAGTCTCTACCTCTTCCCTCTCACCTCCCCACTCATCCCCCATTAACTCCTGCATTTACTCTTGGAGTCTTCTCCACACTCTGCCTCATAGTCTTCCTCTCCACTTAAAATCCTCCCTTTTCCTTCAGTGTTCACTATGGTCAACCCATGCAACACCCCTAGCCTTAGATGTCATTAACACCTGTCTTCACTGTCCTCACTATCGGGGAACCAATAGCCATCACCCCACTGTCATCAGTTAGAATTACTCTAGAACTGCTTTTTTTTTTTTTTTTTTTGAGACAGAGTCTCGCTCTGTTGCCCAGGCTGGAGAGCAATGGTGTGATCTCAGCTCACTGCAACCTCTGCCTCCAGGGTTCGAGTGATTCTCCTGCCTCAGCCTCCCAAGTAGCTGAGATTACCGGCACCCACCACCATGCCCAGCTAATTTTTAGTAGAGATGGGTTTTGACATGTTGGCCAGGCTGGTCTTGAATTCCTGACCCCAACTGATCCTCCTGCCTCGGCCTCCCAAAGTGCTGGAATTATAGGCATGAACCACCGCATCTGGCCTAGAACTGCTGTTTCTGAAATCCCAAACCTCTATATTCTACCTCTGACCCCAGCCTGCTTTTTAGCTCTCTCGCCCTCCTACATTTCATACATGTTCTTTCTCTGCTCACATACAGCCCCTTGCTGTCTTCACTCCTCCCTTACCTAGTCTCCAGCCCATTGTTCAGCCCCTGACCACTCTTGCTTTTCTTCTCTTTTTTTTTTGAAACAGGGCCTCACTCTGTCTCCCAGGCTGGAGTGCAGTGGTGCGATCTCAGCTCACTGCAGCCTCCGCTTCCCAGGTTCAAGTGATTCTCCCACCTGAGCCTCCTGAGTAGCTGAGATTACAGGTACCCACTGCCATGCCTGGCTAATTTTAGTAGAGATGGGGTTTCAATATGTTGGCCAGGCTGGTCTCGAACTCCTGACCTCAGGTGATCCCCCTGCCTCAGCCTTCCAAAGTGCTACGATTACAGGCATGTGCCTCCACACCTGGCTTATTTTTGTAATTTTGGGTAGAGACAGGGTTTCACCACGTTGCTAAGGCTGGTTTTGAATCCCCGACCTCAGGTGATCCACCTGCCTTGGCCTCCCAAGGTGGTGGGATTACAGGCATGAGTCACTGCACCCAGCTCCCTGATCACTCTTTCAATTCATACTTTCAATCATCCAGAACCTTGGACCTTAAGTCTCATCCACTGGCAAAACCTAAAAGTGAATCAAATTCTGTTCTTACACCTTGAAAGCTTTTAGGAGAATTGCAGCACTGTTTGGATCAATGCCACTGCCAATTTGTGGCCTTGGCAAGGCCCTCCCCATGCCCACCAGTCCTACCTGTCAGGCTTCTCCCCACTCCACAAGTCAGCTTTGTCAAGCCTTTATGGTCTCCTCAAGTGACTCTCCACCACCCATTCTTGGTTTTGCCTTAAACTTAAAAAGACAAAACAAAACAAAGCCTACAAACTTGTCTTTAGATGCTCTAATCCTTGTCTCCTTTCCTGTTGTATGAATGGAAGAAGCATCTCCCCTCCCGTCGAAGGTTAGTTCCTCTGACGTCTCCCATTCTCTCTCACTGCCTATGAACATCCCCCGCTGATTACCATTCCCCTTTCCTTGATACTCTTTCTTTTTTTCTTCTCTCTCTCCTTCCTTTTCTTTCCTTTCCCTTCCTTCATACCTTTTTCTGTTGCCCAGGCTGGAGTGCAGTAGCACGATCTTGGCTCACTGCAGCCTCTGACCTCCTAGACTCAAGCAATCCTCCCACCTCAGCCTCCTGAGTAGCTGGGAGTACAGGCACATGCCTAGCTAATTTTTGCATTTTTAGTAGAGACGGGGTTCTACCATGTTGCCCAGGCTGATCTCAAACTCCTGGGCTCAAGTGATTCTCCTGCTTCAGCCTCCCAAAGTGCTGGGACTGCAGGCATGAGCCACCGCGCCTGGCCTCCTTTATTTTCAACTTTCCATTCTTACTGGCTCTTTCTTTTCTTTTTGTTTTGTTTTTGAGACGGAGTTTCGCTCGGTCCCCCAGGCTGGAGTACAGTGGTGAAATCTCGGCTCACTGCAAGCTCCCCCTCCCTAGTTCACTCCATTCTCCTGCCTCAGCCTCCCGAGTAGCTGGGACTACAGGTGCCCGCCACCACGCCTGGCTAATTTTTTCTATTTTTAGTAGAGACGGCGTTTCACCATGTTAGCCAGGATGGTCTACAATCTCCTGACCTTATGATCCGCCTGCCTCAGCCTCCCAAAGTGCTGGGATTACAGGCGTGAGCCACTGCACCCGGCCTTACTGGCTCTTTCTACTCAGCATGTAACTATTCTTGTCTCTCCTATAATAAAATACCTTTCTCAGTCTTGTGTCTTCCTCTTATTATCATTACCTTACTTACTTTTAGAAGTAGTCTAAAGTCCCGGATTTTTCCATTCTTCTTTTTTTAACCTCCAGAAATCTACCTTTTCTCGTTATTCCTCTGAAATAAACTTGCCTAGGTTATCACTGCCTACAAGCTTTCCCTTGTAGGAAAGCTCCTCCCTGTAGTATCTCACTATGCTGATCACTTCCTCCTTGAAACTCTCTCCTCTGCGTGTCCATGAATGACTCTCATTTTTCTCTAACCTCTCCTTATCAGTTTATATGTTGGGCTATGTTCCCTCAGGAGCAATCAGACAAGGATTGAATGCACGCGGTTTACTTGGGAGGTGATCCTAAGAAACACTGGCAGGGGAATGGGGAGGTGGGGCAAGGAAAGGAAGACGGTATGGGGAGTGCTAATGAGCAGGTGTGGCTGTGGGCAACTGGGGTTCAGTTCCACTGAGGAAACATTGGGAGACCATGGAATGTACACCTCCAAGTGGTTCCACATGAGGAATAACGAGTTGGGCGATTTGATCCATTGCTGGGGAGGAAAAACTTTTCCTGCTCTCTCTTATGTTCAGTTCTGAGGGGCTGCAAATTTAACTGATGAGAGAAAAAATATATATGCATATGGCACTGCACAAAAGAACTGACGATGATTTATTTACCTAACTTAATAGGGGAGAGAGGGGGGCAAAAAGGCTCCTATGGAAAGAACAAAGGGGTTTCTAGGGAACAAACAGGAGATAAGGAAGTTTGTGATCATGTTTGTTTATGCAGGTGCACGTGGTCTTCTGTTTTATGTCCATAAACCCCTGGAGAGGGGATGAATGGCAGCCTCATTCCCAGAAGGTTCTGCTTTTACTGAAATAAAGGAAGCTTCAAGAAGGCTTCTTTTTGCCTCTATTCAATCTTACATGTCTTTAGTTTAAAATAATCCTCATACCAACTTTAGGGTTGAGAGTGCATCCTCAAACCACCAATTCCCCAACATCCCTGGATGAGTGCTCTTCCTGGAGGTGTTGGCTCCTTGGTAATTCCAGCCTGCCTTTCCTGCTGGCTGCTTGCTCTTTCTGTTGGAAAAGCTTAGGCAGAGAGTTCAGGAACAAATGCTGAGTGCCAAGGGGACGTAGGCGACTGCCTATTTTTCTCTTCCCCCACTTGCTTATTTAATGTGGGTATTTGCCAAGGTTCTTTCCCCCCACCTCTGCTTTTTCACACTCTTCATTTTTGCCGGGTGATCTTATCAGCTCTCAACTCTCAGTTACCTAATACTCTGATGTCACGCAACTCTACATCCCTTCCCTTCTCATGTCCCTCAAGGTCTAGACCTGTACACAGAATACACCTGCCTGTTGAGCATCTTACCTTGGGTTGTCCACTGCAAACTCAACATAAATAACATTTGGGTTATAGTCCCTCAAATCTTGCTTATTTTCTGTTATTCCCCACCTCGTCTTGCTTTTCTAGAAATCCATTCTTCTCATTGCTGCCAGGGGTCTTTCTAAAACACCTATCCTACAATATGGCCAGGTACTATTTTAGGTGGTAGGGATACAGCAATGAACAAAACAAGGTTCCTGCTTTCATGAGCCTGAATTCTATAGCTAAATATATAAATAAACAATAAAGAAGAAAAATATCAGTGGCAAGTTCCATGCAGACTGGGGAGCTACTTTAGATTTGATAAGTCAGGAAAGGTTTTGCTGAAGAGAAGACATTAAAGCTCAGAGCTGAATGACACACCTTGAGTGGCATTCAGGAGACATCCACACTTCCCAGATGAAAATCCTTTAGTGACTTCTCAAAGTTCTCGGGATATAAGTCCAAATTTCACAGCATGGCAGAGAAGGTCTTCTGGCATCTGGCCAATTGTCTTCCTCTCCAGCTTCTTTACATTACATGACATTAATGCATTTAATCCTCACAAGAACCTTGTAAAATAGCAGCTAGGCTGGCTGAGTTCTCTGATGGTCTGATTCATCTTTGTACTGTCACTGCGTTAGTAGTTGGCTCAACAAATGTTCATTAAACAAGCAAGGTGTTGGACAAAATGCATGGATGCTTAAGGCAGGTCTAGACTGGTGCTGCTCAACAAAAATAAGGTAATCCACATTTGCAATGTAAAATTTCCTCATAGCTACATTAGGAAAGTAGAAGCAACACATGAAGTTGTCATAACATTTTATTTATCCAAATATATCCAAAATATTATGTTTAACATGTGATTCATATAAAGTTAATGAGATATTTTACATTCTTTTTTTCATTCTCAGTCCTCAAAATCTAGTGTGTGTATTTCACACTTACATCACATCTCAATTCGGACTAGCCACTTTCCAATAAAGCTCACCAGGCCCCATGGGGTGGCTCACGCCTGTAATTCCAGTGCTCTGGGAGGCTGAGGCAGGTGGACCGCTTGAAGAGTTCGAGACCAGCCTGGGCAACATGAGGAGACCTCGTTTCTACGAAGCAAAACAAAAACCAAAAAAATTAGTGATGCGAACCTTCGGTCTCAGCTACTCAGGAGGCTGAGGTGGGAGGATCGCTTGAGCCCAGGAGTTCCAGGCTGCAGCGAACTATGATAGCGCCACTGCACTCCAGCCTGGGCGATAACGTGAGGCCTTGTCTCCAAAAATAAAAATACAACAACAACAACAAATCCCAGAAGTGCTCAGCAGCCACATGTGGCTAGTGGCCACCTCCCCCGAAGCAGACCGGCCACTCACCTCCTACCACCTTTTATCTATTTCGCCTTCTCCGCAGGCCTCCCTAGCACTATCAGTTGTCTTACTTGTTGGCGAGTCCTTTGCGACTCCCATTATACAAGCCCCTCAAGGCCAGGCCTCGCCCTGAACGGTGCTCGGGCGGATCAGACGCTCCATCAACGCTGTCCCCGCCTGAGTCCGCGTCCAGGGGATCCGCAGGCGCCGTACCCTGCTTCCACGCGCCGGGGCCGCCCCTCTTCCGGCCTCCCGCAGGCCCACCCCTCGCCAGGCCCAGGCCCATCCCCGGGATGTTCGCTGGAAATCGTGGACGTGACTGGGAGGAGCCTGCCCGCCCGGGCTCGCGGCGCCGCGCGCACGGGGCCCGCGCCAGCGACCATGGCGGAGCCCACGGTGTGCTCATTCCTCACCAAGGTGCTGTGCGCCCACGGCGGCCGCATGTTCCTGAGGGACCTGCGCGGCCACGTGGAGCTGTCGGAGGCCAGGCTCCGGGACGTGCTGCAGCGCGCCGGGCCCGAGCGTTTCCTGCTGCAGGAGGTGGAGACGCAGGAGGGCCTCGGGGACGCGGAGGCCGAGGCGGCGGCCGGCGCGGTGGGCGGTGGCGGCACCTCCGCCTGGAGGGTGGTGGCCGTGTCCTCTGTGCGCCTCTGCGCCCGCTACCAGCGCGGCGAGTGCCAGGCCTGCGACCAGCTGCACTTCTGCCGCCGGCACATGCTGGGCAAGTGCCCCAACCGGGACTGCTGGTGAGAAGGCGGCGGCGGGCGGGGATTGTGGGCGCTGGCTGCGGGCCTGGCCGTCCTTCTGGAAGCGGGAGCGACGGGAAGAGGGGCTTAGTCCTGCCCGGGGCCGGGGACGCGGGGCTGGACGACCCCCTCCCGCAGGCCTTTCCTGGGCGGCCTCTCCCGCGCTCCCGGGAGCTGGGCGGAAAGGCGCGAAGGTCCTCTCCATGGAGACGTCTCAACCGCCCCCGCCAGAAAAGTTGCTACCCCCGCCCGCCCCCCGGATCCTGCGCGACGCGGCCGGGTTAAATCCGGACTGGGACTTCGGAGTTCACTTACTCTGGTGATCTTTGGCGGGAGGTGGGGGGCGAGGGGCGTCTGAGGATCCCGTGAGATCCCTGGATCCTTTAGCCGGAAATCGCCGTTCCCCCATATCCACACACTTGTGCAGAAGCGGGTCTGCGCCCTCTAGGTTTAACAGCGCTGAGCCAGTCTCACCCCAGGAAACAGGGCTGGATGACTTGGGTGAGGCCCTGTGGTTCTTGACTGCCAGAGCTGGGGTTCGGGGCCGTCCCCTGACCCCAGGCTGTGCTTCACAGCCCCGAATTTTCCTTGGTTGTCTCTAGCCACACACCCTGCCAAAGCGGTGCTGGGGATAGGGGCCCTTTCTTTTTAACGTTGGTGGACTGTGGCAGCTGTTGCCGGGGAGAAGGCCAGGTGCAGTCGCCTACAGAACAGATGCGCATCCTCAGGCGAGGTGGGCGACCCTTGGCTTCAAAGCATCCCTACTGAAAATTCAAATGACCCTGGGAGAGGAGTTGCTTCAACCCAACTTTCTTATTTTCCATCAGTGCTTATTAGGCCATACTATCCCCGGTTTCATGAAAATTACTTAACTTCACATGTATTAGATTGAAAGCTGCTCAAGGCAAGGAATTGGACAGACTGGTCCTTCTTCACCTGGGCATCTGACCGAGGGCTTTGTTCTTTTAGGTCTACCTGTACCCTTTCCCATGATATCCACACACCTGTCAACATGCAGGTCCTGAAAAACCATGGACTTTTTGGTCTCAATGAAAACCAGCTTCGGATCCTGCTTTTGCAGAATGACCCCTGTCTTTTACCAGAGGTGAGTCACCAAGGAGTCACCCTCATGTCACATTTGTTACAAGTACTTTCCCCATTTATTTTTCTTTTGGCTTTATATATTAATTTTAATTGCTTTGAAGCAACATGATTCAGTTTCAAATGCTTTAAAGGTACCCTTTATAATTGCTACCATGGCGAAATAGTATGTTTGTTTCAGTTTGGCCATACACAAAGAAGTTTTAAAAACAAAATAGTATGGCCGGGCGCGGTGGCTCACGCCTGTAATCCCAGCACTTTGGGAGGCCGAGGCGGGTGGATCACGAGGTCAGGAGATCGAGACCATCCTGGCTAACACGGTGAAACCCCGTCTCCACTAAAAATACAAAAAATTCTCCAGGCATGGTGGCAGGCACCTGTAGTCCCAGCTACTCCGGAGGCTGAGGCAGGAGAATGGCGTGAGCCCGGGAGGCGGAGCTTGCAGTGAGCGGAGATTGCGCCACTGCACTCCAGCCTGGGGCAACAGAGCGAGACTCTGTCTCAAAAAAAAAAAAAAAAAAAAATTGTACAAATTACAAGAGAAAATTGGAACATCAATTAAGACCACCAATTAAAAGCAAGGTTTTCTAATCTAGCACAGTGATGCTATCATAGACACCTCCACTTGGCCAGAAGAGGGATGGGAAGAAGGGGAGATGTTGAGAAAACACAGAGGATAGTTGATGATTGTGGCCTGATTTTAACTCTAAGGCATTTCAGCGTCTAGAAAGGAAGATAGCCACAAGACCAGAGGTAGGAGGTGGAGCCTTTGGTGCAGGTGGCAGAGGCTGCTCTCAAGGCAGCAGCATCTGTACCCAGAAGGCAGTCCTGGAGTTGATCTCAGGAACAAGTGGTTTCTTCCTGACGTGCGTAACCTGTTTCATTTCTTTGAGCATTGAAGCCAAGTCTGGTATGTCATGGTTGTGAGCCAGATGCATTCCAACCAACCATGTTGCCCAAAGTAGATCCAAGCTAGCTGAAGCAGGTTATTGGCAGGAAGGGTGAGGAGGGTGGCTGCAGCTATGAGGCTGGGTCCAGTCCTTCCTCTCTCAGAAGGTGTGGTGCCGCTGCTATTTGCCTTTTAATTTTATAGTACTTTTTGATTTATAGAAGCTTAGTATTTTTATTTTGTCAAATCTATCGAATGTTTGTTTGGTGTGCCCTTTTTTAGGGTGTATCCTGGGCCCAGCCTCACCTTGTCATATTAGACACTTCAGTGTTTTGTGAGCAGCTGATGGGTTGGCTGCACTTACAACAGGAGCCTCCCCTGTGCCTCCACTTGTCCCCATCACCTGGGACTGGAAGTAGGTGACATGTGGCACAAAACGTGATCATGTGGACAGCAGGGACTGTGGAAAAACCAGTGCATGAGGCAAGAATGGTGCCTCACATCTCTTGTATGAAATGCCTGATGATTGCTTTTACCACTCTCTCAATAAAAAAGACAATAGACAAATACGTAAAGTTTCATGCTGGTGCATTAATGGACAAATTTCTAGAAAAATACAGCTTGTCAAAATGAATTCAAGAAGAAACGGAAAGCCAAAATAGTCTCATAAAAATTTTTAAAATAAAACCATTAAACCTCAAAGCATTAGTTAGAAGGCTTGCACAAGAAAACATCAGACTTATATAGTTTGTTATTTTGTTTTTGTTTTTTTTTTTTTTTGAGACAGGGTCTTACTCTCTCACACAGGCTATGGAAGCACCTCGGCTCACTGTAGCCTCTGCCTCCTGAGTTCAAGTGATTCTCCCACCTCAGTCTCCTGAATAGTTGGGACTACAGGCATGTGCCACCATGCCCAGCTAATTTTTGTACTTTTTGGTAGAGATAGTGTTTCGCTGTGTTGGCCAGGCTGGTCTTAAATGCCTGACCTCAAGTGATCCTTCTGCCTCAGCCTCCCAAAGTGCTGGGATTACAGGCGTGAGCCACTGCGCCTGGCCAGGCTTAGATAGTTTCATAGTTGAATTCTATCAAATTTTTGTCTTTATTAAAGTATAGTTGACAAATAATTTTATATTTACAGTGTACAGTGTGATGTTTTAATATATTTACATTGTGAATTGATTGCAACGATTAAGCTAATGAGCATACTATTACTTCACATAGCTATTATTTTTTGGGTGTGGTAAGGACAGCAATTTTCAGGTATACAGTATGTTATTTTTAAATTTAATTTTATTATTTATTTTATTTTATTTTATTTTAATTTTATTTTATTTTATTTATTTCTTTTTTTTTTTTCGGGATGGAGTCTCACTCTGTCACCCAGGCTAGAGTGCAGTGGTGTGATCTCGGCTCACTGCAAGCTCCACCTCCCGGGTTCATGCCATTCTCCTGCCTCAGCCTCCCGAGTAGCTGGGACTACAGGCACCCACCACCATGCCCAGCTAAGTTTTTCTATTTTTTTTTAGTAGAGATGGGGTTTCACCTTGTTAGCCAGGATGGTCTCAATCTCCTGACCTCAAGATCTGCCCGCCTCAGCCTCCCAGAGTGCTGGGATTATAGGTGTGAGCCACCGCGCCCCGCCATTATGTTATTATTAACTACAATCACCTTGCCGTGCAGCAGATTTCCAGAAATTCATCCTGTCTAATTGAAACTTTGTTCCCTTCGACCTACATATCCCTATTCTCCTTAATTTTAACAAATCTATAAGGAACAGGCTGTTCTAATATTTGGAGTAGGTCTAGGATCTATTTTCCATGATCTCCAATTCTTGAACCACTATCATACTAATTAGTTTATCTTTCATTTTTAAAGTTTATTTACTCTTTTAGAGACATGTTCTCGCTGTGTCACTCAGGCTGGAGTGCAGAGACAGGGTTTTGCCATGTTGCCCAGGCTGGTCATAGCTCACTGCAACCCTGATCTCCTGGGCTCAAGCAATCCTTGCACTTCAGCCTCTCGAGTAGCTGGGACTACAGGTGTACACCACGACACCCAGCTACTTTTTTCTGAGACGGAATCTTGCTCTATCGCCCAGGCTGGAGTGCTGTGGCGTGATCTCGGCTCACTGCAATCTCCACCTCCCTGGTTCAAGTGATTCTCCTGCCTCAGCCTCCCGAGTAGCTGGGATTGCAGGTGCTCGCCACCATACCCAGCTAGTTTTTTGTATTTTGAGTAGAGATGGGGTTTGTCATTTTGGCTAGGCTGGTCTTGAACTCCTGACCTCAAGTGATCCGCCCACCTTGGCCTCCCAAAGTGCTGGGATAACAGGCGTGAGCCATAGCGCCCGGCCCCCAGATACTTTTTTTTGTTTTTTTGTTTTTGTTTGTTTGTTTTGTAGACAGAGTCTCGTTCTGTCACCCAGACTGGAGTGCAGTGGCATGATCTTAGCTCATTGCAACCTCTGCCTCCCAGGTTCAAGCAATTCTCGTGCCTCAGCCTCCCTAGTAGCTGGGACTACAAGCATGTGGCACCATGCCTAGCTAATTTGTTGTATTTTTAGTAGAGACAGGGTTTTACCATGTTGCCCAGGCTGATCTCAAACTCCTTAGCTCAGGTAATTCGCCTGCCTTGGCCTCCCAAAGTGTTAGGATTACAGGCGTGAGCCACTGTGCCCAGTCAACTTTTTAAATTTTTTTGTAGAGACACCGTCTTGCTGTATTGCCTAGGCTGGTCTTGAACTCCCTGGCTCAAGCAATTTGCCATCCTTGGTCTCCCAAAGTGCTAGGAGTACAGCCATGAGCCACTGTGCCTGCCTAATTTTGTTTGTTTAATCAATTCGTGTCTCCTTTTCCAGATAAGCTTTAGAATCACTTAAATTCCTAAAACTATTTTAAAGGAATTCTTTGAGAAGGGTGGAAATTGCATTAAAGTTATGAATTTATTTTAGGAAATTGGCATCACAATTATAAATAGGATGCTATTTCATTTTAAACCAGGTCATCCGTGTCTTGTAGGATTTCCCATATTTTAGATTTGACTGATTACATTCCTGTAGTACTATTGAACATGTTCCTGTATCCCTCAAATTTTGATCAGATTTAGGATTTATTTTACTTTATTTTATTTATTTATTATTTATTATTATTATTTTTTGAGATGGGGACTCACTCTGTCGTCCGGCCTGGAGTGCAGTGGTGCAATCTCGGCTCACTGCAACCTCTGCCACCCAGGTTAAGCAATTCTGCCTCAGCCTCCCAAGCAGTTGGGATTAACAGGCACCACCACGACTGGCTAATTTTTGTATTTTTGGTAGAGTTGGGGTTTCACCACATTGGCCAGGCTGGTCTTGAACTCCTGACCTTTTGATCCACCCGCCTTGGCCTCCCAAAGTGCTGGGATTACAGGCGTGAGCCACCACACCTGGCCTTATTTATCTTTGAAATGGAGTCTCGCTCTGTCGCCCAGGCTGGAGTGCAGTGGCGCGATCTCGGCTCACTGCAACCTCTGCCTCTATTTTATTTTATTTAATTAATTAATTTATTTATTTTTGAGACGGAGTCTCGCTCTGTCGCCCAGGCTGGAGTGCAGTGGCGCAGTCTCGGCTCACTGCAAGCTCCGCCTCCCAGGTTCACGCCATTCTCCTGCCTCAGCCTCTCTGAGTAGCTGGGACTACAGGCGCCTGCCACCACGCCCGGCTAATTTTTTGTGTTTTTAGTAGAGACGGGGTTTCACTGTGGTCTCGATCTCCTGACCTCGTGATCCGCCCGCCTCGGCCTCCCAAAGTGCTGGGATTACAAGCGTGAGCCACCGCGCCCGGCCTTATTTTATTTTATTTTTAAAACGGAGTCTTGCTGTGTTGCCCAGGCTGGAGTGCAGTGGCACAATCTTGGCTCACTGCAGCCTCCACCTCCCCGGTTCATGTGATTCTCCTGCCTCAGCCTCCCCAGTAGCTGGAATTACAGGCGTGTGCCATCTTGCCTGGCTAATTTTTGTATTTTTAGTAGAGTCGGGGTTTCACCGTGTTGGCCAGGCTGTTATGAACTCCTGACCTCAGGTGATCCTTCTGCCTTGGCCTCCCAAAGTGCTGGGATTACAGGTGTAAGCCACTGCGCCCGGCCAGGATTTATTTTATAGCAAGAATTTTTTTACATGTGCAGCATCGTTAGTGTGACTCACCATCCCATTTGCCTGGGACTGAGGGGTTGCCAGGGATGTCAGACTTTCATAGTAAAACCTGGACAGTTCTGTTTCCTGTTGCATCACATCAGGAGGCATATAATGTCATCTTTGTGTGAGAGGCTAAGACTGATGTGTGGTTTCAGGGTCAACAGCCTGATCCCATCATTATAAAGTTCCCCATCAGTGTGGTCTTGATGTGTCTGGGATAGACCCAGTTTATGTTAGTTGTCCCAGTGCGATTATTAATAGTGCTCCCTTGCAGCCTAAAAATGCCCTTGTCTGGATCATAAATTATATCTTTGTGCCATCCGTTGAAATTGGTTTCCCTGGAAGCAGAGCCTGAGATAGAGACCCAGGTACATGTGATCTTTTTGAGGGCGGGCTTTTCAGGAAAACCCAGTGTGGGAGAGAGGGAAGCAGGGTCTAAGGAAGGAAAAGCTACAAGCACATAAGGTCTGGCCTTGACTTGATTCATAGGGAGCTGTAGAACAAAGATCACACTGAGTCTAGCTTTGAGGCACTCTAGCATTGTTTTTAGCTTTATCTACGTCATTCATTGGCTACAGGCTTTGGGGACAGAGGGCAGGTCAGCTGAGAGTGTAAAGTAAGAGAGGGGCAGCTGTGAGTCACGAGCAGCCAATGCCCACAGCAGCTGGAGTATGGTTAGCACCACTACACTATCATCAGGCTTTCACCCAAAGATTTTAACAGCCACTGGTGATCAGAAGATGTCATTTAGTCTTCAGTTTAGCTAGAGAAGCTATAGTCTTTTGGCTTCAAAGATAGAGTGAAAGCTAATATTGGCCGGGTGTGGTGGCTCACACCTGTAATCCCAGCACTTTGAGAGGCCGAGGTGGCCAGATCACCTGAGGTGAGGAGTTGGAGTCCAGCCTGGCCAACATGGTGAAACCCCGTCTCTACTAAAAATACAAAAATTAGCTGGCTGTGGTGGTGAATGCCTGTATTCTCAGCTACTTGGGAGGCTGAGGCAGGAGAATTGCTTGAACCCGGGAGATGGAGGTTGCAGTGAGCCAAGATGGTGCCACTGCACTCCAGCCTGGGTGACAGAGCGAGACTCCATCTCCCCATCACCAAAAAAAAAAAAAAAAAAAAAAAAAGAAAACTAATATTTCAGGTGTTGCCTCATTTCTGTACCAGGTCTGTTTGCTCTACAACAAAGGGGAAGCCCTCTATGGCTACTGCAACCTCAAGGATAAATGCAACAAGTTTCACGTGTGCAAATCCTTTGTCAAGGGAGAATGCAAACTTCAGACCTGCAAACGGTCTCATCAGCTTATCCATGCTGCATCTTTGAAGCTGCTACAGGACCAAGGACTGAATATTCCAAGTGTTGTTAATTTTCAGATAATCTCCACCTACAAGCATATGAAGCTGCACAAGATGCTTGAAAATACAGGTAGGAATATCCAAGGAGGACAGAGAAGTATCAGCAATATAGTTTTGGGATGCTTCACTGTAAAGAAGTAAGAACAGTGACATGAAAGTGAGTCTGGGGGCAAAGCAGTTCCTATGTTAATTTCAGCTTTGTTCTTGGGAAAGTTTAGAACAGGCAACGTTTTACTGTATAGAACGGTGATCCAAACCAAAGGAGGGAAGGGATGGAGTTTATCTTTAGCATTGTCACTGCCAGCTACTAGGATCTACCCAAGTGATTGAACAGTAGCTTGTTGGTAAATTGGATGTCAGGAAGTAGGTAGAACAGGTTTTTTTTGTTTTGTTTTGAGACAGAGTCTCTGTCTGTCGCCCAGGCTGAAGTGCAGTGGCGCAGTCGGGGCTGACTGCATCCTCTGCCTCCCGGGTTCAAGCGATTCTCCTGCCTCAGCCTCCCGAGTAGCTGAGACTACAGGCATGTGCCACCACACCCAGCTAATTTTTGTGTTTTTAGTAGAGACGGGGTTTCACCATGTTGGCCAGGATGGTCTCAATCTCTTGACCTCGTGATCCACCTGCCTTGGCCTCCCAAAGTGCTGGGATTACAGGCATGAGCCACACGCCCGGCCTGGTAGAAGTTTTCACGGCATGGTTAGGAAAAAGAGGAAGGAAATGGGCCAGTGAGTGGAAAAGTAAGATTAATGTAGGGATGGCTTTCTTTTCATAAATAGGATTTTTGGCTTTGTTAACTTTTAAGTAATTTTAACGACATTACAGAACAATTTGGAAAATAGCAACTGGAAATGAAAATTGTATATGATTTTGCTCACTCTAATCTACTATACTTGTTACAATTTTATTATAGGCCCTTCAATTCTGTTATATACAAACACGAATCCAGCTGTGCTCAAAGTATATGTTAATTTAATATCTTAAATTTCTACTTTATACAACATCATATTTTCCCATATTGCTAGGAATATTGCATATTCCCATTATAAATATATTCCCATAGTCTTTCAGTAAGTTTCATTGTTGTTTTTGAAGACAGGATCTTGCTCTGTTGCCTAGGCTGGAGTACAGTGACACAGTCATGACTCACTGCAGCCTCGAACTCCTGGGCTCAAGTGATCTTTCTGCTCAGCCTCCCTGGTAGCTGGGACTATAGGCACATGCCACCATGTCCAGCTATTTTTTAAAATTTTTCTTTTGTAGGGACAAGGTTTTGTTCTGTTGACCAGGCTGGTTTTGAACTCCTGGGCTCAAGCAGTCCTCCAGCCCTGGCCTCCCAAAGTGTTGGGATGACAGGCGTGAGCCACTGCACCTGGCCTTTAGTAGTTTTTTAGTCTACAAAGTGTGGCTTGGTGTTCTTTTAATTATAATGCATTCAGTTACTTATTCTGTTACATTTGCTGGTACCTAGAAATCAGTAGGTGGTAGGCTTAGGAGAATTGCTGTTGGGAAAAGTAAATCACCAAAGGCGAAGTTGCTGAGCTTTCACCATCGAGTTTTCATGTGTTGGGATGTTAGTGTCAGACGTAGTGAGTGCAGGCAGGGAGGGCTCTGCATATACCAGTGTCAGGGGCTGTTTAGGGAACCGTGAATGGTGGCAGGTACCTTCTACCCTATGCTGTGTCTAGGGCCTGTCATTGTCTTCATCTGGTTTTGTTTGGTGAGTCTCTCCTGTGACATAGTGACTTTCCGCTTGCTGTCTATTTTGTATCCACACACACATACAATTTTTTAAAATCTGGAAGACATGAACTCTCCAAATCCAGGTGTTGGGAGTCTTGTCTGATGTCTGGTTAGCTGGGCTGTTGCTCCCAACATAAAAAGAAAGTTGGGGTGTCGTAGGAAAACTTATCCCTTTCCTCTTTGTAGATAATTCATCACCTTCTACTGAGCATTCACAAGGCCTTGAGAAGCAAGGAGTGCACGCAGCTGGAGCTGCAGAAGCTGGTCCTCGGGCTTCTGTCCCCGCTCAGTCGGCCAAGAAGCCCTGCCCAGGTAAACCTTAAAGGGGGTCAGTGAACTAAGAAGAAGCTTGTCCAGCTTGGAAGATCTGAAAACAAGCCTTCTGTTTAGCTTTAATTTGTAACCATTCATTCATATAATGATAGATTTGTAATGGTCATAATAATATCTACCTCACAGTGTGTTGTGAGAAGTAAAGAAGATGGAAAAGGAGAAAATGTCCTTTTGGAAGAATACAGTTGGGCATGGGTGGTTGGGGATGGGGTTGGACATTGAGCAGGCAAAGAGAGGCTAAAATTGAGTGCAGATGGGGCCAGTCCAGGGCGAGTGCTGAAGATGGCAGCTTCTACCTGCAGCTCCTAGGTGCTTTCCTCAGGCTGGGTAGATGGAGCTCTGCTGACTTCTGTGGTCCACCATTGTTTTTCTATCAATTTATATTGTGGCAATCATAGAGTACTTTGCACACATTATTTTTTTTTTTTACTTAATATTGTCTCAAGCATCTTTCTATATTTGTCCACATCATACATAATCATGTTTTTGCACAGATACATTAATATATCATAGTTTGTTTAACTACTTGAGATGGTCTTGCTTGTTGCCCAGGCTGGAGTGCAGTGACGTGATCTCGGCTTACTGCAGCCTTGACTTCCTGGGCTCAGGTGATCCTCCCACCTCAGCCTCCTGAGTAGCTGGGACTACAGGTATGCACCACGACCAGCTAATTTTTTGTATTTTTTTTTGTAGAGAGCGTATTTTGCCATGTTGCCCAGGCTAGTCTTCAACTCCTGGGCTCAAGCGATCTGCCTGCTTCAGCCTCCCAGAGTGCTAGGATTACAGGCATGAGCCACTGCACCCAGCCTCTAACAAATTTTGAATATAATTCCTGTCTTAAAATCTGCAGAATATTGAATTTTCCCAGCTATTTTTTACTTTTGCTTAGCTTATAGATGCTAAAGGATACTGTCATTTGCATTTTTAAAAATATATGTATGAGTGAATAGTTTCCTCGTGTCTGCTTTCTGATTGTCCTTATTTTTTCATTTTATATTTGGCCTTTTATTAATGGGGCCCTGATCTATGCTGATGTGGGACAGCCTTTAACGAGGCCTTGCAATTTTCATAAAAGGACCTCAGCAATACTGTGCTTGGATGATATTCAATTTTTGTAGGTCCATCCTCAGCCAATAGTACAGAGTATATAACCTTTGGGTTCTCTCCAGAGACTTCTACCTCACTCTGTCTACTTTTTTTTTTTTTTTTTTTTGAGACGGAGTTTCACTCTTGTTGCCCAGGCTGGAGTGCAATGGTGCGATCTCAGCTCACCATAACCTCTGCCTCCCGGGTTCAAGCAATTCTCCTGCCTCAGCCTCCCAAGTAGCTGGGATTACAGGCATGCATCACCACACCCAGTTAATTATGTATTTTTAGTAGAGACGGTGTTTCACCATGTTGGTCAGGCTGGTCTCGAACTCCTGATCTCAGGTGATCTGCCTGCCTCGGCCTCCCAAACTGCTGGGATTACAGGCGTGAGACTCTGTCTGCTCTTCATCTCTTGCTGAACTTTTACCAAAGCCAAGTTGCATAGTTCGAAGGATGAGCAGTGTATCCACTCCCTTAAATTGTATCCATTATTCCTGTGGCTCAGGATGGACCATCAGAAGTCTGTATACCTCTCCCATTTCATGCTCTCTTTCCCCTTTCTCCCTTCTCCCTTCCTACCTGCTCTCCACCTACCCAGCTGTGTTCATTGAGTTACATTTCAATATTTTGTGGTTTGTTTTCATCAAGGGGTACCACAAGAAGCAGCTTTATGCGATTAAATTTTTTTTCTGTTTATTGTAGTCATCCCCAAATGTCACTGTGTAAAATGTCATCGTTGTTTTTTTTTTAATTCAGCTGTCCTGCAGTAACATAACATTTGAGAAACAGAGACAATGTAATAAGTTTTCATAAAGCTAAATTAATGTAGAGAAATTTTTATCATGAAATGCTATCTTTTCAATTGGGGAAAAAGCAAAAATGTCCTTTTAAAGTGAGAAATGGCTGTGTTTTCTCCTAATGGATAATAAGAGTCATGCCACTTGTGTTGACCTTTTTACTTTCATTGTCAACAATATTTCTGAAAGCCCTTATGCTCTGCATATTTTGTT
Organism: Hylobates moloch; assembly: GCF_009828535.3. Lineage (NCBI taxonomy): Eukaryota > Metazoa > Chordata > Mammalia > Primates > Hylobatidae > Hylobates > Hylobates moloch. Next base: position 220,083,462 of record NW_026652276.1, on the reverse strand, counting down.
TCTTTTTTTCTAGTCCAGATTTCTCCTGGTGATAATTTAAAAAAATTTTTACATTTAATTATTACTATTATTTACACTTATCATTTTACTATGTATATTTTTGTAGTAAGCTATCTTAAATCTTTATTGGAAACAGTGTAGGGTATAAATGCATTTCCTTTACATTGAGAGACTTGCTGGACCTTTACTTATGTTCTGTTTATATGTTATCATTATGCTTTTATATGTGAAGTTATTGGTCCTCTGTCATCTTTGTTGCAGTGTTTTATTCAATTCTATAATAGTCTACTTTAATCTTAGTTTTGTTGGTATTTATTCTGTAAAATATTTTATATAACCATGCCTGTCTTTCTCTGATTTTCACTCATGATTCAGCTGTTAGAAAGTTATCGCGTTATAGTTGGAGAAGAGTTTTCTTTGATAATTTATCGGGTTTTTGATGTCAAGTCACATGTCTATAGACTCTACAAATTCAAGGTATTCTAAATTGAATTATGAATTTTCCTCTAGTCTTGTTCCTCCTTTTATTTCCTTATTTTTGAATGTCACCACTATCTACCTAATGACATAGGCAAAAAGCTGTAAATTGTCCTATACTTTTCTTTCTCCTTGTTCCCTTTGTCTAATTAGTTACCCAGTGTTGGAGAGTTTCTTCCCCTCAAAAGCCTTTCAAATATTTATCCTTCTCTGCCCCTTTCTTTCCACCCCGTACATACTGCCTTGTTTCAAACCCTCATCACCTTCCTGCATATATCCTACAGATGCATAAACTCCATGGTTTTCAAGTCATCTGTTAATGGGAGTTTTTGGTAAAAGGTGCCCGGTTCCCACTGCAGTGATGGTAGCCCTGTTTTAATCTTTAATAGAATAGGCTTTTGTGGATTTCACTGGTTTCCTTACCACTCTTCACTTCTGCCTTCCGTCTGGCTGCCTGATATTTTGAAAGCAAACCTAATCATACGGCTTTTTTCCTGCTGAAACCTTCCTTGGTCCCCGTCATGTAGGGTGGTATTCGTAAACTCAAAGGCCTGCAGGGACTAGAAAGGTGAGTTAAATGGATGAAGTGAACTGGATTCAAGAGAAATGGGAGAAGGGAGAAGTGCTATGGCAAACCCTCCCATCTAAAAGGGACGCCTGCCTCTTGTATCCATGTGGGAATGTGGGCCCACTTTGTCATATTGCCCAGTTTTTTAAAAAGAAGCCAGAAATTCAAATTGTTACGAGAAATGTTCTGATTGAATATTGACTTTAGTCGAGTTTTTAAAATGCAGACCAACATTGTATGTACTTGACCTACTTGGAATTTCTGGAATGTGCTATTTTGTCTTGTGATTCTCTGTAAATGATATTCCCTGGTTGTTTTTTTTTTTTTCTTTTTTCCTTTGAGATGGAGTCTCACTCTGTCGCCCAGGCTGGAGTGCAGTGGCATGATCTCAGCTCACTGCAACCTCCGTCTCCTGGGTTCAAGTGATTCTCCTGCCTCAGCCTCCTGAGTAGCTGGGATTATAGGCGTGTACCACCACGCCTGGCTAATTTTTGTATTTTTAGTAGAGATGGGGTTTCACCATGTTGGCCAGGCTGGTCTTGAACTCCTCACCTCAAGTGATCCGCCCACCTCGGCCTCCTGAAGTGCTGGGATTATAGGCGTGAGCCACTGCACTCAGCCTGATGTTCCCTCTTTTATAAGTGCCATTCCTTCTTCCTTCTTCCTACTTCACAACCTGACAAAATTGGATTCTTCAAAACACCAGGTTGGCCTTTCTTGACTTGAAAAGAGGTGACTCTTGTAGCATTCTTACAGGCCTAACATAGCACTTACTTTATGTTGCAATGCTGTGTGTTAGCTCTGAGCAAAACATTATGTATTCTTGGTAATTGTAACACTTGGTAGTGAAGACACATTTTTTGCCATATAATGGATTTTACTTTGTATTTGAATCCATGCGAATCAGTAGCATATTGGTCTTCATTGTTTTTCCTCCTTCTACGTTTTTTTGAGACAGGGTCTCACTCTGTTGCCCAGGCTAGAGTGCAGGGCACAATTATAGCTCCCTGCAGCCTTGATTTCTCGGGCTCAAGCCATCCTCTTGCCTCAGCTTCCCTAGTAGCTGGGACTATAGGTGCATGCCACCATACTCAGCTAATTTTTTTAGGTTTTTAGTAGAGACAAGGTCTCACTATGTTGTCCAGGTTGGTCTTGAACTCCTAAGCTCAAGCAGTCCTCCTGCCTTGGCCTCTGAATGTGCTGGGATTACAGGCATGAGCCACTATGCCTAACCATATTTTTTCCAATATTAAAAAATCTGTTTTCCCCCTAAAGAATGTGTTACATAAGGTCAGCATCTTTTTAGTGCTTCAATTTGACTTGTCTACATCTGAAGTTAACTCTTTAAGGCTTACATTTATGATAATAATTCTTTCCATCGAGGGATTTAGTCTCCGTTATTGTCATGTTTCTTGATTTTTTTCATTATACGTGATTCTTCTTTTTGTCTAGGTTTTATATATACTTTAATTAATTCTTTCTTGGCTGTTTTATATCTATGTTGCTGTCAGCATGGGAATCTCTATTATTAGAAAGCTATTAACTTTTAAAATATGTATCTTTTGGTGATTGTCTTTGTTCTAACAGTTTCAGATGGCCTGTTTGCTTTTTCTAAATATAAAATCATAGGTATTTCTGTTTTGTTTTTGTGTTTCATAAAACTGTAGTAAGTTTTTTTGATATTTCTTCATTACATATGAAGTTAATTGTTGGTTTTAAACAAATGTTCTTTGTTAGGATAACAGAAATAACATCTATTCTTGTTTGTTGGAAGCTAAAAGCTTGATAAAAGGAATTGGTATCTTTTGATACAATCATTTTTATCACTTAAATTGCCTAATATGATTAAAATAAGGGTTTTTGTAATATTAAAACATCCTTAAATTCCTGAGATAAAACTCGACCTGGTTATACGTTCTTTTAATGTATTATCTTTCCTATTTGCTGTACATCTAAACATTCATAAATAAAATTCATTTATATTTTATGTGTGTATGTAGTAATTTCCTTTTTATTTTTACTGGCATATGGTCAAAGTATAAATCTTATTCTAAGTACTGTCTGGAGTTTTTGTAAATTGATTTGTAATGCCATTTTTATTTAAAAAATAATTGTATTATTGTATTTTTGAATTACTCTGTTATTATTTAGGAATATTATTCCAAAATTATTTTTTGAAAATATATCATTGTGGAAATTTTAGAGCGTACAAGAATGTATGAAGGAGGTCATATTAATCATCTCATAATACCACTGTATAATCACTCTTAATACTGTATTTTTTTCTTTCTTTTTTTTTCTTGAGACAGGGTTTCTCTGTGTCACCCAGGCTGGAGTGCAGTGGTACAATCACAGCTCACTGCATCCTCTGCCTCCCGGGCTGAAGTGATCATCTCACTTCAGCCTCCTGAGTAGCTGGGACTACAGGCATGTGCCACCACGCCCAGCTAATTTTTTTTTTTTTTTTTTTTTGTAGAGACAAGGTGTTGTCATGTTGCCCAGGCTGGTCTTAAATTCCTGGACTCAAGCAATCCACCTGCCTCCCAGGTGGAGTCCTGGCTTCCCAAAGTGCTGGGGCTGCAGGTGTGAGCCACCAGGCCCAGGCTTTTTTCAGTCTTTTTTATGCATATATCCTTAAATATTGAAGGTATGCTATACATACAATTTTATGCCATTTGGGATTGATATTATTTTGTAAGCATTTCCCTATGTAATTGAAAGCATTTACAATTACACATGATGGTTTCATTATATTTTTAAAGTATTATTTAATAATAGTTCTATTGTTGGATATTTATTGTTTGTAACATTAATGGTACAAAAATCTTTGTCTGAATTTCTGATTTTTTTTTTTTTTTGAAATGGAATTTTGCTCTTGTCGCCGAGGCTGGAGTGCAATGCTGCAGTCTTGGCTCACTGCAACCTCCACCTCCTGGGTTTAAGCTATTCTCCTGCCTCAGCCTCCCGAGTAGCTGGGATTACAGGCATGCACTACCACGCCCAGCTAATTTTTTGTATTTAGTAGAGACAGTTTCACCATGTTAGTCAGGATGGTCTTGAACTCCTGACCTCAGGTGATCCGCCTGCCTTAGCCTCCCAAAGTGCTGGGATTACAGGTGTGCACCACCGTGCCCAGCCAATTTCCGATTATTTTTTAGAACAGTTTTTTAGATGCGATTATACTGTGCCAGAAGATGTGAATAGGATAAAGACTCAAAAAGAATTTCAAAACTCTCTTCCAGAATAGCTGCACCATATAACACTCATCGTCAGCATAGGAATTGCCTATCTCAGTACACTCGATAGCCTGTGTTAGAAAGCACATTCCCAGGAAAGGCACAGAATATATTTTGTTTCCTAAGGGGTTCTTCTGGACAGATACTTAGAAAAATACATTTATATTGATTTTGACTTACTTACCCAACCAGAGCTATATTTTAATGTTTGTTATACAATAACATGATTAAATTATGTACATTTTCTGATGTTTTGTCTTTACTGAGATTTCCTTTTGGATTTATGTTTGCATTGTCACTTTTTTTTGGTGAACTGATCACACAGCCTTCTAAAAGTAATATTTTATTCTCATAGTGCCTTATAGGTGCTCACTCTCAGATATTTATCTCCTAGATACATTTTCAGTTTACTCAGAAGAGATGCTGCCTCGTCTGGCATATATAGCAAGCTCTCAGTTTAATGAAGGAATGTCTGCTAACTTGAGTTGACTACCTACTTTCAAGATAAACCTGGGGACCGGGCGCGGTGGCTCACGCCTGTAATCCCAGCACTTTGGGAGGCCGAGGTGAGTGGATCATGAGGTCAGGAGATCGAGACCATCCTGGTGAACATGGTGAAACCCTGTCTCTACTAAAAATACAAAAAAAGAAAAAAAAATTAGCCGGGCGTGGTGGCGGGAGCCTGTAGTCCCAGCTACTTGGGAGGCTAAGGCAGGAGAATGGTGTGAACCAGGGGGGCGGAGCTTGCAGTGAGCTGAGATCATGCCACTGTGAGACCCCTCAAAAAAAAAAAAAAAAAAAAAAAAAAAAAAGGTAAACTTGGGAAAGCCTCAGATAAAACCTTCCTTTGGCTCAAACTTTTCTGCAGGTTCATAAAATCAAACCAGAAAACATGAGCGGATTGTTCTGTTACTTGTTTGGGTAATGGAGACTAGAGGAGAGTCCCCATCACAGCTCCTCTGACAGTATAGCCTGCCATTCTCTCCGTCTTCTCCACTTAAGACTCAGAAGAGAGTCCTCTGATTGTCCACGCCTTTCTAAGTCAAAGATACAGGGACAATAAGGGCTCACACAGAGTGTAAAGACCAAGATAGGTTATTTGCAGCAATGAGCAACTCCCAAGTCTCATGGCTTACAACAACAAAGATTTATTTCTTTCCTGTGTTCATTATAGTCAATTTCAGCTTTGTTCCATGTCATTTTCACTTAAGACGCAGGTTGACTGAGCATCCCCCACTGGGACCAGTGCTGGTGTCCCGGCAGGGGAAGACCATAGCTGGCTCTTCAAGCTTCTATTCTCATTGCATTGGCCAAAGAAAGTCGTATGACTACCCTGTGTTCGACAGGGTGGGGATGTATAATCCTGCATGGAGGGGCGCTGCAGGTTACATGACCAAGTTTAATGTCAATGGACAAGGACAATAATACGTCCTCAGGAAGGGGCAGTGAATATTTTCAACATAATGCAGTCACCAAGGAGGAAGCTCAGGCAGGTGGCCTTTCTTGTGCTGCCTTGGGGAGGCAGAGTTCCCTTTAAGGATGCTGTAGGATTTCTGATGGTGGACTTTTATTGTCTCAACCAAAAAGCAGCAAACATTGCCAATGTGTTGACAACAGAGGTCAACCAAGACACCACAAGAGTTCTGGTTTCTGGCCAGAGGGACCCAGACCAGCACTAAGCTCCTAATTTAAGAACAGCATGGGTGAGGGGCAGAGCCGACGATCCTTCAGACTGGGGTATGGCTTAGGCCAGGGTGACCAACTATCCCCCTATGCCCAGGACAGAGGGGGGTTCCTGCGACAGTGTGGGGCACAGCTGAGGCGTTCTTTGTGCTGCCTCGTTTCTGCAGTAATGCAGACTTCCTTTGAAGCAGAGTTGAAGAGGTGAGCTGATGCATTGTGGCAAACATAATCCCTGACTGAATTAGCAAAGCCTGGGAAGTGCGGTGTGTGTGTGTGTTGTGTGTTGGAAAAGGAAAAGCTCTTTTTTTTTTTTTTGAGATAGAGTCTCGCTCTGTCACCGAGGCTGGAGTGCAGTGGCACGATCTTGGCTCGCTGCAGCCTCTGCCTCCCCAGGGAGAAACTCATTTTTCGTTTTCATTTTTTTATTGTTTTTAGGGAATAATTTTTATTTTATTTGATGTTTAATTTTTTTTTTTTCAAGACAGAGTCTCGTTCTGTAACCCAGGCTGGAGTGCAATGGTGCGATCTTGGCTCACTGCAACTTCCACCTCCCGGGTTCAAGAGATTCTTGTGCCTTCGTTTCCCTGGTAGCTGGGATTGCAGGCATGTGCCACCACACTCAGCTAATTTTTGTATTTTTAGTAGAGATGGGGTTTTTCCATGTTGGCCAGGCTGGCCTTGAACTCCTGACCTCAAGTGATCCGTCTGCCTCAGCCTCCCAAAGTGCTGGGATTACAGGCGTGAGCTACCATGCCCACTCAGAGAAGAATTTTTTAAATGTTCATTTAGCTCTGATAACTAGAAATATATGTGTTTCAGAATATATTTGATGACCTTAAGGATAATTAAAAACAGGATGCCACTGCCTAAATGATTATAGAAAAATAAAATCAGATACAATTTGTCTAATACATCACAAAAAGAATAAGCAAGCAAACAACAACAACAACAACAACAACAAAATGGAGCATCCAAAACAAAGTAACAGAAATAGGGCTAAACATGCCAATCGTATACTTTCTCAGTCAATGGTTGTAGTTGCAGGCTGTAGAAAGCAATTCTGGTTTAAGCAAGTGAAGGAATTTGTTAAAAGAATATTGGGTGGCTCATAGACTCTGAAGAGCTGTAGAGGAAAGCTCGGAGGCTGTGCTGCTGGAACCAAGTTTTGCTTAAGAACCAGTCCACTAAGACACCCAACAGGATGCTGCAGGCAGCATTGCCAGCAACAGGGATGTGACATCCTGAAAGCTGAACTGCTGCCACCCAGTGTCCAAACGATTCTGTACAGTCTTTGTTTCTCTGGATTACCAGCTTCTGATTCAAAGTGAGACTGTTTGGGGTACAGCATTGTGGCGTACAGCATTGAGGGGTAGAATCTATATCATGTCACTCTGCCCCAGCTGCGAGGAAAGATGAGAAAGTCTCTGGAATTTCCAGCTTCTGTAGTGGGAGATGGGCTCCACTTCAGAGGAGGTGAACTTATTCAACACATGAGGATTTACAATGACAAATGCCTACGCCGTTTCATTGCTTTGGCATGCCAAAATCATCATACACACTTTTCCCATTCTTACTCTAAAAAAGAAGTAGGGGTTTTCTAAACACTCTTAGATTTTTTTTGTTGTTGTTTTTGGCCAGGCATGGTGGCTCACGCCTGTAATCCCAGCACTTTGGGAGGCCGAGGTGGGCAGATCCCAAGGTCAAGAGATTGACACCAATCTCCTGGCCAACATGGTGAAACCTTGTCTCTACTAAAATACAAAAAATTAGCCGAGCGTGGTGGTGTGCACCTGTAGTCCCAGCTACTCGGGAGGCTGAGGCAGGAGAATTGCTTGAACCCGGGAGGAGGATGTTGCGGTGAGCCAAGATTGCGCCGCTGCATTCCAGCCTGGCAATAGAGCGAGACTCCGTCTCAAAAAAAAAAAAAAAAAAGGAATGCTTTTTTGTTTTTGAGATGGAGTTTCGCTTTTGTTATCCAGGCTAGAGTGCAATGGTGTGATCTCAGCTCACCGCAACCTCCACCTCTCGGGTTCAAGCGATTCTCCCGCCTCAGCCTCCCGAGTAGCTGGGACAACAGGCGCGCACCACCAGGCCTGGCTAATTTTTGTATTTTTAGTAGAGACAGGGTTTCACCATGTTGGCCAGGCTGGTCTTGAACTCCTGACCTCAGGTGATCCACCTGCCTCAGCCTCCCAAAGTGCTGAGATTACAGGCATAAGCCACCGCACCCAGCCTCTTAGGATATTTTTAAATGGGGCAAAGCAAACCAAAATAAATCATATCTTCAATATGACTTCAAATAATAATTGAAGAGGAAAAATATTAACAGTGTTTGTTTCTGGATGGGGTGTTTCTTCACACCCTTCTGGACCTTCTAGGTTTTCTGCAATGAGCATGCGTTATTTTTAGCAGGAAAAACACTCAAAAGAGAAGATGCTCAAAACAGAAATCATGTCCTATTCCTGGTATTCGTCAGTCCAATTTGGCCTTACCTTGTTGAAATCAATGCCTCCAGTGCCCTGCTGGGATCATCCCATCCTAAGAGTCCATTGCATGGCTGATCTATTTTCTAGTGCCCACTTCTCAGGAAAGATGCCATCCACCTCCTGTGGGAATGGATATTACTTATTCATATGATGAGGATAATGAGATAATGAAGAAATAGATGCTACTTTTTTTTTTTTTTTGAGATAGAGTCTTACTCTGTCGCCTAGGTTGCAATGCAGTGGCGGGTTGAAACCTCCCAGGTTCAAGCAATTCTCCTGCCTCAGCCTCCCGAGCAGCTGGGATTACAGGCGCACGCCACCACACCAGCTAATTTTTTGTGTTTTTAGTAGAGATGAGGTTTCACTGTGTTAGCCAGGATGGTCTTGATCTCCTGACCTCGTGATCTGCCCGTCTCGGCCTCCCAAAGTGCTGGTATTACAGGCGTGAGCCACTTTTAAATCACTACAGGATATCCTATGAAGAACAGAGTCTTATAAGGAACCACAATATGAGGGATGGTCAATGCCACCCACATGGAAGAAGTGGCATTGACCATTTCCCATATTATGGCTCACTATAGGGCTTATGTTTCTATTTCTGAGTAAGAAAGTAGGGCAGGGACGGCTGGCAGATGGCAGGTCAAGATCCAGAGCTTCCTGAGACACCATCTTCTTCATCACTGCTGAATGCCAACGGTTCAGCCTCAAAAGGACTTCATCATGGACCTGTGCATCGGCCCCTCCTCAGCCCCTCCTCTGTCACCAGCTTTGTGATAAGCATTCTCTTCCGCCCTGTCCTGAACCTCCATGTGCACCAGCCACTGCCATCTACTTTTTTGAGAAGGTTTGCACTTCCAAGGACTTCCTAACCACCGCGTCACTGACTATGGTGCTGGTCCACCTGGCCCTGCCCACCATTCTATGGCAAGAAGGAAAATATTAGCTGAATTTTGGAGGTGAACTGCTGCTGCTACATGATCTCCACATAAGAGAGTTGCTTTGTCCATCTCCCACTGCTCCACATTGGAGTTTGTAAATAACAAAATCTGGCACTTCTTCCATTGAGAACATGTTTGCTGCTGCCTCTCCTATCAACTTGGATGAAGACAGTTGTTCCAGCCCCGTGAGTTACACCAAGCAAGGTCAGCTTCCCTGAGGGGTGGATTCCAACCACGGTGGCTGATACCCCAGGAGCATCCCATATGTATGGCTGGGAGGGGTTGAAGCTAAATCATCAATTTACCTGTAGGCACTGTTCCCTTTTTTTTTTTTTTTTTTTGGTCTCTGGAAAGAGGCAGAAGTTTATATTTGCCCTAAGAAATCTGTATATTTGACAGATGAAAGGCTTATGTTTGCTACCAAAACTTCTACTACAAGTGAGGAAAAAAACAAAACAGAGAGATTATATGTCTTATAAACATCTGAGTGTTTTACCCATGTAGCAATCAGAGATTGTTCAGAACCTCCTCTCTGCACCTTCCTTATGATAACTCTACACTGCAAAATAACTGTATACACTTTGTATACGCTGGGTGTGAAGACAATCAAACTCCATTTTCCCCTATTCGGAAGTGTTCTATTTTTATTTTTATCTGATCTTTGGGATTAGTGTGTATTGAACATATTCATTTTAATTTTCTGTGTCCCATGGCCTCCCTGTCAAGTAGCTAGTGATCTATAAATACATAAGAGCCTTGAAGGTACTCATCATTGGTGGAACCATGTTATGAATTTTTCTGTAATGGGAGCAGTCATAACCTGAATTACCTATTTTGGGAGTTGGAACTATAGATGCATATATATGCTGCTCATCTTCCTCCCTATCTCCCCTCTGGATTATCTTGATTCCACTAATATGCTAAAAATATCTGCCCCCAGTTTTGCTTACCTGCCAACTCCCTCCTTATGTTTTTTGCTTCAGTCCATGTTGGCCATTCTGCTCTAATTCTGACAGCTTTGGCATCACAGTACAAGTTGCTGATAGCCATACCCAATTTTAAGTCTCAAGGGAGAAGGAAGCAACTCACCAGGATAAGTTAAATTACTCCACAGCGAAATCCATGTCACTGCCCCCTGATGCTGTACAGTACTCTGCTTCTGCAGCCTAATCTTCATTCCTGACTTTTGGCTTTGGATGACTTTTATTCACACTAGTGACTACCGGTTTAATCCTGTCTGCAGGTCCTTGTGTCAGTCTTGAGTCTGCCGGCGGATCAAACTTGACCCTGTTTGCCTTCTGTGCTCAGCCCTTATTCTGTCAGAAGTGACCGTCTTTTTCTGTTACCCACAACTGAAGTCTACTCATTGGCCTGCCCACCTGAAGACCTAACCAGGCCCATAACTGTTCCCGCGTATAAGGCAAACAGTATTTGTTTTAACATGTAGATGTAGGTTTTGTTTATATTCGGAGTTGGTGAGGCCAAAAGATTAGGAGATGATTGCCACGGAAAAGATAGTTTATTACAGCTCCCAAGAGGAGGGGAGCATGCCATGCCATGCAAGGCCACACAAGAGAACACCAAGGTCACAGGCACGAGAGAGACACACAGAGAGAGAGAAGAAATGGGTGAGTCAGGGTAAGCAGGCGAGGCAGGTTTAGGATTGGCTAGTTTTAGCGAAGAGTCAAACTCTTTAAAATATTTGAAGAGATTTATTCTGAGCCAAGTATGAATGACCATGGCCAGTGACACAGCCCTCGGGAGATCCTGAGAACATGTGCCCAAGGTGGATGGGGCACAGTATAGGGAGGCACGAGACCTCCATCAAATACATTTAAGAAATATATTGGTTTGGTCCAGAAAGAAGGGATAATTCAAAGAGCGGGGGCAGGCAGTGGGCGTCCAGCTTCCAGGCTATAAGTAAATTTTAACATTTTCTGGTTGACAATTGGTTGAGTTTGTCTAAAGACCTGGGATTGATAGAAAGGAAATGTTCAGGTCAAGATAAAAGACTGTGGAGACCAAAGTTCCTTTGAAGTTGTTGTTTCGAGACAGAGTGTTGCTCTTGTCACCCAGTGACACGATCTTGGGTCACCGAAACCTCTGCCTCCCAGGTTCAAGTGATTCTCCTGCCTCAGACTCCGGAGTAGTTAGGATTATAGGCATCTGCCACCTCGCCTGGCTAATTTTTGTATTTTTTTAGTAGAGATGGGGTTTTGCCACGTTGGCCAGGCTGGTCTACGAACTCCTGACCTCAGGTCATCTGCCTGCCTTGGCCTCTCAAAGTGCTGGGATTACAAGTATGAGCTACCTTTGAAGTCTTATAGTGGCTGCCCTTAGAGACAATAGATGACAAGTGTTTCCTATTCAGATCTTTAAAAGGTGCTAGACTTTAGTTCATCTCTTTAGAATTGGGAGGGCCTGGAAGAAAAAGATCTAGCTATGTTAATAGAGATTCTTTAGAGATGCAAATTTTCCCCCACAAAGGACAGCTTTGCAGTGCCATTTCAAGATGTGGCAGAGAAACATGTTTTGGGGTAAAATATTTTGATTTTCTTCCTTGTCTTGTAATGTTATGCCAGAGTCAGATTGGAAAGTAAGTCACGATATATAGGGTTAAATAAAACCCATCTGATATGGTTTGGCTGTGTCCCCACCCAAATCTCAACTTGAATTGTATCTCCCAGAATTCCCTCATGTTGTGGGAGGGACCCAAGGGGAGGTAATTGGATTATGGGGGTGTTAGTTCCCATGCTATTCTCATGACAGTGTATAAGTCTCATGAGATCTGACAGGTTTATCAAGAGTTTTCGCTTTTGCTTCCTCCTCATTTTTCTCTTGCCACCACCATGTAAGAAATGCCTTTCACTTCCTGCCATGATTCTGAGGCCTCCCCAGACATGTGGAACTGTAAGTACAATTAAACCTCTTTTTCTTCCCAGTCTCAGTATGTCTTTATCAGCTGTGTGAAAACAGACTAATACAGGTTAAATAAAACCCATCTGATGAGAACTTACGGTCTGTAGAGCATGACTCTCCAGACCCCTTATACAGGAATTTGGACAAGATAAAACAACCAAAGCTTAGTCCTCACTAGTTTGAATAATAACTGTGGGCTCTGTGGTATAGCATCTGCCTCAAGCTGTCTGTTGCTTGCTTTGGGATGATTAGGGCAGGGGAATCGTGTCCTGCAATATAAGAGCCCAATAATGCGACTGGAAGGAGCTGGGGGCTGGAAGGATTGGTTAGTCTGATGAAAGGTGCTTTTGAAGGAGTCATTTTCTATTGCTAGGAATCCAGTAACCCTGAGAGGGGCCGTCCTTTTCTAGTCAACAAGGCCTCAATGATAAAACTTTAGGTACAGAAACTTTTTTTTTTTTTTTTTTGAGATGGAGTTTCGCTCTTGTTGCCCAGGCTGGAGTACAATGATATGATCTTGGCTCACTGCAACCTCCACTTCTCAGGTTCAAGTGATTCTTGTGCCCTAGGCTCCTGAGTAGCTGGGATTATAGGTGCCCACCACCACGCCCAACTAATTTTTTGTGTTTTTAGTGGAGACGGGGTTTCACCATGTGGGCCAGGCTGGTCTTGAACTCCTGACCTCAGGTGATCCACCTGCCTTGGCCTCCCAAAGTGTTGGGATTACGGGTGTGAGCCACCATGCCTGGCCACAGAAACCAATAAGACACTTAGTTAATACAATGTTTTAAATACCTCAGTCCTTCCTGGGCAGGGCTTACCATTAGCTATCTGCTCAAATCCAGTACTAGGTGATATGCTGGTGGTCACTTGGCTGTGGATTGCCTGCCTTTTGTATGAGACACCTGTAATAATAGCAGATTGGTTGCAAAAATGGCTCAATACCTCTCCCTATATCTACATCCTTTGCAATGTGACTTTGCAGCTCCTCCCATCAAAAGATAGAGTCAGTCTCCTCACTCGTTGAATCTGGGCTGGCCACATGACTTCTTTTGACAAATTAAATGCAGGGGAAGTGAAGGCATACCAGTTCTCAGCCCCTCTGAAAATCTTTGCACACTTCCAGTCATTCTCTTGAATCCCATATGAAGGAACCCAGACTAGCCTGTTGTGGGATATGAGATCCTGTCAGAAGCGTTTGAACCAGAACAACTCCATCTTGAACAGGGGCTGGGTAAAATGAGGCTGAGAACTGCGGGGCTGCATTCACAGACAGTTAAGGCATTCTAAGTCACAGGATGAGATAGGAGGTCGGCACAAGATACAGGTCATAAAGACCTTGCTGATAAAACAGCTTGCAGTAAAGAAGCTGGCCAAAACCCACCCACCAAAACCAAGATGGCTACCAGAGTGACCTCTGGTTGTCCACACTGCTACACTCCCACCAGCATCATGACAGTTCACAAATGCCCTGGCAACTTCAGGAAGCTACCCTATACGGTCTAAAAAGGGGAGGCCATAAAAATGGGCAACCAGCAGCCCTCGGGGCCGCTCTGTCTATGGAGTAGCCATTCCTTTCTTCCTCTACTTTCTCAGTAAACTTGCTTTCACTTTACGGACTTGCTTTGAATTCTTTCTTGCACAAGATCCAAGAACCCTCTCTTGGGGTCTGGACTGGGACCCCGCTCCAGTAACAATCCCATGGAGGACAGTCCAGTTGTCCCAGGGGAGGCCATCCTATACCAGCCTCTTGCCTGTTGTCCCCCTAACATGGGAGAGAGCAGCCAAAATTACCAGAGTTGCCTACTCAGCCTGCAGTTGACCATTTTGTGCATGAGCAAGCCCATCCAAGATTAAAAGAACTGCCAGGCTGACCTGTAGCTTTGTGAGCAATGATAAATGTTAATTGATTGAAGCCACTGAATTTTGGGGTGGTTTGTTACACAGCAAAAGCTAAATGATACTATATATATATCTCATTTAAGCATGAGAACCCACCTGGTATAATAGGTACTATTAGCATTATCCCCATTTTACAAATAAGAACACTGAGGAACAGGGTACTGTTGACAAAAAGCCAAACTCTGTAAAATACTTGAAGAGATTTATTCTGAGCCAAATGTGACGATCATGACTCATGACACAGCTTCAGGAGGTCCTGGGAACATGTGCCCAAGGTGGTTGTGTTTCAGATTAATTTTATACATTTTAGGAGGACAGAAGTTACAGACAGGCATCAACTAATACACTTAAGGTGTACGTTGGTTTGTTCTGGAAAGGTGGGACAACTCAAAGAGTTGGGAGGGGCTTCTGGGTCATAGGTGGTTCTAAAGATTTTCAGATTGGCAATGTTTTTTGGCGGGGGGTTAGGTCTCGCTCTGGTGACTAGGCTGGAGTGCAGTGGTGCAATCATAGCTCACTGCAGCCTCTAACTCCTGGGCTCAAGCAATCCTCCCACCTCCTCCACCGGAGTAGCTGGGACTACAGGTGTGTGCCACTATGCCTGACTGATTTTTCTTTTTTCTTTTCCTTTTTCTTTTTTAAGTAGAGATGAGATCTCGTTATGTTGCCCGGGATTGTCTCAAACTCCTGGGCTCAAGTGATCCTCCTGCCTTGGCCTCCCAAAGTGCTGAGATTACAGATGTGAGCCACCATATCTGGCCCTGATTGGCAATTGGTTGATAGAGTTATTATTTAAAATATTGGAGTCAGTAGAAAGGAATGTCTAGGTTAAGATAAGGGGCTGTGGCGACCAAGGTCTTATTATGTAGATAAAGTCTCTTAGGCGGCCACCCTTACAGGCAATAAATAGATGGCAAATGTTTCCTATTCAGATCTTTAAAAAGTGCTAGACTCTCAGCTTATCTCTTCAGTGTCAGAAAAGACCTAGAGAGGGAAGGGGATTCTCTACAGAATGTAAATTTCCCCTACAAGAGACAGCTTTGCAAAGCCATTTCAAAATAAATCAAAGAAATATATTTTGGAGGCTGGGCACAGTGGCTCACACCTGTAATCCCAGCACCTTGGGAAGCTGAGGCAGGCAGATCACTTGAGGTCAGGAGTTCAAGACCAGCCTGGCCAACATGGTGAAACCCCGCACTGCTAAAAATACAAAAATTAGCCAGGTGTGGTGGCACACACCTGTATTCCTAGCTACTGGGGAGGCTGCACGAGAATTGCCTGAACCCGGGAGATGGAGGTTGCAGTGAGGTGAGATCATGCCACTACACTCCACACTGGGCAACAGAGCGAGACTCCATCTCAAAAAACAAAATATATATATGTATATGTATATATACATATATATATATAATGTTTTGAGGTAAAATAATTCTTTTCAGGGCCTGCTGTCTGTCCGTCATATGATTATAGTAGAGTCAAGTTGGAATTTGGTATCTTATTGCTACAAAGAGTCTGTTTTGTCAGTCTTAAGATCTCTGTTTTCAAGTTAATGCTGGTCAGTTGTGCCTGAGTTCCAAAGGGAGGAGGGTATACTGAGGCATGTCTGATCCCCCACTCACCTTACTTACCATCATGGCCTGAACTAGTTTTTCAGGTTTACTTCGGAATCCCCTTGGCCGATAGAAGGGGTTCATTCAGTCGGTTGTCGGGGGGGTGCTTAAAATTTTTTTTTTATGTTTAGAGTACATACAAGGCCACATACCTCATGTGTGATAGAGATGGGCTTTGAACACAGAAATCTAACTTCAGTGCCTGCTTTCTTCACTACTGTCTTTTTCTGCCATTCCCCTATTGCCAGTGAGGCCTAAGTCACTCTCAACAGGCTCTAACCCTATTTCTTTGCCTGTCCACCCTATGCCAAGTACCTAGTCCCAAGATAAGATTCTGTTAGTATCATTACCCATCTGACCCAGTCCATAGCACCTTCTAGAGATTTCCATATTCCTTTTTCAGAGAATCAGATAGTTCAAGTATACATTACAAAGTTTCTTCTGGTGCAATACTTTAAGTTTTAAAGTAAGATATTGTAAAAATTCTGTTACTCTTCAAACTGTCACCCATTAGTTTCAGCATCTATTGATGATTCCTGCCAGAATCAGTTATTATGATTATGGCTACCAAGTGGTAATTTTCCAGTTCCATACTTTATTCAACTTTTATTGATTGGCTTTCTACTGTAAGAGAATAATTTTCCCTTTTTATTTATTAAGTATCAGTGTGGACTCATGGTTTCCTTATTCAATGGTTATAATCGTTTACTATTGTCCAGGAAAGGGGTCCTGATCCAGACCCCTAGAGAGGGTTCTTAGATCTCATGCAAGAACGAATTCAGGGTGAGTCCATAGAGTAAAGTGAAAGCAAGCTTATTGAGAAAGTAAAGGAACAAAAGAATGGCTACTCCATAGGGCAGCCCCGAGGGCTGCTGGTTGTCCATTTTTATGGTTATTTCTTGACTACATGCTAAACAAGGGGTAGATTATTCATGCCTCGCCTTTTTAGACCATATAGAGTAACTTCCTGACATTGCCATGGCATTTGTACACTGTCATGGCCCTGGTGGGAATATAACAATGAGGATGACCAGAGGTCACTTTTGTTGCCATCTTGGTTTTGGTGGGTTTTGGCTGGCTTCTTTACTGCAACCTGCTTTATCAGTAAGGTCTTTATGACCTGTATTTTGTGCCGACCTCCTATCTTATCCTGTGATTTAGAATGCCTTAATGGTCTGGGAATGCAGCCTAGTAGGTCTCACCTTCATTTTACCCAGCTCCTATTCAAGATGGAGTTGCTCTGGTTCACACACCTCTGACATTTCACCCCTCCCTTTTATAAGAGGACCCTTAATCCTAAGGGCTGCAGAGGGATGAAGATCCACTGGGTCCCAATCCAGATCCCAAGAGAGGATTCATGGATCTCACACAAGAAGGAAATCAGGGTGAGTTCATAGAGAAAAGTGAAGGCAAGTTTATTAAGAAAGTAGAGGAATAAAAGAATGGCTACTCCACAGACAGAGCAGCCCCGCAAAGGCTGCTGGTTTCCCATTTTAAAGGTTATTTCTTAATTATATGGTAAACAAGGGGTGGATTATTCATGCCTCCCCCTTTTTAGACCATATAGGGTAACTTTCTGATGTTTTCATGGCATTTGTAAACTGTCATGGCACTGATGGGAGTGTAGAAGTGAGGACGATCAGAGGTCACTTTTGTCATCATCTTGGTTTTGGTGGGTTTTAGCTGACTTCTTTACTGCAACCTGTTTTATCAGCAACGTCTTTATGACCTGTACCTTGTGCTGACTTTCTATCTCATCCTATTTCTTAGAATGCCTTAACCATTTGGGAATGCAGTCCAGTATGTCTCAGCCCCATTTTACTCAGCTTCTATTCAAGATGGAACTGCTCTGGTTCACACACCTCTTGACATTTCTCCCCTCCATTTTATAAGAGAACCCTAATCCTAAGGGTTGCAGAGGGATGGAGATCCATCTTCTGTAACTTCTTCAGGCTGAATAGGGGTGATGACATTCCTGCCTAACTATTATGGTCTGTTGTATTCAGGGTAGAGAGGAACTCAGTCAGAAAGCATCAGTATGGCGAGGGGCATTCATAACTCTTGAGTTCTGACAAGGGTTGATATCTGGAAGATTAATAAGTGTTCAGTTTAAGAAAACATTCAGTAAGCTTGTCCTGCATTCCTACACAAAGAGTACAACAGCAATGTATTCCACAAAAGTTAAGTAAAATAATCCCAAGTAAATTAAATTAGAAGGCTTTCCATGAACTGGGCAACTATTGGAACCAAGCTGATACAAGGTTGCTAGCTAATTCCAATATGTGCCCAGAATTAAAATATTGGTTCAGATTTTTACATTACCCATCCCTCTGGTTTCTTATGAGCAGCAGCCAGAGATCACTAGTTGGTTCACACGAATAAGCAAGGTTAGCCTAAACTGCAGAAACAAAAACAACTGACGAGACTAGAATTTAATAACAAGTATACCATAGTTTTTGAAACATAACTTTTCTCTCTCCAGTTTCCCATTTTTACTAAAGACAAATTATGGCAAGACTGATTTGTTTTATTATACTTGGCCTGATTATGTGTATAAGGTACCAAGAGTATTTTTCACATAATCTCTTTTTAAATTGGCTTTTATGGAACTCTGTTACAGAGAAAGAATCTCAGATAAGACTTTTTTAAAGCCAAGCTCAGCCATTGGTGTGTACTTTCAAATACCTGTGAGTTGAGTAAATGCCTCTCCTTTTGAGGTTCCAAGATAACCTGGGGCTCCTGGACCTGTGAGAAACTGATATTCTTTACTTACCACAGGTCAGAAACCCTGTACAGGGACTATGTAGGCAAGGTATGAGGCCAGTTTCCCAAGGGGCTTTTATTGGCTCTATAAGTCAAGTTTAATTCCTTAAATGAAAGCACACCATTCCAGTCAAAGCCTTGGTAAAATAACCAATTTTTCCAATTGTGTCCTGTTACAAAAGAAAACAGATTCTTACTGCACTTATGCAAATAACTATTGCCATAAATTAAGAATACTCACAAATCGTTTCTAAATTCTGGAGAAATCAGGAAGAGAGGAACAAATATGCTCCAAATTTTGTTCATAGCAGTATGCTTTACTCAATTGCTAAAAGCTGTAAATAGCTCAAAAGAAAAGTTTCCTTGACTCTGAAAAAACAAAGCAAAGATCAGCAATGTTTTAAGCAAAGTTAAAAATATTACTTAAGTTTTTTTATTGGTTCAGTTAATTTAGTTAGCTCCTGTCTTGCTTGATATTCACGAACATTTTAGCTCTCTCTGAGAGTTCTGAAAGCTGTTTCCTCTATTCTAATGTCACAATTTCCAAAGTTATTAGAAACCTGCATTCAAGAACACCTGTTAGAGTCCAACAGCCAATTATAAACCACCTTCTAAAGAGGATTAAAACAAGACAACAATTGTTTGTGGATGACAAAATGTTTTAGGAAGCCATAGTCAAAAACATGATTGACAAATAAATTTTGTTACCTCTGTAGTATACAATGATTTTATGTAACAATTATAATTATTAATAACATACACTGTCATATCAGAATTAGGAGTTTCCCATAATTTGGGAACGTATGCTAATAACACATTTATACAAATATAGCCCAAAGAAAGCCAAACACCATTTCATATTTGATAATGCTCCCTGTATAATTTTTATACCAAATAAGCCAAATGTCACTGTTGCATTAGTGCACTGTTGATGTCAAACTCAATTCTTAATGAAACCTTATAGATAAATGTATTCAATCTTAATCAGTTTGATGATAAAGTAAGATTTTCATACATCTTTTTTAACCCTTTACAAATTTTTCTTAAAGAGCAGATCATAAGCAGGTTTTTGCGCTAATAAAAACCTGTTGTGCTTTTATTCTGATGTTCAATTTATGAAAAACTGAATAATGCCCCTTTAATTTTAGCCAATATGTTCACACACAGAATTTCTTTCACAAGATTAATAATAAATAAACCTTTCACAACTTGCCTAAACCTTTAGATTTTTTCTATCTAACTTAAAACAATCCTATAACCCTTTTAATCTAGGCAAGAAAAAAAGTCCACATTCCCATGACTTCTTACAATCTTTTACCAAAAACACATTTCACTTTCTTTACACACCTTGCATGTAAAACTGTTTCTTCAGTAGTTCAATTACATGTTATAGTGTTAACCCTTAGTGACTTTTTACTGTTGGTAACAAATGTTGGTAAGTAGCAATTTTAATTTTGTACTAGGTGTGGAGCCTAACCTAGAACACACCAGGCAGAAGTGCAGATAAGGGCTGAGTCCAGCATAGGTAGAGGTCGTGGCTAACTCCACATGTCCTAGGCCTTATCTAGAATCTAATGCTCAAAAGTTAAAGAAGCAGTTTATGACCTTAAAGCATTTAGCAAACTTAATAAATGCTTAATTTAGACCTGCATAATTTAGACCAAATATTCACATTTTGAAGATATTTTAATTTTACCAATAATCTTTAAAAATTATCTTTATTTCCCAAAGATTACTTAAGTCACATGAACTAAAAGGCATTACACTTTTTACTTTTCTGACAAAATATTTTATTTAAGCTCTTATTATTATTAAACCAATTAATTAAAGCTCTTTTATATTATACACACAACACATACAAATACACAGACAGACAGAATGTAAAAGATCATTCCCTAAGCTGGGAATTGAACCCCAAACCCAGGCCACCATTGTGAAAAGAGAAAGCATGGCCACATGGTTACAAGGTCAAGCTCCCAAGGACATACAAGACAAGAAGGAAACCTCATCTAGTTTTTTTCAGGGACCTGCAGCAAAGTTTATAACTGATCAGTTTGCTGGGCTGTTTTGCAAAGTGGGCTTACAGGTGTCCTAAGCCAGTGTTCTATCCTAAGTTACCCCTCTTTAAGACAGAACAATACAGAAAAAACACACAACAGATTTCCTACGGCTTAAGACTAGCCTCATAAATCCTTTTTTTTTTCATTAATCAAAACTTTACAGCAGAGGAGATAAACAATAATTTTTTTAACCATTTATTCAACCAGTGTGCACAGAGAGAGAGGAAAGCATTGCCTGAGGCAAGGTGGGAAAGGCAGGCGCTCAAAGAAGCCAGAGAAAGACCCACCCATTGCAGAGACACTGAAAAGTTCAGGTGGCTGCTTGTCGGCAGTGAAGGGATCTTTTCCAGCAGTCCCAGCAGCTCTCAAGTTTCCCCTTTTAGGGAGGAAAGAGCTCCCCATGTCCCACGATCCTGTACATGCCTAATCCTGTCACCCACAGCCGTTTGCAAAGAGTACAAGGCAGATTAATCCAAGGAGAATAGCAGTTAACATCCCATAGTGCCAAACCCGTTCTTAGCCAAAAGGGACTTTACTTACTGAGAGGGACTTTACTGAGAGGGGCCTCTAACCCCCTAAATCTTAGAAGGGGCTCTAACCCTCCTAAGTCGGGCCTCTAATAACCTAAGGTCAGTCAAGCATCCTTGCCTTTTATTGAGAGGAGCCTTTAACCCTCTCTGTCTTAGGAGACACTCTAACTCCCCTAAGTTGGGCCTCTAACCCAATCCTATCCTTTATTCGGGTACCCCACCACTCACCCAAAGTTGTCCAGTCAGTGCTGCAGTCTATTTCCTTTGAGTCGGGGGGTTCTCCTCAATATCATCACTTCAGGGTTCACCAGAAAGGTGTTACCAGACCCCACCACTTACCCAAAGTTAGCCATTGGGTTGGGGGTTTCCGTACTATAGTTGCTTCTGTGGTCACCAGAAAGATGTTACAGGACACCAACACTTACCCGAAGTTAGCCTTTGGATCAGGGGTTTCTGTACTATAGTCCCTTCGTGGTCGCCAGAAAGATGTTACAGGAAAGGGGTCCTGATCCAGACCCCTAGAGAGGGTTCTTGGATCTCACGCAAGAAAGAATTCAGGATGAGTCCTTAAAGTGAAAACAAGTTTATTAAGAAAGTAAAGGAACAGAAGAATGGCTACTCCATAGACAGAGCAGCCCCGAAGGCTGCTGGTTGCCCATTTTTATGGTTATTTCTTGATTACATGCTAAACAAGGGGTGGATTATTCATGCCTCCCCGTTTTAGACCATATATAGGGTAACTTCCTGACGCATGGCATTTGTACACTGTCATGGCCCTGGTGGGAGTGTAGCAGTGAGGACGACCAGAGGTCACTCTTGTGGCCATCTTGGTTTTGGTGGATTTTGGCTGGCTTCTTTACTACAACCTGTTTTATCAGTAAGGTCTTTATGACCTGTATTTTGTGACAACCTCCTATCTTATCCTGTGACTTAGAATGCCTTAATGGTCTGGAAATGCAGTCCAGTAGGTCTCACCCTCATTTTACCCAGCTCCTATTCAAGATAGAGTTGCTGTGGTTCACACGCCTCTGACACTATCATTATTTTTTTGATGCATAGATTATCTTATATTTGTCCAGTGGGAGTCTCTCCAAGCTAGCTCCTGTGTCCTTTTGACAGGTCCCCATCATTCTTTGAGCATGTCTTTACTTTTTTTTTTTTTTTTTAAAACGGAGTCTGGCTCTATCACCCAGGCTGTAGTGCAGTGGCGCAATCTCAGCTCACTGCAAGCTTTGCCTCCCAGGTTCACGCCATTCTCCTGCCTCAGCCTCCCGAGCAGCTGGGATTACAGGCGCCTGCCACTATGCCTGGCTAATTTTTTTTTTGTATCTTTAGTGGAGACGGGGTTTCACCGTGTTAGCCAGGATGGTCTCGATCTCCTGACCTTGTGATCCACCCGCCTCAGCCTCCCAAAGTGCTGGGATTACAGGCTTGAGCCACCGCGCCCGGCCATGTCTTTACTTTTTAACATGAGATGTTTCAGGCTCATTTATGCTTTTCCTGTACCAGCCCTGGAATGAATTTTTTCTTAAAAACAACAAAACACTACCGTCCCCTAACTCGGCCCTAAACCACCTTGTTTTCTTTTT
This sequence comes from Hylobates moloch, assembly GCF_009828535.3. Lineage (NCBI taxonomy): Eukaryota > Metazoa > Chordata > Mammalia > Primates > Hylobatidae > Hylobates > Hylobates moloch. The sequence continues at coordinate 220,060,701 of NW_026652276.1, read as the reverse complement.
GTAGAGAATGGTAACTTTTTTTTTCTGTCACCCAGGCTGGAGGACAGTGGTGCGATTATGGCTCACTGCAGCCTTGACCTCCTGGGGTCAAGTGATCCTCCCATCTCAGCCTCCCAAGTAGCTGGGACCACAGGTGCATGCCACCACGCCTGGCTAATTTTTGTATTTTTCATAGAGATGGAGTTTCGTCATGTTGCTCAGGCTGGTCTTGAACTCCTGGACTCAAGCAATCTGCCTGCCTTGGCCACCCAAAGTGCTGGGATTTACTTGTTCACTATTTTTTTCTTTTTCCTTTTCATTTATTTTTATTTTTTTATTTTATTTTTTATTTATTTATTTTTTTGAGACAGAGTCTCCCTCTGTCGCCCAGGCTGTAGTGCAGTGGCGCAATCTCGGCTCACTGCAAGCTCCGCCTCCCGGGTTCATGCCATTCTCCTGCCTCAGCCTCTAGGAGTAGCTGGGACTACAGGCGCCCACCACCACGCCTGGCTAATTTTTTGTATTTTTAGTAGAGACGGGGTTGCACCGTGGTCTTGATCTCCTGACCTCGTGGTCCACCCGCTTCGGCCTCCCAAAGTGCTGGGATTACAAGCGTGAGCCACTGCGCCCGGCCCATTTAGTTTTATTTTTCAAAACAGAGATGGGGTTTCACCATGGTGCCCAGGCGGGTCTCAAACTCCTGGGCTCAAGTGATCCTCCTGCCTTGACCTTCCAAAGCATTGAGATTATGTAAAGGCATGGGCCAGCATATCTGGCCATACGTTTTTTCACTTAACAATTTATCCTGCAAATCATTCCACGTGAGTCCATAAAGTAATTAGAACAAAGAATAAATATTAGAGCCAGATGCCGTGTTTCATGTCTGTAATCTCAGCTATTTGGGAGGCTGATGTGGGAGCATTGCTTGAGGCCAGAAGTTTAAGACCAGCTTGGGCAACATGATGAGACCCCCAACTAAAAAAATAATTTTTTTTTTAATTAGCTGGGCATGGTGGCAAGCACCTGTAGTCCCAGCTACTTAGGAGGCCAAGGTGGAAGGACCAACTGGACACAGGAGTTCAAGGCTGCAGTGAAATGTGATTGTGCCTGTGAGCAGCCACTGCACTTCAGCCTGGGTGACAGAGCAAGACCCCATCTCTAAATAATAATAATAGTAATAATTCTCAGTAGGCGAAAACTTAGGGAAATGACTACTTTTGTGCAGTGTTTGTAGAAGTAAATTACCAAATTCTTCCTTTTCAGATAGATGTGGATTGAAGATCTTTAGAATTCAAGGAATCAACCATGAGAGTCTTTTGAAAAGCCTCTCTGTGGTTTGTGTGTATTTTCCCTCTCCCTCTGGTTAGGACAGACTTAGTAAAGACTAAAGAAAGCTAACTTCTCTGGCACAGCGCAAGTTTGATCCTTTCACCTACCAAGAAATCCAGGGGGTAGAAGGCGGTATAGTTTTATATGAAGACCACTGGACTGGAATTCTGAGTTTAGGTTCTGGTTCTGCCTTCAATTTATTCTTTGATGGATCAAGAAATCAGCTGGGCATGATGGCTCATACCTGTAATCCCAGCACTTTGGGAGGCCAAGGTGGGCAGATCACCTGAGGTCTGGAGTTTGAATCTAGCCTGGCCAACACGGTGAAACCCTCTCTCTACTAAAAATAAAAAATTAGCCAGGCAAGCTGGCGCACACCTGTCCTTCCAGCTACTCGGGAAGCTGAGGCAGGAGAATCGCTTGAACCCAGGAGGTGGAGGTTGCAGTGAGCCGAGATAGCACCACTGCACTCCAACCTGGGTGACAGAGCGAGACTGTCTTAAAAAAAAAAATTCTCTGTGAGGCGTTTGTCATCCATAAAACTGGATAAACGCCACCTGTTCTCAGAAGACTAAACTATTTTAATATTGCATAGGAAATAAGTGGTCCAAGACAAAGTAGAGATGTCATGGGTTATAGTTTATATAAAAGAAGGTACGTTTTTACCCAACAATATCATGTGAGGTAGAGAGACAATGCGGTATCGACTATCTGAAAAAACAAAAAGATTTTAGAGCTAGCAAGAGGGTTGTGGGGAGGAGGCTCTGGGCTAGAAGTATTGACGAAATATTAGAGTCGTATTGGCAAGATAAACTCATTATGTAAAAGAGGAGGGAGAAACAGATTAAAGGAAAACAGTAAGTTTGAGTATACCCTAATAATAATAAATTGATGGTGTACAGTTATAAAAATGTGTTTACACGGTTAGGAAATCTTTAAACATGTAAAATCACGTAGAATAGACATATATTTAGAAAACCCACGCAAAACCAAATGAAATAGTAACAGGGATGGAGGTTGCCCAAATAACTTTGGACCGACAATGCTAATAGTTGATATTAGAATACAGAAATGGGTCACAGCGCAATCAGAAAAGCTGTGACCAGAATGTTTCAGCAATGTAGCTGATGAAAATCAATGGCAGTACTAAAGACTGCTCCTCACTGTCCTGACAATGTCAACGGCCTTAAGCAAGAAACAATTAAAGAGGCCGGGCGTGGTGGCTCACACCTGTAATCCCAACACTTCGGGAGGCTAAGGCCGGGGGATCACTTGAGGTCAGTAGTTCGAGACCGGCCTGGCCAACATGGTGAAAACCCGTCTCAACTAAAAATACAAAAATTAGCTGGGCATGGTGGTACACACGTGTAATCCCAGCTACTTGGGAGATTGAAGCACGAGAATAGCTTGAACCTGGGAGGCGGAGGTTGCAGTGAGCCGAGATCATGCCACTGCACTCCAGCCTGGGCGATAGAGCCAGTCTCGGGGAAACAAACAAAACATTAAAAAAAGGAACCTGAATACATATTTTTAATTTTTGAACTTTGACAATAATAAAGAATACTTTATACAAGTAAGAAGGGGTTGGTAACATTTAAAGAAATACCAAATAGAATTATTTTGGACCTTGGAATCCAAATAAAAGCCAGAGGGACTGAAATCAGTATCTTCAAGATACTTCAAGCTAATAGCCATCAATGATAAGAAATAATGACATGTATTATAGCTTTCCTGTATTGTAGCTTTACTGGGAGACAAGTACTGTGTGAAGTCCTTTAGATATACTACCTCATTTAATTATCAGAACAGAGATGAGTTAGATCAATACTGCCCTTAGACTTGGGCAAGAGGGGCCCCTGCCCTGTGTCTCTGCTTTAGAGGGCCTTTGCTGTCAGGATTTATACCATTCAAGCCTCAGGGAAATTCTTCTCCACTCTACTTATCCTGTGTCCTCAAAACCAAACGTGACTGCTTCTGAACACTCTGTAGCTCCGTGGGCTATACCACTGCCAGCATTGGAAACAGACATGGTTTTGGACTTTGCAGAGGATTTCAGTGGTGGAAACATGTAGGTTGGCAAAGGCAAATTAACTCGTCAAGTCATGGCTTTCAGATAGCATAGATGCAATAGATTCTTGCCGAATAAAGTATCTTTCTCCAGTAGTTTCCAGCGTCCATTTTCCTTTCTTCTTTCTGTGTTTGAATCGGTAGTTCCAGAGGTAATCACAAATTGAACGGTATTCACTGCAAGTGCACACGGTGTCTGGGGAACATTTTTCATTAACAAACAATTCATATGACTGTTCAATATTTATATAAGTAGTTTTCTACGTAACATGTGAGAGGCAAGATATTAATTTCTTCCATTAGCAATTACATGCATATTGAATGTGGAATCAAATATAGTTCTATGTTTTATTTTTATTAAAATGTTCACATTTAATTGCATGTTCAAAAAGTTAAATGGGAAGTTTTACTTCAGCTCCGAATGCAGGAAGTCACAAGAAAAAGCCAGATAACCTACAAAATCATAACTTTTCTTGAATCCATCAATGAGCTGTGGTTACAAGGCAACCAAGTTCGCTGAAATCCAAAGAGTGACAAAGCCTTGCAAGGAGAGATGTGACGCACAAACGGCTTCACCTTTGGCAAAGGGAGGGGAAAGAGAAGGCCCAAGTACAAATAGGTAAGATAAAATCAGCTAACATTTTAATGAATTATTATTACTATTTTCGAGACAGGGTCTCACTCTGCCACCCAGGCTGGAGTGCAGTGGCGTGATCATGGCTCACGGCAGCCTCTATTTCCTGGGCTCGAGTGATCTCCCTGCCTTAGCCTCTGGAGTAGCTGGTACTACATGTATGCACCAATATACCCAGCTAATCTTTTTTTTATTTGTTTTGTTTTGTTTTGTTTTTGAGATGGAGTTTCACTGGGCTGGAGTGCAATGGTGCGATCTTGGCTCACTGCAACCTCCGCCTGCTGGGTTCAAGTGATTCTCCTGCCTCAGCCTCCCGAGTAGCTGGGATTACAGGCATGTGCCCCCATGCCCGGCTAATTTTTTGTATTTTTAATAGACACGGCATTTCACCATGTTGGGGTCAGGCTGGTCTCGAACTCCTGACCTCAGGTGATCCGCCTGCCTCGGACTCCCAAAGTGCTGGGATAACAGGCGTGAGCCACCGTGCCCAGCCCCAGCTAATCTTATGATTCTTAGTAGAGACGAGGTCTTGCTGTGTTGCTCAGGCTGGCCTCAAACTCTTGAGATCAAGTCATCCGCCCACCTCAGCTTCCCAAAGTACTGAGATTACAGGCAAGAGCCACCATGCCTGGCCAATTTTAATGAATTCTTAGGGGCCAAGTATGGGCTAGCATGTCAATTTGTAATCGCTCATAGCAGAGGAAAATATTGAGAAAGTTATGCAAGAAACACCAAAAAAAAAAATAGACTGTGATAATTAATAGGTAATTTTCCCTTCTACACACACTTTCAGAGATGAGATGATCCCCGTATTATAGAAATGTTTATGAACACAGAAAAAGATGTAAATAAAATTTTTAACACCTGGTTTGGACACAGGGCCTGACGGCTGGTGCTGTCATACACTGTTGGAGGAAGGTATACTGGAAAACAAGTTGGCTATATTAGAAAAGGTTTTAAAAATACACATGCTGTGTGATCAAATAATTCCAGTTGCAGAAATGTATTATATGCTAATAGCAAAAAAAAAAAAAAAAAGGCAGAGAAATTTACTTACAAAGTTGTTTATATTTTCCGGCAAGAAACAGATGGCACACTTACACTAGAAAAGCAAAGTGAATTTAATGAAGGACTATTTATAAAGGTGTGGGCAGGATTAAGGGAAATCAACAAAGGATGGTGGAGTACTCTGGGGCTAGGAACAGGAGGGACACCTTACCACCCTAAGCATGAAGGTGCAGGGTAGGGAGCTGTTACAGGAACCCAGGGAGGGTAACAGTAGGAGAGAACCTCCAACCAGGTGCGGTAGCATCTAGTTCAAGGACACAGCCAATTAGTAGCCCTTTGGGGAGCAAGCTTGGGGCAGAAATATCCTGATCTCCCTTTTTTCCTATCCTTGGATTTCTTGCTGGTGCCTCCATTGGCCAAACCTACTGGAAGCCAGAGGGCAAGGAAGCCTCCCCAACCAAACAACATGGTGGAGAAAGGGAGAGGATGGACCGAAAGCTATTCAAAAGATCTAGCACAATGTTTGCCATGGCATTGCTTATAATGGTAAAATATTGGAAACCACCTCAATGTCTAACACTTGGGAATTTGCAAAACAACTTACATTGGGTTCATATCTTGGAATACATGCCACCATTAAAATTTAAGTTTTGGAAGTATTATTTATTAAGATGAAAAGATGTTCATAATATATTGTTGAATGAAACAAAATTTTATGTACAGTGTGATCACAGTTTTCTGTCAGCATTTTGTGTGTGTCTGTGTGAATTTATACATTAAAAATGTCTGGACGAATCAAATGTTAACAATGCTTCTTTGGAGGTGGTGAGATTACAGATCATTTTGATATTCATGATTTTGCTTCTCTGTATATTCTGCTTTTTCTACAATGTGTAATAAAAAATTAAAGTTCTTTTTTAGAAAAACAGGAGAGATGGCATGATCCCAAATTAATTCTGTGAGTTAAATAGGTGCTATTATTAACACTGATAAGGAAGATTCCTTAAAACTTCTATTAGAAGCCAATTTCATTTACATACACAGTTGAAAAATTCTTAAATAAAATTTCAGCAAAGATTTGAGCAATAATAACCATCATTGTATATTTAACTAGATGCCAATTACTGTATTGGGAAACTTAACTGATTATCTAACTTATTTTCATACAACACTATGAAGAAGGTATTAACATTTCCATTTTAAGGTGAGGAAATCAAAGCTTAGAAAAAAAACTATGTCTAAAGATACACAGTTAATAAATAGTAAAACTATATTCAAAGTCAGGTCTGTCTTCATCTAAATCCAATGTTTTCAACCCCTGCACTGTATACCATACCATGACTCGGTGGAACTCATCTCCAAATACAAGACCAGGAGATCAAAAAGAAAACTTTGGATGTATTACATCATGTCAATAGAGTGAATAGTGAACATCGGAAGAATACTTTATAGATACTGCTAAGGCACGGTGCACGGTATACTTTTTTTTTTTTCTTTTTTTGAGACAGGGTCTCACTCTGTTACCCACGCCGGAGTGCTGTAGCGTGATTTTGGCTCACTGCAACCTCTGCTTCTTGGGTTCAAAAAAATTAAATTCTAGTAAGCTCTAAGAAATAAGAGACCAACAAAAATTACTTATTTGGATGGAGCAGGACAGACAGGGCAGGCTGGGGTGAGGACGAGCACATCAGGTGTAGGGTAGGTGAAGGGAGGACACGGGGCTTCCAGGGTGGGTGAAGGGGGAGGGACACGGGGGACACCCAAGGCAGCACCTGGAAGGACAGTCCCACCAGCTGGGCTTCCCTGCAGGAGTCTGAGAACTTTGCCTGCACGCTCAGCAATGCATTTTATTTGATGGGTGAGTGGGGAGCTTTGGAAGTTTGCTTTTATATTTATGAAGTGTTCGTTTTCACTGCAGATGTTTTATCTGCTGATGTCTTTTATTTTGCGGACTTTCTCAGACATCTGCTGTGGTCACACGTGATGGTGGCTGAGTTGGATTTTGGCCCACATGTCAGGCAGAGACTGCCCAGCAAACCCAAACTGTGAATTTGAAGTTGATTCTCAGAAGGTTACAAGGACACAGTGCTGGTTAAGCTGAGGCGGGTATAAGGTAGTTACTATTATTTGTATTCTCATTTCACAGGTCCGGTCTGGAGAGTTGTGTTTGCCATAGATATCAGTGCCTATCATGAAACAAGTCCAGCAATTGTGATCGGATCTGAATCATGTGTCATATGTTGGCAGTTTCTGTATTTAGTTTTCCGCACAGCAGCCATCATCATACTTTTTTTCATGGTCTAGAGTTACACTGTCCAATATGGTAGCCACTACCCACATGTGGATATTTAAATTAAAATTAATTAAAATTAAATGACATTAAAAATTCAGTTCCTAAGTTGCACCAGCCATACTGCAAGTGCTCAATAGCCATTTGTGGCCAGCAGCTACTTCATTGGAGAGCACAGGGTTATACAGCAGTTCCACCATCTCAGAAAGTTCTTCTGGGCAGTGCCGGTCTAGAAGTTTCTTAATTTTCTCTTTAAAATGGTGGATGACTTCCACACAGAGTTGTTTGTGGGCAGATAATTTTATCACTCAGCTTCTCACAATTTTTATCCAAGAGCCTATAAAATTCAATTTTGGTAAACACACTTTATTGTTTGGAGATTGTCATTTCCTAAAGGGCAGAGATGTTCTTCCTCTATTTTTGTGGAGAGCCTTAGTTCACTAAATTTAATAAGTGTTTGCTGGTGCCAATTACCGTAGCGTACTGAACTCTGCACAAGGCCAAGCAAATGTCATGTCGGAGGCAGCCTTAATATTTCTCAAGCAATCTCTGGTTGGTTTCATAGCATGTAGCAGAGGAATCCAGCATTTCTTGGCATTCTTGGAAGTTCTAGACGTTATACTGTGTCCGTGCCAGGATGGATACACAGATGCCACAGTACTTCCCTCCTGGCCTTGGTAGCAAAGAACTATGGGCAAGCTCAGGCTCCCCACTTAAGTTAGTTCAGCACCTTAGGGGGCAGGCATTGGTAGGATGAGGGGTAAGAGACCAGCTTGGAGCTTAGTACTTATATGTACTTCCATTTACTCATTCAACAAGTATTAATGGAACCTTATGACCGCCAAGCATTGCAGCAGGCACTGGGGAATGAAGAGATGAAAATGACAAGGTCCCTGCCCTTGAAGAACTTATAATCTAGTGCGGAGCAGACAATGAAGATTTAATTCCGCGCGGCCAATTTTAACTCCATGCGGTAAATGCAGTGACAGGTGTCACGGGCAATATGAGGAGATCAGGGATGGCCTCCTGCAGAAGTGATGCCCACAACTATAGGAGGCCCAAGAGCAGACGTCTCCATACTAGGAAGACTCTGTCTCTGAGGATTTGGGTGAGAAAGGGGTGTTCTAGAGAAGCAGAGAAGTTGCGACAGATGTATAGTTCATGTGGGTTTGGCTTTGTTCATGTAATTGATGGAAACTCATGACAAGATGGAAGAGCAAGAAGACCTAGATTGTCATCATTCTTCTCATTCTGAGTTTGAGCCAGAGTCGATGAGTTTTAGAACACAGTCATATGTGAGTTGGAGTAAGTATAATGCCAGAGAATGAGGGTGACTCTAAAAATAGCCTTCACCAACTGTTGCCGTGATTCTAATGTGGATTTTTGGCATGCCTCAGGAGAGCTGCCCGTGGGTTTGGGGCTATAGCAGGAAATGACCATAGAGAATGTGGGCAGAGGATTGAGCCAGTTGATCTGCGGCAGCTTGTGTCTTAGGGGGCGGGGGCTTAGAGACAAAGGAGGTGAGAAAAACTGCAGTAGACAGGGAGGAAAGGCGTGGGATCTGCCTCAAGAACACTCTTATTTGCCATTATTGCTACCAAATTGTGCAGGAGGAGTAGACATCTCCAGCCCAATTCATCCAACCAAGGATCCTGGTTTAAATGTTTTACCCATGGTCATGGGCACTCAGGATGTGTCTCTCTCCACGGGCTTCCCTTCCGACAGGCAGAAAGTCTTCCCTAGTGATTTAGGTAGACTGAGGTAGTTATCTAGTTTAGATCATGGCAGTCTTTGGCATGGTCTAACTCATGGCAGGTCTAAATCTGACATTATCCTATTTATTTGCTCTTTTGTCTTCAAATTCCTCCAAATAGCTTTTCCTCTAGTTAAGCAGCCCTGTCTGAGGTCACATTCTGTCCATTTCTACCTTCTTGCCTTTGCTTTCCTCTACAATACCCCCTCCTCTCCCTTTTCTTTTTCCTTCCTTTAACAAATGCTACCCATTGTTCTCATTGTTCAAGACCCAGGTTAAGCCCCATGTACTCTGTGAAAGCTTCCATACTTACTCTAGCTCATGCTATCTTTTCCTCTTTAGGATTTTTGTGTTTTAGTCCAAATACTGCCATCTGACATTGAGACATTGATGTTGAAAAGGAAGAAATCACCTTATTTTATTTTTTTTATTTTTTATTTTATTTTATTTTATTTATTTATTTATTTTGAGACGGAGTCTCGCTCTGTCGCCCAGGCTGGATGGAGTGCAGTGGCGCAATCTCAGCTCACTGCAAGCTCCGCCTCCCGGGTTCACGCCATTCTCCTGCCTCAGCCTCTCTGTAGCTGGGACTACAGGCGCCGGCCGCCACGCCCGGCTAATTTTTTGTATTTTTAGTAGAGACGGGGTTTCATTGTGGTCTCGATCTCCTGACCTCGTGATCCGCCCGCCTCGGCCTCCCAAAGTGCTGGGATTACAAGCGTGAGCCACCGCGCCTGGCCTTTATTTTTTATTTTTATTTTTTTCTGAGATGGAGTTTCACTCTTGTTGCCCAGGCTGGAGTGCAATGGCGTAATCTCGGCTCACTGCAACCTCCGTCTCCCAGGTTCAAGCAATTCTCCTGCTCAGCCTCCCGAGTAGCTGGGATTACAGGCATGCACCACCACACCCGGCTAATGTTGTATTTTTAGTAGAGACGGGGTTTCTTCATGTTCGTCAGGCTGGTCTTGAACTCCTGACCTCAGGTGATCCGCCTGCCTCGGCCTCCCAAAGTGCTGGGATTACAGGCATGAGCCACTGCGCCCGGCCGGGGAAGAAATCACTTTAGAGACTACTTAAGGCCTTTACCTTGATTAATCTGTCCTTTGTCTCTTCTTCTGGAAGAAGATTGTTCGTTCTTGTAAACATTTTCTATTGAAAAGACAAATATAACATCATCATCAAAGGAGAGAATGAATGCCCATAATCCCATTATCTTAGTACAACAATTTTAAGTACTGTGCAGTTCTTTCTCAGTCATACATATTGTTTTATATCAGCTCATAAACCATTTTATATTTGTTTTTTTCCTCCAGTTAACATTATAACCCAAACACTTCCTATGTTTTTTCACAGAAGTATAACATTCCCACGTGTTACTGTACGGTGGTTTTATCAAGCCATTAAGCCACTCTCCTGACACTGGACATTGGGCTGCTTAAGCTGCCATGTCTTTTTTTTTGAGATGGAGTCTCGCTCTGTCGCCAGGCTGGAGTGCAGTGGTGCGGTTTCAGCTCACTGCAACCTCCACCTCCGGGGTTCAAGTGATTCTCCTGCCTCAGCCTCCCGAGTATAGCTGGGACTGCAGGCTTGTGCCACCACACCAGGCTAATTTTTGTATTTTCAGTAGAGATGGGGTTTCGCCATGTTGGCCAGGATGGTCTCGATCTCCTGACCTCATGATCCGCCCGCCTTGGCCTCCCAAAGTGCTGGGATTTCAGGTGTGAGCCACAGCGCCTGGCTGAAGCTCCCATTTCAAAAGAATGATCTGTTGCTGTTGATTCCATCTGCTGTTAGCTCTGAGAATTTGCTCTATCGATGATCCCTCTCTTGGATCTTATTCTCTCGTTGTCTTTGGACACCTCTTAAATCTACAAGGATGTTCAGTCTTACCTATCCTAAAAAATATCTCAACCCTGTTACCCGCCATCTTCTGTGGCCTCCACTACTTCCTAACCCACTCATTCTTTTACCCCTTTTTGTTTGCCTCTCCTCCCCTGCCACCCCCTCACTTCAACACAGTATGAAGGGTCCTCAAAAAATTCAAAGTAAAACTATCCTATGGTCCAGCAATCCCACTACTGGGTATATATTCGGAGGAAATGAAATCAGTTGAAGAGATATCTGCACCCCCATGTTCACTGCAGCTTATTGACAAAAGCCAAGATATGGAATCAACTTACATGTCCATGGTGGGATGAATGGATAAAGAGAATGTGGTGTATACAGACACAATGGAATACTATTCAGCCTTAAAAAAGAAAGAAATCTTGTTATTTGATACCGCATAGATGAACCTGGAGGACAAAATAAGCCAGGCACAGAAGGAAAGTCTCTTTTTAACCACTGCATCTGCAAGTCCAAAGAGGTCTTCTCAGTCCTGTTGTCTTTGACATTGACTGTCCTATTTTAAAACTTGTTTTCCAGACTGTCGGTGACACCACATTTCCATTGTGCTTCTCCACTTTCTTTCTAGATCTTTCTCTGCCTTTTTCACGGACTCCTCTTCAGCCTTTCCAAAACGAAGGTCTTTCTCCAGGGCTCTCCTTGGCCCTCTTTTCTTGCCTTCTCCCCTCTCTTTCTAGGCAGTCATTTACTCTCTCATCTTTAGCTAATGACGCCGTACGAATGATTCCATATCTGGAGTCACATCTCCCAAGCCCTCAGCTCACCTTCGCCATCGCTGGCATCAGCACAGCTCCCTGGTACTGGTCCAGCACCTCACAGCCAACACACTCAGGACCCAACCCTCCATCTTTGCTTCTCACCCAGGCTTTCCAGCTGAATTCCTTTTTTTCCTATCCTTCCACAGATGGTCCAAAATCTCTGAATCATCTTTCATTCTTTCCTCTCCTCATATCTCACCGACTCATTTAGCATCCAGAATGTGTCTCATCCATTTTCTAATTTCCATTCAAACCCACAAAGTTTTTATTTAGAAAAATTTTGAAATACAAAAGCAGTATATGTTGGTGTCAAAAATTCAAATGCTATCTAATCTATCACAGGAGTGGAGTTAAATAAATGAAAAATAAATAAAGAAAAAAGTTCAGATGATATGATGTGTATTAATCACATGTAATATTATTGTAATCAGGTGTATGATTATATGGAGCAAAAAGTGAATTTTCCTCTTCATACATTCACTCCCCAACTCCTCTTCAAACTCGATTTCCTTTCCCAGTAGTAACGACTGTTTACACTCATACTTTTTTAAAAAGTGGATTTACAGTCACAATCACGGTTTTTTTTCTCATTAGTGGGATTATACTATATAGTATCTTACTCCCCCATCCCCATGTAATATGTGAGTCTTCCTTGGAAGACAATACAAAGTCTAGAAATAAATCCACACATACATAGTCAATTAATTTTGAGAAAGTATAAAGTCAATTAAATGGCAAAAGGATAGTCTGCAACAAATGGTGCTGTAACAACTAGACATCACACACACAAAATTAACTTCAACCCTTTAATCTCACAAAATATATAAAAGTTGACTCAAATGGATAATAGACTGAAACATAAGAGCTAAAACATTAAGTTTCTAGATAGAAACATGGGAGAAAATATTTGTGACCTCCAGCTAGGCAAATATTTTTTAGGACACAAAAAAAATGAACCAAAAAAGAAAAAAATAATAAAAAAGTGTATTTCACCAAAGTTAAAAACCTCTGCTCTTTGAAATCTACCATTAAGAGAATGAAAAGACAAGTTATGGACTAGGAGAAAACATTTGCAAAACACACATCAGATAAAAGATTTGTATTTAGGATATATAAATATACATTTTGGTAACATGAAGACAATCCAATTGTAAAAAGAATAAAAGATTTGAACAGACATGCCACCAAAGAAGACACATTGATTGCAAATAAACACATGGAGAGTGTTCAGTATCATTAATCATGAGGACAAGGCAGATTAAGTGCACAATGAGATATCATTAGACATTTGCTAGAATGGTTCAAATTAAAAAGGCTAACGAAACCAAGTGCTAACAAGGGTATGGAACAACTAGAACTTTCATACACTGCTGGTGGGGATCTAAAATATATCCCACCTTGGAAGACAGTTGGGCAGTTTAAATTTACATTTATCACGCCACTCAGTTAAATTTACATTGATCACATGACTTAGCAGATCTACTCCTAGGTATTTACCCAAGAGAAATGAAAACATATGTTCACACAAAATACCTGAAAACAAATGTTTTTAGCAGCATTATTAATAATGACCAAAAACCTGGAAACAATCCAAATGTTCATCAGTTGGTGACTGGACAAATTGTGGTATATCCATTCAATAGAATACTACTAAGCAATAGAAAGGAACAAGTTACTGATGTATGCAACAACTTGGATGAATCTCAGACATTATGCTAAGTAAAAGAAACCAGACACAAAATGCTACATACTATATAATTCCATTGATGTCAAATGCTGGAAAAGGCGAAGCTGTAGAAACAGAAATCAGATCAGTGGCTGTCAGAGGGAGGGTAGGGGATAGACTGCAAGATGGCACAAGGGAACCTTAAGGGCAATGTAAATGTTCTTTACCTTGAATGTGGTGGCAGCTACAGGATTTCATAGAATTGTCAACACTCACTGAACACTTTTAAAAGGTGAATTTTCATCAAACTGTAAACTGCTTATGATTGTGGATAGCTTTGTTCTTTGCTTCTTGTGTTTTTCAGTTTCCTAAAGTGTACATATTAACTTTTAAAAAATAAAGATTATTTTAAAAACCTGGAAAAAAAGGTGAACATTTATTTATTTATTTATTTATTTTTTGAGACAGAGTCTCGCTCTGTCACCAGACTGGAGTGCAATGATGTGATCTCTGCTCACCGCAACCTCCGCTTTCCACGTTCAAGCTGTTTTCCTGCCTCAGCCTCCTGACTAGTTGGGATTACAGGCACGCACCACCACACCTGGCTAATTTTTGTATTTTTAGTAGAGACAGGTTTTGCCAGGTTGGTCAGGCTGGTCTCAAACTCCTGATCTCGTGATCCACCCACCCTGGCCTCCCAAAGTGCTAGGATTACAGGCATGAGCCACCACGCCTGGCCAAAAAAGGTGAATTTTATCTGATTAAATTACCTGACTAAATTTGCCAGCTGAATTAAACTTGACTTGAAAAAAAAAAAAAGAAAAAGGAAAAGGAAGTGAGCTGATTTTATATTTTGATAGATAAGGTCAAATTATCCTCCAAAATGGCTACACCAGTAGAATTTGAGAGTGCCTATTTTGCTATACACTTGCACAAATGAATGTAATCAAAATTTTAAAAGCTTTGTCTGTTTGATGGTGAAAAATGTTTTGATCCTTGATACTTCATGCATGCAGCATTAAGATCTTGTTCTGGCCAGGCACGGTGGCTCATGCCTGTAATCCCAGCACTTTAGGAGGCTGAGGCGGGCAGATCACGAGGTCAAGAGATCGAGGCCAGCCTGGCCAACATGGTGAAAACCCGCCTCTACTAAAAATACAAAAAAATTAGCTGGGCGTGGTGATGTGCGCCTGCAGTCCCAGCTACTTGGGAGGCTGAGGCAGAAGAATCGCTTGAACCGGGGAGGTGGAGGTTGCAGTGAGCGGAGATCGCGCCACTGCACTCCAGCCTGGTGACAGAGCTAGACTTCATCCCAAAAAAAAAAAAAAAAAAATCTTGTTCTAATTGGTCTCCTCATTTTTAGTCTTTTCTCTTTCCAAATCATCTTATATAATTTTAATAGAGTAATCCTTCTTGTGCCTAGTTCTAATAATATCTCAACAAATCTTTAATAATCCACCATCACCTACAAAATTAAGTCCAAACCCTTCAGCCAGATCTTTAAGCTCTCCTTGTTCTATGTCAGCTTCCCTTTTCTCTCTTCTGTGCTGCGCCTCTCTTACCACTTTTAGTAAGTGATTATAAAGCCTGACTCTTAGACTTCTAGCTCAATGGTTCTTACACATCAGAGTCCTGGAAAGCTTTTAAAAGACGGGGCTGTCCAAGCCTTGTCTGCAGAGATTTGGATTTTACTGGTCTGAAGCGTGGCCTGGGGGTGTTCTGTTTTGTTTTGTTTGTGGTGTCCAGGTGATTTTAATTTGCAGTCAGCATTGTGAACCACTGCTCTAGCTGATCTGGCCATCAGCTAAATTTCATGCATTCCTGCCTTTATATTTTTGTACTGTTTGTTCCCTCCACCTGGAACACCTGTCCTGTTCTCTTTAGCTGTCCAAGTCCTCTTCATTTTTTAGGCGCCCCCAACACCCAGCTTCGATACAACACTACACTGAAGCTTTGCTTGATCTCTTGTGCCAAATATGATTTCTCCTTCTTTGAACTTTTTTTTATAACTTCCTTCAGATATTTGTCATGTTCTACTTTGTAACATATAGGTTTTTAAAATTTGTTTTTTTTTCCCATAAGACTGTAAGCTCCTTGGAAAAACTGTAGATAATTAGTTTTTTTTTTGAGGCAGGGTCTAGCTCTCTTGCCCAGGCTGAAGTGCACTGGCGTGATCACGGCTCACTGCAGCCTCGACCTCCTCAGGCTCAGGCGATCCTCCCACCTCAGCCTCTCGAGTGGCTGGGACTATAGGTGCACGCCACCATGCCTAGCTAATGTTTTGGATTTCTTCACAGAGATGGGATTCTCACCATGTCGCCCAGGCTGGTCTCAAATTCCTGGGCTTAAGCAATCCACCTGCCTCAGCCTCCCAAAGTGGTGGAATTACAGACGTAAGCCACTGTGCCCGGCCTAACTAATCTTACTGATCATTTAGCACATGACTCTATGGGGCGCTTACTTAGTAGGGACTCAGTAAATATTTTTTGAATGTTTGTTCTGGCTACTTCTCCACTTTGCACAGTTGTTCCCTCTGCCTGACACACTCTTCCCCAGCTATCCCCATGGCCCAATGTCACCTTAGTAGAGTGATCATCCCTGACTATTCTATTTAACACGGTAACACTGACCCTTCCCTCACTCCTTTTCCCTCTTTGTTATTCTGCAAATTGCTGTCATCAGCCGAATGCTCACTTACTGATTGCCTGTCTCCTCTCACTAGAACATAAGTTCCATGAGGAAGGGCCTTTGTTTTGTTCACTATTATACCTCCAGTGCCCACTGCAGTGCCTGGCATATGGTACATGCTCAAAAAATATTCATTGAATTTAATGAATGACCTTTGTGAACATTCATCTTATTTTGTATAATTCTCTTAAGAACCCACAGCTAAGCAAGGTAGGCATGTGAAGCCCATCATCAGATAAGAACATTTGAGGTTTGAGAGTAGGGTGAAGCATTTTGTTCAAGTTCATAAACTTTTCTGTGACAGAGCGGAATGCAGAACTCAGCTGTCCTGATTCCTATTCCAGGACTCTCACACTACCCTCTACTGACTTCCGGCCATCCTCTAACTTCAGTCCCTCTGTCCCATCCTTATCCAGACCCTAAGAATTGAGGGGCCCAGGTCAAGAGTGCAAATAGGGGCTCACGCAGCCCATTTCACATTTGGCCATTTTGGCCAATTTCATATTGATGACCATGTTTTCATCAGCAAGTTACATGCCAAGCAAGCAAACTATTAAATATGTCTGTTCTACCTTAACAAATGTATGTCTTCAGAATGGTTAGGCTGGTTCACAGGCAGGATTCGCAGACTTCCTGCAGTTGTGAGCAGAACATCACAGCCAGGTTGCCATGTGAATATGGGGCGTGCCCGATCTTCTCTTCCCACCCCTGGTCCTTTGCTTCATTCCTATAGGCTGCATGTGCGCATCTTTAGAGACTCCTCCTGCATAAGTTCTGCCACTCCCCAGCAAACAACTATCCCTTGGAACCAGACACACCCTTGGTGCGGCCTTGGGAGAATGGACTTGAGGAAGAGGCCACATAGGCCTGAAGATGAGCCTGGGGTGAAATGGGCAGGATTCTGGGGTCCTGGGCACCTAAGCATGGGAAGAGGGGCTGCTGGTGAGGGTGCTTCCTGGGCTTCACAGACTCTGTCCTGAGGAGAGAGGTGCAGTTTGAGAAGGCCAGAGTGGGGCCCGCTTTGTCTAGGTCTAAGGATAGTGCTGAGCCTACCTCCCCCTGTCCCCAGACCAGACTATAAGCCTATTGAGGACCCAGGTTAATTTTCCCCCTCCCCTGGAAGGTGTGTGGTTTAAATGGAGATGACAATTCCAGTTGGAGTTGAGCCTATGGAAATAAACTAACCCTCTCTGGCTTGTTTCTTTATCTATGAGAATTGGATGAGATAATCTCTAAAATCGACTTTAAAATCTTACACACACACACACACACACACTCCCCTACCTCCAAGGACCACTCATCCCCTCTGGGTCTGCAGAGTGACACTACCTACCAGCTGGACTGTCAGAGCCTGGTAGACATTTTCCCAGACATGGAGGCAGAATGCCTTAAATCCTAACAGAGGTAAGATTTTGTTTTATGCCTTCAGAGCTGGGAGACTAAGGGACCCTAGGGACCTCACTTTCCATGGACACTTTGGTGTCCATGAGTCATTTCTATTATCTCAAAGTTCCAATTTTTATTTTTATTTCCAACTGATCAATCTCTTAATGGCAGGGCAAACACTTTATTGTCTTTGAGTTTGCAGAGAATGGAGAGGGAGACTCCTTTCTTTTGTTTTTTTCTTTTCTTTTTTTTTTTTTTTTTTTTAGATGGAGTCTTGCTCTGGTACCCAGGCCAGAGTGCAGTGGTGTGATCTCGGCTTACTGTAACCTCCACCTCCTGGGTTCAAGTGATCCTCCTGCCTCAGCCTCCTGAGTAGCTGGGATTACAAGCACATGCCACCATGCCCGGGTAAATTTTTCTGTATTTTTATTAGAGACGGGGTTCGCCATGTTGGCCAGGCTGGTCTTGAACTCCTGATCTCCTGCCTGCCTTGGCCTCCCAAAGTGCTGGGATTACAGGCGTGAGCCACTGCGCATGGCCGAGGGAGGCTTTTTTCTCTGACACCAACAGGTCTAGTGTAGATGGCAGCTTGCAGGAGGCCGAGGCCAAATCCGAAGATGGAACCTCTTTGCTGGGGGAATGCATGCTCTGGCTCAAACCAACAATTGTCTACTGAGGGCTTACTGCGGCTATGAGAAATCCTAAGCAGGACAGCACCATATTCGAACTTCATATTAATTTATTGGAGGTGGGGTGGGGGCTGTGTGTGCAAGGCATAAATTCATAGAAGATAAAACAACACAACAGGACAAGACCATTCAAGAGTTGCACAAAGGCAGTGGTTTGTGGTCAAATGTGCTGTTATACAGAGTTCAGGGAATAAAGATAAGTGTGTGAATAAGAGGTCCCAGATCTATGGCCATGGTGTCCTGGGACCAGTCATATCTGGACAGTCTCTCTTAGGTATTTACCTGGGTGTGCAGGCAGAACCCTCTTTGGGAGACAGGAGCAGTTACTGTAATAAACATAGGGGCTGTATGATGGGGGGTCATAATAACGTGTAAAAATACCAGGAACATCAACAAAAGCTATTTTTAACCTTTATTCTCATTTTCCTTGAAACTACCAGGTTTCAAGTACCCTCCTGTAAGGACCAGGTGTGTACTTACAAAAGAGTGCCCCTGTCCTATTCTTAGGAAGAACTATTCGCCAAGGGCAAGGAGTCCAGACGAGTTGGAGCTGCAAGGCTGGGCAGCCCCTTCAAGGGCTGGGCCTGGCAGGGGAACCCGACTGAATAGCCACCAGGATCCCTCGGCCAGTGTAATGATTCACATTTTCCGTTGTCTGCCATAGGTTTTTTGGACAATAAGATAGTGTCCCACATACACACCGTTAATATCTGCTTGGTGCAACAATGCCAGTGGGATGCAATGATTCAAAACTCGCAATTCCTCCTCCCTAGACCCTGAAGCCACGGGGCGTCTTCAGAGTGACGTGCCTGGCACACAGTAGGTACTTGACAGATGTCAACTCCCTTCTTCCCGTTCCTCATTCCCCCCGCGGACTCCAACCCTCAAACGCTCTCTGGGCATTCTCTCCACCTCTCAGGAGCGCCACTTTCCCTAAAACGGCCTGGCCATGCGGGTCTCCCCAGCTCCACGCCCATTCGCTTCAGCAGCCGCCTGCTCAAGGCCTGCTAAGTGCAGGGTCCCGCGGGCCTCCCGAGCCGAGCGCAGGGTCGCTTCCCGAAGACCCCGCAGAGGTGGCCGCACCTTCTTAAGGCAGGAAGGCGGGGGAGAGCTGCGTAAGCTCTGCTCGCCCCTGTTTTGCACGCTGAGCTCTAGCGCAGGAGCCCGACTTTGTCTGGCTTTGTCCCCTCCGCGGCCCCGAGGCTGTCCTGAGAGCGCGGCGCCCCACACACCTGCTGCCCGCAAGGAGTCGGCGGGAGAGGAGGAGCGAGGGCAGCAAGAGGGCTGCGAGAGGCCCCCTCCCCCGGCTTGCCGGCCTACCCTGATCCGGGCGCCCCGGGGAACGCGCGGCGGGACCCGGGCGGCTGGACCCGGGGTTGGTTGCGGGTCGGGGCGGCACCGCCCGGCCCAGGCCCCCCGAGCCCCTCGCGCTGGGGGTGGGCCTCCCTGCCGGCCGAGGAGTGCCCCCACCGCCTCGGGCCCTCGGCAGGCAGGCAGGCAGGGCCGGCCGCCGGAGGGGTGTCCCCCCCCCGGCCCCGGTTCCCGGTATCTCCGCGGGGGGGCGGACGGTGGGTCGGCCCTGTCCCGTTCCGGCCCGACCCCCCCCCCTCGCCGGTCTCCGGCCGGTGGGGGGTCCCGTCCCACCGCAGGGCCGCCCTCGACCTGGACCCTGGACCAGGAGCCGGCCGGGCCGGCGGCCGGAATCCGGGCCGGGCCGAGCCGAGGGGCCATGGGTCGCGCTGGCCCCGGGGCCGAGCGGCCGAGGGCCTTCCGCCCGCTGCGCCCGCCGCCGCCGCCCGGGGCTGCTGCTCCCCGGCCTCTGGCTGCTGCTGCTGGCCCGGCCGGCCTCGTGCGCCCCAGGTAAGCCCCGCCGAGACCCTCGGGACGCGGCCGCGACCTCGCCTGCCTTTATCGCTGCTGTTTTCAAAACCCCGGCTTTCCCCGCCCATCCTCTTTTATTCTCCAGCTCCCTCGCTGTCCTTTCTGGAAGATGCTTTGCCATTCTTCTGGGGCCCAGCAAATAAAGGCACAGGGGAAATAAATAATTAAAACGAACAAGCGAGCGGCTTCTGGCCGGTCTTGCTGAGGGGTCTGCGAAGCTGTTCTCTTGTCCATAGAGCCCGAAGCGGGTCTGGTGGCTTCATCTCAGAATGTGCCTGGTTTTTCCTGCAGAATGCAGGCACTGGAGTGCTTTTTTGTCAAGGCTGTATGATGTGGCATATCGAATGTTTTGAGATACTTTATTGTCGGGGCGAAGGGGGCATTCGGGTGTGCTTTAAAAGAGTATTGCATTACCGGGACAAGCCCAGCGTCCCCCAGATGCGGGCAGGCCAGCCGTGTCCCCCCGTGCAGCAGGACACAAAGAACATTCAAAGAAAACCTCTTGGAGAGCTCCCTGGCCACGGATCTTTCCAGGGAAATAGCTATTGGTATTACTTCTGCAAGGCATTATTAGTACAATGGAGTGTGAAAATATTTTGATTCTTAAGTGTCAGGGCATGAAAGGAGTAAGGGCTGTTTTTATAACAGATGCAGTTTAGTGACTGTTCATCAGTATGGAATGAAGAAGCATGATTTATGAAGGTTTTGTTGTGGAAGAAATAATTTAATTCCTGTTGCTTCTCCAAAATGTTTATTTGTCCACCCTGAGCCTGTACACAGGATGGTCTGGAAACCGTCTCTGAGCTGACACTGCAGGCCAGCGATTGCCCCAGCACGGGCACTTGACCACTTTGAGGCGGAAAAGGAAAGGTGGAAGGAGCAGCTTAGGGTGGAGAGCTGCTGCACACAGAACAAAAACCAGAAAGCCGTGAACGCTGCTCCGAATCCTCCCTTCTCGTGGGAGCAGGGCCAAAGGGCTACTCAGTGGCTGGGAGGAATTGGAACACATTTGAAGGTGTCCCTTGGACTTGTGAGAATTGTAACCAGTGCCCTAGAGGGGATGGTACAATAGAAGCACAGGGAGGACTTCAGGGATCATGGAACAGGTTCACTCTGCTTACCAAAGAGGAAACTAAGGCAGAGAAGTGCCTTGCTCAAGGTCACAGTCATCACTTTCCCTGCCTCCCACCCCAGCTCTTGGCCCATAGACATATCCACACCTGAAGCCTCAGCAGAGATTTCCCATAGCTGGGTGGAACCAGGGTTGGGGTGACAGAATGAGGCTCTTTTAGGCAGTATACAGCTAGTGCAAACACCTTACTCTAACCTAGTACCTCCCGTCTCAGTCCTGCTCCTGCGAGTTCCAGCCCTGTGTGTCCAGAGGAGATGAGATCATTGTCAGGGGTCTCTTGGCTTTAGTCAACAAAGAGAGCCCATCTGATACTCGTGGATTCGTCTGTCATAAGACACAGCAGATAAGTGGTTTCCATCTCCTGAGTGCTTTTTGTGTGCCAGGTGTTGAATTTTATATACACGATCCAATCACGTTGTGAGTTAGGAATAGTTATCCCCATTTTACAGATGAGGAAACTAAGGCTTTGAGTTTAGGTTGGCTTGCTTCAGACTCTATGACATGCTTCTTTTCTGTGCCTGATGGCTTACCCATATGAATGTGGCCATCTGGGTGTACTGCAGAGGTTGTGGAGAATATAAGTGCTTCTTCTGGTAACTTTAAAATAAATAGTGAAGCTGTTTGCACTGCCCATCCCTAACCTTCTCTTCTTTGGAAGTCCTTTCCTGCTTCCCCTCTACCCCCAATACAAATATTCAACCTGGAGACATGAAATTAATAATATTTCCATTCTAGACCTGACATCATGGAAACAGAGACTTCATCCTTTCACTAGTTTGTATACTGGCTTCAGCCGCTGCCAGGCTCATAGACTAGGAACTAAGAAGTAAAGGGCACAGCCCCTGTGCTCCAGGATCCAGCTGGAAACACAGAGCAGTGAAGGAAGTACAAACCCTTGCACAGACCATTCCCGGACAGGAAAGGCAGGATTCCTTGTGGATGACCTCTTGGAGGTGACCCTATCTACTTCTTGAAGACTGTGAGGAACGATCTTAGTGGAGGGTGGCTTCCTGATGTAGCTAGGGTGTGTGTAGGGTGCCTGGGCGGTGCTGTTGATCCTGGGAAGAGGGTGCATTGCAGTTGCTTGGGCCGCGCTCCCAGTCCTGAGTATGGTATTTTCACCAGGAGATTTGGAAGATAGGAGAGCTTTGCTGAACACTGCCGTGGTGGTTGGTTCCCTTTCTGAGGAATAAGCAGTGCTAGTCAGAAAATGGCATGGCTTAGCTCTGTTTTGGACTTCCTACGTGAGGCAGCATTCCCATCCGTGGCTATCTGAAAGCTATCTCCTCCTTCAGCTGGCTTCTCTTGTTAACTTTTGTTCAACAGAGTCCACCTTCCAGGTGGTCCCCTTATTACAGTCTTTGGTTAAATCTCTATGTTGAATCGATTTCTTGTCTATTTCTATTTCATTCAGCATTTTGAATTTTTTTTTTTTTTTAAATTTACAAGTTTGGTCTTAACCATTGACTGTTGTGGAAACAACTTGTAATACTTTGGACTTACTTTTGAATGCATTGCTCTTAAGTGATTAGCCATCCACAATATAAAAACAAAGAATCATGCTCCGTTTCTTCACCTTATTCAGAGATAAGTTTTTAAAAAGTAATAGTTATTATGAAATAGATTGCTTTGTAGGGAATTTGGAAATTACTGAAAGGTACAGAAACCAGTCACCCATAATCTCACAACCTGTAGGTAACTCTAAGTAATTTTGTCGTTTTTTTGTTGTTAACATTAAAAAAAGAATTCAATTATATGCACAATTGTATTTACTACCGTTTCCACTCTACATTTAACTTAAGCATTTTCCCATTCATTAAATCTTATTTGGAAACAATTTTCTATACTAATGATTTATTCTTTTATTTCCATTTTTTGGGTTGCTGTAAGTAATGCTGATGAATAGCTACATAGAAAAGGCTTTGCTGGCCGGGTGCGCTGGCTCACGCCTGTAATCCCAGCACTTTGGGAAGCCGAGGTGGGCGGATCACCTGAGGTCAGGAGTTTGAGACCAGCCTTGCTAACATGGTGAAACCCCGCCTCTAATAAAAATACAAAAATGAGTCAGACGTGGTGGCACGCGCCTGTAATCCCAGCTACTCGGGAGGCTGAGGCAGGAGAATTGCTTGAACCAGGGAGGCAGAGGTTGCAGTGAGCCGAGATGGCGCCATTGCACTCCAGCCTGGGCGACAGAGCAAGACTCCGTCTCAAAAAAAAAAAAAAAAAAAAGGCTTTGTATATGTTTCTTTCTGTGTATATGTGTGTGTGTGTGTGTGTGTGTTTTCTTGAGTATACATTTGTGGAAGGGGTATTAGAGTGTGATTAAAATGTAAGGCCCACCAGGCTGGGTTTCTGCATGTTTTGTTCAAAATGCTGGGCCCCTAGTAGGTACTTAGTATGTGATTTTTGAATGAAGCAATTTTTGAAAGTTATAATGCTGACATAAGCCCTTGAAGCTTACGCAGGGGCCTTCCATTATCACTTGCATTGAGTATTCACTTCATCACTGGCATTGAATGTTACTTTAAAAGCCCTTGTTTAAATAAATTTGTAATACATTGTTTTAACCTGCACGGTTTTATTGCTTTAGAATTGAATATTTTTTATTTTGTATTTGTATTCTGTGAATTTTCTCTGTATTTTGATTTATTTACCTGTTGTGGCATAGATATGTATTTAAATCTTTATGTATTAGAAGGATAGCAACCATTTTTCCTTCTATTTGTTGCGTTTTCCCCCTTCCAAAGGAATTTCTTTTAAATTTTACATAATTTTGAAATGTAGAAGTTTTTGGTTATTTTGATTAGCAAGATCTGCCATTCGTTCTTTTAGTAATTTTTTTATTGCATTTATGCTTATGGTGTGTTAAATTTTTTTCTTAATGTGCTATTTTATTATTGGCCATTTCTAGGTGAATATTTATGCTTTGTGAGTGGTTTAGTATATGACAAACAAATACTTAAATGTTTCAAAAGTGTGGCCCCTAGGCCTCCTGCATCAACATCATTTGGGGATGTGGGGGTGCTTGTTAAGAATTTAGATGTCTAAGACTCACTCTTAGCCTCTAAATTAGACTCTTTGGTGGCAGTGCCTGGGAATCTTCCTTTTAACAAGTTCACAGCTCAGTTTTAGCCACTGAGCATTGGAACCACTGATCCAGATATGGTAACCCAGTAAAGTAACAGTATTTTGAAGATATAGTAGTCCTTCCTTATCTGCAAGGGATGTGGTCCAAGACCCCCAGTGGATGCCTGAAACTTTGGGTAGTACTGAACTCTGTATATACCGTGGTTTTTTCCTATATGTACATACCTGCAATAAAGTTTAATTAAAAAATGAGGCACAGTAAGATTAACAATAATAACAAAACAGAACAGTTCTAACAGTCTACTGTAATAAAACGTGAATATGCTGTATCTCAGAATATCTCAAAATATCTTCAGACTGCAGTTGTCCTCCGGTATCCGAAACCTTGGAGGAGGGGGACTACTGTATACCATTTAATATCTTGCAATTGTCTTTTCACTGTTAGAACAGCTAATTTAAAATCGTTATGTTGAGGCCAGGTGCAGTGTCTCATGCCTGTAATCCCAACACTTTGGGAGGCCGAGGCGGGTGGATCACCTGAGGTCAGGAGTTCGAGACCAGCCTCACCAACATGGTGAAACCCCGTCTTTACTAAAAATACAGAAATTAGCCAGGTGTGGTGGCAGGTGCCTGTAATCCCAGATACCTGGGAGGGTGAGGCAGGAGAATCGCTTGAACCCGGGAGGCAGAGGTTGCAGTGAGCTGAGATCGCGCCACTGCATTCCAGCCTGGGTGACAGAGCAAGACTCCGTCTCAAAATAAGATAAAATAAGATAAGGTAGAATAAAATAACCATTTTTTGTTACATATTTTTGCTTGGTTTAGTTTGGGTTGGGAGTGAAAGGGTGCAGAGGACTGCATTTTCAATGCTCACTCCTGCCCGTTTGGGAACAGCTGCTGCAGTGCTTGTCAGGAAGTGCCTCACTTAATTCTGAAAACAGAACCCAGCCAGGGAGTTGTTAAAAGTCACTAGGGACCTGGGAGCCACAGGTTTTCTATCAGTGCCCTGAATGATAGAGGCAGCTAATTACCGTCATTATAATTACACTAGGTTGATTTTCCCAGATAGGAAGACACTGTTCTAACTGATCTAATTTGTTTTCAAGTTGTGACCACCCACCTTTCATCTGGAGCTCACAATGATGTGATTTCTTTTTCTTGTTGTTAGGCAGCAGGATTTGTTAAAAGGTGAGTTAAAAAACCTGGGTGTGTGCATTTCTGCCTGTAACTTTGTGACTATGGACAAGTTACCTTGTCCTGGGTTTCCTCCTCGGTGTAAGAAAGGGTTATTGAGATTAGCGCTAATCTCATTAACCCTCTAGCTCCTTGTAGCTCATTTCTCCCTGTAGCTCCTACATATCAAGTCAACATCTTGGATGTCTTGGAATGCATTTATAAGCAGCATCTGTCCCTTTTCTGTTAGGTGTTGTGTCATTTCTCTTTGCCTGGTAGATGTTCTAGGCCCATGACCTGCTGAAGGCAGCTCACTCTCACCA
This sequence comes from Hylobates moloch, assembly GCF_009828535.3. Classification (NCBI taxonomy): domain Eukaryota; kingdom Metazoa; phylum Chordata; class Mammalia; order Primates; family Hylobatidae; genus Hylobates; species Hylobates moloch. Next base: position 220,034,953 of record NW_026652276.1, on the reverse strand, counting down.
TTGCAGATGGCTCTTCTTTTTAAAAACTCCCTTTATTCTTCCCTCTTGCATCCACACACTCAGGATACATACTTCGCTTTCTCTTATTCTTTCTCTTTGTCTCTTTCTTTATTCCGTCTCCTTTGTTAGCTTCAGGCAATTACTTCTCATTAGTGAAATTCTAATCTTGTGGTCCCCACACACTCAGCATCATCACTGCTTTGTAGCTTGTTAGAAAATGCAGAATCTTGGGGCCCACCCCCGACCTTCTGAATCAGAATCTGCATTTAACAAGATCCCCCTGGTGATTTTGCACGCACAATTGAAGTTTGGGAAGCAGTGAGCTAAGAGGTAAAGTGCCTCCTGTTCTAGCCTTCTGGGAATAGGTATTGTTGGAACACTGAAGGCTAAGTCAGCCTGGACTGACTCTGGAGCTATCTAAATCTCCAGGGACCTTGAGAGACACCTGCTTTTGGGACTGAGTCTGTGTGAATAGTGTGCAAGAGCCATATTTTATTTGACCAGGCAACTAGATTAGAATGGTCCCCTAGACCTGCTGTTTTCATTCATTGCGAGCATTTGACTGGTTGTAAAAACACTGAGATACAGGCTGGATGTGGTGGTTCACGCCTATAATCCCAGCATTTTGGGAGGCTGAGGCAGGCGGGTCACTTGAGGCCAGGAGTTCGAGACCAGCCTGGCCAACATGGTGAAATCTCGTCTCTACTAAAAACAAAAAAATAGCCGGGCATGGTAATGGGTGCCTGTAATCCCAGCTACTCAGGAGGCTGAGGCTTGAACCCTGGAGGCAAAGGTTGCAGTGAGCTGAGATCACACCGCTGCACTCCAGCCTGGGCAACAAAATGAGACTCTGTCTCCAAAAACAAAACCAAACCACTGAGATACTACCATAGCAGTTGGTAAATAGCTGCTTTACTGAATATTCCTTGCTCCCCACCCCCAAGTACCCTGAGCCTCCCTGCCCTCTTTCAGGACTCTTTTCCCAAGGACCACCGCCACCCTCCACCTCACCGAGAACCAGTGACTGAAAGGTTAATGCTCAGCACAGCAGGCGCCTCAAGGACTCTGCTCTAGTTTTTTGGCTAAAGACCATTCTGGCAGGTGTGAGGTGCTATCTCATTGTGGCTTTAATTTGCATTTCCCTAATGATTAGGGATGCTGAGCAATTTTTCTTTACCTGTTGACCATTTATGTGTCTCTTTTGAGAAATGTCTGTTCATATCCTTTGCCTGTAAAATTAGAAAGCTCCCTTTCCGACTGTCAGTGCTCATGCTCCACTGCTGTTAACTGTGTTGACTATCACCTGTACATTCATTCATTTTTTAAAAATCTATTCCAGATCCAGTACTTAGAAAAAAAGTTAGGCTGGGTGCGGTGGCTCATGCCTGTATTCCTAGCACTTTGGAAGCCCAAGGCGGGAGGATTGCTTGAGCTTAGGAGTTTAAGACCAGCCTGGGCAACATAGTGAGACCTTGTTTCTACAAAAAAAAAAAATACAAAAATTAGCTGGGCATGGTGGCATGCACCTGTGGTCTCAGCTACTCGGGAGGCCGAGACAGGAGGATTGCTTGAGCCCAGCAGGTTGAGGCTGCAGTGAGCTGGGATTGTGCCACTACACTGCAGCCTGGGTGACAGAGCAAGAACTTAAAACAAAAAAAAAGCTTGTTAAATGTTGCACTTGATGGTAGTTGAAGTCATAGATATGGAAGACCCTAGTGAGGGGGGAGCATGGAGAGTTAGTAGACAAGGCGGCCGAGGACAGAAACCCTGAAACCAGCATGAAGGAGAGGGGAAGACAAAGAGGAGCACACAAAGGAACTGACCATCATGACAAAATAGTGCTGTGAGAGCCAGGAGAGGAGAAGAGAGTTTTCCTCTAGGTAAGTGATCCAGCATGTCAGATGCTACTATACCAAACTGTTTCTTGAAGGATGGGATGAGGGCCAACTGATCGGAATCACCTGTTAAAAACCCGAACTCATGGTCAAGCCAGATCTACTGAAACAGGTGATGCCTGAGGATTTGTATTTCTGAAATGTTCCGCAAGCTGTTAGTGTTATTCTTAGGCCTGGTGAGGTTTGAGTTACTCCCTATAACTTAATGGTGGCAGGAGGGTTGGTGGAAGTTTTAAAAACGTGTTTTAGACTTGTGTCTGTAGGCTTCAAGAGTCAGTAAAAATACAGTGACTGGGCCGGGCGCGGTGGCTCATGCCTGTAATCCCAGCACTTTGGGAGGCCCAGGCAGGCAGATCACTTGAGGTTAGAAGTTTGAGACCAGCCTGGCCAACATGGTGAAACCCCGCCATTACTAAAAATACAAAAATTAGCCAGGCATGGTGGCGGGTGCCTGCAGTCCCAGCTATTCGGGGGGCTGAGGCAGGAGAATCACTTGAATCTGGGAGGCGGATGTTACAGTGAGCTGAGATTGCGCCACTTTACTCCAGCCTGGGTGACAGAGCGACACTCTATCTCAAAAACAAAACAAAACAAAAACAGTGGTTGAAAATTTAAGGAAGTAGAAGGAAGAACCTGATGGCTAATTTACCAAAAGTGAGGAAGTTTTCACCTGGGCAGGCAGGACCACCCTAAGAAGAGTTAGGAAGAAGTAATATTGGGAGAAGGAATCGGAGGGACTGGTGGAAGGTTGGGAGTGAAGTCCAAGGTAATGGGGGTATCTGTGGTGATGTTAGGGAACCCGCCATGTGATTTTTGTCCTCTAGCACTTGACGTTCCAGTGTGTCTGGCAAAGGGGAGCCATTGGCCCAAGTCAGTGATGGGGAATCACAGGGCAGGTGTGAAGAGCCAAAGGGGATTGAAGGAGTTGGCAAGAGGTGGTCTGGATGAGGTAGCATGGGGTCTAGGCTGGATGAGGTAGGGGGTGAACCATGGATGGAGCAGTGGGAAAGGGACTGGGAGGAGGGGGTGCAGCTGAGATCCCAGGGCAGGTGTTGGGAGAGAGGTGGGAGAGGGCGGGAGGGATTGGGGTGTCATTGTGCCGAGTTTCAGAAGTGGGTCATCTCTAGTTTTGGTCTTGGGTAATGAATAGGGTAGGGTGTAGTGGTGGGAATTAGTTGTTGAAGTGGAACATGGAGGAAGGCTTTGGGGTGAATAACTTCTGTGGATGTTGAACTTGCCTGGAGAGAGGAAGAAGGGACTGTGAGCCAGGCACCAGCCCCTCAGTGAGTGAAAGAAAGTTCCCAGAGGACTGTGCATGGGAGGGGAGGAAGTCTCTCGAATATAGCTGCTGTACCATTGCTGCCGCCACTGCCCTCTTTCAAGCTCCCATCCTCTTTTCTCCAGGTGACTGTCACGACCTCCACTTCTACTCTTGCTTCCTCCAATTCATCCTCCACCTTCAGCGGGAAGGGCCTGCTAGAAACAGGTCACGTCACTTCCTCCTTGCTTGACTGTCTGTAGTGGCCCCCATGGTTTTCATTACGCTCCACGTCTGAGTCAAAGCCTGTGTGCTCAGATAGCAGGTGTACAGGGCAGGAGTTGGGGGTCTAGGATGTGGGAAAATGGGCACAGAAGATGCAGAATATTCCGCATATTGGTACTGAAAGGGGCCAAGAAGATCTTTCCAGCAAGAGAAGGGAAGTAATGTGATTTGGAGGCTGAGTTTTGCCCTCTCGAGGTTGAGGTCCAGCTGCAAGACGGTTTCTCAACCCTAGGGGTGGGTTTTGTTGTGACAGATAGCCGCTGACTGAGTAGGACCCAGCCCCTCAGAGGGCCAGCTTCTGCAGCATGAAGGGTGCTGTGTGTGTGCAAGGAGTGAAATAACGTAGGAAGAGGGAGTGGTAAGGTGGAGGCCATCTGTGCAGGTGAGGGCTAGGAAGAAGCCAATCTGGGGTGGGGTTGGAAAGGGAGGCAGAGAGGGCAGGAGTGAAGGCTCCTGGGGGCTTGGAAGGGATGGGATCTAGGGCAAGAGTGGAGGGGTTCATTTGAGAGAGGAGGAAAACAGAAGGAGAAACAGGTGGCATGTCTGGGGACAGAGATGTATGGGGGAGTGCAGGTCTATTCGTGGAGGGTGGGAGGCGAGCAGATCTGGAGAGAGGACAGCAGCGTGGGGGGATCAGGAGCTTGAGCAAACACAAATGGCTTCCAGAGGAGAGCAAGAAGGGGTGAGTGAAAGAATTGCCAGGCAGTGGCAAGGGCCCAGTTGAAGTTGGAAGGCCAGTCTTGGTCGCAGTCCAGGCAGACACTCTGCTTGTCCCTCCAGCAGCCTGGGTGGCCCAGAACCTTGGAGGAAGATAGGCCGCAGCGGTCCCGGTGTGTTGTGTCGAGGGCAAGGCAGCTGGGAAGGCTTCTTGCTCCTCATGGTTTCCTGGTGGTTCCCAGTCCTTTGGAGTCACTTGGAAACTCTCCTTGTCACTTCTTTCTTCTTTGTTCTCTTGTTTGGGCCTGAGGAAGGAACCCTTCATCACTTACTGTTTTGGTTGCTAGGATTAATTGTGGAGCCAGACAGTCTGAAGAGCTGCTTTAAAACACTGGGTAAATACCGTTGGGGAGCTTTCGAAGGGGGAAGCCTCAAACATACAAAACAGATGATCTTATAGAGCCACCTTCCAGGGGAACTTGGGCAAAGCCCAGGAGACAGGTCTGAGCAGGTGGGAGGTTGCCAGGTCCTTGCTGCTCCAAGTGTGGTCCCCAGATCAGCAGCATCAGCATCACCTGGGAGCTTGTCAGAAACGCAGCATGTCGGACCCCACCCCGGACCTACTGCATTGACTTCTTGAAAGCATCTCCAGGTGACTTGTGTGCACACCAAAGCTTGAGAGGCTCAGAACTGTGCAGTTTCTCATTGAAGTTGGGTGTATTTCAAAGATTTTTGGTTATCTAATTAGTGGAGAGTCCATAGCTCATAAAAATGCAGCCCAGATCTCAAGCCGTCAGGCAAAACTGAGGGTAGGAGCATTAGCGGGTTCAGAGCTGAGCTGGTGCCTGGCTGGATGTGCTGCTCAGAGAACTGCCGCTGCCCTGAGCATGGTCACAAGCCTTTAGTCCAGTCCTGAGTTCCTGAGCTGGTGTTAGCAGGTGTTAGGGTGGTTGACTGTCAGGAATTACAAAAGCACTTGGAGATAGTTGAAGCAAAAGGGTGTCGAAGCTGAGACGGAGGCAGAAGCAACCCACATGTCTGTGGACAGATGAATGAATAAACAAACTGTGGTCTGGCAGGAAGTGGGGATGGTTAATAGGCACAAAAAAATAGAATGAATAAGTTGCCTTTATATAGGAAAGGAAAATTTTTAAAAAAGGAAAAGAGTTAAGAGTGAATAAGACCTAGTATTTGCTAGCACAACAGGGTGACTATAGTCAAAAATAATTTAGTTGCACATTTAACAACAGCTAGTATAGTTGGATTGTTTGTAACACAAAGGATAAATGCTTGGGGGGATGGACATAACGTTTACCTTGATGTGATTATTATGCATTACATTCCTGTATCAAAGCATCTCATGGGCTGGGCACAGTGGCTCACGCCTGTAATCCCAGCCCTTTGGAAGGCTGAGGTGGTCAGATCACCTGAGGTCAGGAGTTCGAGACAAGCCTGGCCAACACAGTGAAACCCTGTCTCTACTAAAAATACAAAAATTAGTCAGGCATGGTGGTGCAGGCCTGTAATCCCAGCTACTCGGGAGGCTGAGGCAGGAGCATTGCTTGATCCCGGGAGGCAGAGGTTGCAGTGAGCCGAGATCGCATTACTGCACTCCAGACTGGGAGACAGAGCAAGATTCCATCTCAAAAACAAACAAACAAAAAAAACAAAACTCATATAACCCATAAATCTATATACCAACTATGTACCCACAAAATTGAAAATAAATAAATTTTTAAAAATGTGGTCTAGCCATTCAGTGGAATATTATTCAGCCTTAAAAAGGAAGGAAATTCTGATACATGCTACAACATGGATGAACCTCAAAGACGTTATGCCAAGTGAGATGAGCCAGTCACGAAAAGACAAATACTGTAGGATTCCACTTATATGAGATCCCTAGAGTAGTCAAAGCCATAGAGACAGGAAGTAGAAGGATGGCAAGGGCCTGGGAGGAGGGGGGAATGGGAAGTTTTTGTTTAATGGGGACAGAGTTTCAGCTTTGCAAGATGAAAGAGTTCAGGCTATCAGTTGCACAGCAGTGTGAATGTACTCAATACTGTGGAACTGTACACTTAGAAATGGTTAAGATGGTCAATTTGGGGGAGCTAAATGGTAACTTATGAACACAGAAAGAGTCAACAGACACTGGAGCCTCCTTGAGTTGGATGGTGGGAGGAGGGAGAGGAGCAGAAAAGATAACTATTGGGTACTGGGCTTAATACTTGGGTGATGAAATAATATGTACAACAGACTCCTGTGACACCTGTTTACCTGTGTAACAAACCTGCACTTATACCCCAAACCTAAAATAAAGTTTAAAAAAAAGGATGCTAAAGAAAATAAGAAGAAGAAAATATTATTGGAGCACAAGGTTTTTTTTTTTTTTGAGGCGGAGTCTGGCTCTGTTGCCCAGGCTGGAGTGCAGTGGTGCGATCTCGGCTCACTGCAAGCTCTGCCTCCCGAGTTCATGCCGTTCTCCTGCCTCAGCCTCCCCAGTAGCTGGGACTACAGGCGCCCGCCACCATGCCTGCCTAATTTTTTTTTTTTTTTTTTGGTATTTTTAGTAGAGATGGGGTTTCACCGTGTTAGCCAGGATGGTCTCGATCTCTTGACCTTGTGATCCGCCCACCTCAGCCTCCCAAAGTGCTGGGATGACAGGCGTAAGCCACCACGCCCGGCCTTGGAGCACAAGGTTTTTAGCTTTTTATACTTTGGCTGTACTAGATGGATTGAAAAATAAAGCTCTGTTGACTATCTGACCTCTAGTTTGTTTCCTTTTAAAAACGTATATCGCTGCTGCAATGAATTGCCTTTAAATAAAAATTTCTGTTTAACACAAGATGGTAAATTTTATGTTATATTTTTAACCACAATTTTTAAAAAACTTTTATTTTTAGTTCTGGAATACATGTGCAGGACGTGCAGGTTTGTTACATAGGTAGACATGTGCCATGGGGGTTTGCTACACCTGTCAACCCATCATCTAGGTATTAAGCCCAGCATACATTAGCTCTTTTTCCTAATAATCTCCCTCCTCCCACCCCACCTACCGAGAGGGCCTGGTGTGTGTTGTTCCCTTTCCTGTGTCCGTGTGATCTCATTGTTTAGCTCCCGCTTATAAGTGAGAACATGCGGTCTTTGGTTTTCTGTTCTTGCATTAGTTTGCTGAGGATAATGGCTTCCAGCTTCATCCGTGCCCAGTGGAGTGGGAACCAGCCGGTAGGGAAGCAGGAGTGGACATTGCTCAATGCTGGGAGCCTCAGTGGTCTTGGTGCAGAGCAGGAGCATGTGACAGGTGCTTGCTTTGGGAACTGGCAGTGGAGGCAGGTGACAGGCTGGGATGGAGGGGCATCTGTGCAGGACAGCACAGGCCAGATCTGGATGGGAGTTGGGGGGTAAATCAGCCACTGGTGGCCAGGATAGTGGTCAGGATTGTTGCCCTTGGCTTTGTAGCACCAGCAGAGATCTCGGGGCCTCTCCACCTTGGAGCTGCTTCACCTTACCTCACCTCAGCATCCTTGCACTGTTGAGTGTTTTTTCTCCTGGACAGCTGTTTGATGGAGATGGGCTGGGAGACTGGGCTGGGGAAGGTGGCTCCAGGAATGGGTTGGAGTTTTCAGCCTGGGCCTGAAGAGAGTCTTAGGAATTTGAAAAATTAGTTAGTTTTCCTAGCCCCTAGAATTGGGCTTTTAAATATCTCAATGCCTTTTGAGAGTACAATATCTTTATTGGCTTTTTCCTGATTATAAAAACGATATGCATTCATTGCAATCATTTGTACTTGCTGTTCCCTCTGCCTAGAACTTTCTCATCTCAGATATGATCGACACAGTTGACGCCCCTTCCTTCAGGTCTCTGCTCAAATCTCCTGGGCCTTTCCTAACCTCCATGCAAAAAATTAGCAACCGCCTCCGTAATTCCTCTGCTCCTGCCTGCTTTTTCTCTCCATGACACTTATCATTGTCTTCTACATATTTGTCTGTGCATTCTGCCTTCCTTCACTGGACTGTAGGCCCCACCAGGGCTGACTTTGTGTCGTTCAGTGTCATTTGTCCATGTATTCCACAAATCTTTGAGTGCCTGCTCTGTGCAGGCACTGTGCTGGGCCCTTGGGGTACATCAGTGGACAAAGTTAATGATATCATGTGTTACTCCGTGGTAAGTGTCATGTGTAAATGCAGCAGATAAACAGCTTGGACTGATGAGTTGCAATTTTGATCTGGGTGTTTAGGGAGCCTCGTTGAAAATGGGGCTGGATTCATTCGCTCGGGCTGCCATAATAACGTACCACACGCTGAGTGGCTTACACAACAGAAGGTTATTGTCTCATAGTTCTGGAGTCCAAGATCAAGGTGTCAGCAGCACAGTGCTTCCTCCAAAGGTGCTAGAGAAGGATCTATTCCAGGCCTGTCTCCCAGCTTCTGGTGTCACGATGGTTAATATTGAGTGTCAACTCGATTGGATTGAAGGATGCAAAGTATTGATCCTGGGTGTGTCTGTGAGGGTGTTGCCAAAGGTGATTAACATTTGAGTCAGTGGGCTGGGAAAGGCAGACCCACCCTTAATCTGGGTGAGCACAATCTAATCAGCTGCCAGCATGGCTAGGATAAAAGCAAGCAGAAGAACATGAAAATACTAGACTGGCTTAGCCTCCCAGCCTACATCTTTCTCCCATGCTGGATGCATCCTGCTGTTGAACATTGAACTTCAAGTTCTTCATATTTGGGACTTGGACTGGCTTCCTTACTCCTCAGCTTGCAGTTGGCCTGTTGTGGGACCTTGTGATCGTGTGAATTTAATACTCCTTAGTAAACTCCTCTGTGTATATATATATAGCTATCCTATTAGTTCTGTCCCTCTAGAGAACCCTGACTAATACAGGTGGTTCCTGGCTCATGGCAGTGTGACTCCAGTCTTTACATGGCATTCCCTCTGTGTGTGTGTGTGTGTGTGTGTGTGTGTGTGCAAGTTTCCCCTTTTCATAAGGACCGTTGTATTGGATAGGGGCCCACCCTACTTCAGTATGACCTTATTTTAACTACATTTTTGATGACCCTGTTTCCACGTAAGGTCACATCCTGAGGTTCTAGGGTTAGGACTTCAACATGTGAATTTTGGGGGCACACAGTTCACCCCATAACAGTGATATTTAAACTAACATTTGAAAGAGGCAAGGGGGCAAGACAAGCAGGTATTGGGGGGAACGGTGTTCCCAGCAAACGATGTGGCCAGTGCAGAGGCCTTGAGGCAGGAGTGTGCCTGGTATTGGGGGAGGCAGAGGAGGCCTGTGCACCTAAAGCAGAGGGTGGAGGCGGGAGGTAGCAGGCACTCAGGTGCGAAGGGAGGTGGGTGCTAGGGGTGGAGGATCATAGAGGGTTTTGATCAGAGGGTGATGTGATGAGACAATGTAAAATTTCTTGCACATTGAATAAAGTCAGGTGGTACAAAGAAGGTGTAAATTAGAAAGCAAAAATCACCCCAAATCCTACCTGTCAGACAACTGCTATGACATTTTAGTATCTCTCCTTTCAGACTGTTTTCACATGTACAGGCGCATACACAGAAAGCAGTGGTATCATATTCTACATGTTGTTTGGCAGCTTGCTTTTTTTCGCTTCACACTTTATCACGGGATCTTTAGTTGTCAGGAAATACAGATCCACACCATGATTTTATTCGACACTGTGGATGTTCCACACTTCATTTATCTGGTTCTCTGTTGATGGGTGATTGTATTGTCTTCAGCTTTCAATGTTATAAGAAAACATTGCTGGGCGTGGTGGCTCACGCCTGTAATCCCAGCGCTGTGGGAGGCTGAGGTGAGCAGATTGCTTGAGCCCAGGAGTTCAAGACCAGCCTGGGCAACATGGCAAAACCCCATCTCCACAAAAAATACAAAAATTAGTCAGCCATGGTGGCACGCACCTGTAGTTTGAGAATACAATATCTTCATTGGCTTTTTCCTGATTATAAAAACGATATGCATTCATTGCAATCATTTGTACTTGCTGTTCCCTCTGCCTAGAACTTTCTCATCTCAGATATGATCGACACAGTTGACGCCCCTTCCTTCAGGTCTCTGCGCAAATCTCATGTTGTCAGGGAGGCCTTCCCTAACCCCGATGTAAAAAATTAGCAACTGCCTCCGTAATTCCTCTGCTCCTGCCTGCTGAAGGAGGCCGAAGAGGGAGGATCGCTTGAGCCCAGGACGTTAAGGCTGCAGTGAACCGAGATTGCACCACTGCACTTCAGCCTGGGCAGCAGAGCAAGACCCTGTCTCAAAAAAAAAAAGAAAAAGAAAAAGAAAAAAAACACTGCTATGAGCATCGTTGTGTATACATCTTTACACACTTTTCCAATTACTTTCTTAAGATAAATTCTCAGAAATAGATTTGCTGGACTAGGCAGTATGCACATATTAAATTTTGATGCATATTGCCAAATGGCTCTCTAGAAAGGCTGAAGCAATCCACATTCTCTCTAGCAATGCATCAGAGTGCCAGCTTGCTTCTCTCCTCCATAATACAGGCCGTTACCAGTCTTTTATTGTCTTTGCCCAACTCATAGGTAAAAAATATCTCCATTAAAGGTGCATTTCTCTGATGGTTCATTGGCATTTGGGCCTTTGAATGAGGTTCTCTTTGCACTTCTTTCTCTGGTCCTCTCCTGCAGCAGTCTCAGGGCCAAGCTGGGAATAATAATAATAGCCAACAATTACAGAGCGCGTGCTGTGTGCCCAACATTGTGTGAGGAGATGACACAGTGTCTCTTGTTTAATCCATGCAACAATTGTATGAGATAGGTACTGTAAGGATCCCCATTTTACAGATGAGGAAAATAAAGCTTAGAGAAGTTCATTGACTTGCTCAAGGTCACACAGCTAGCAAGAGTTTTTCCCACCCAGGGGGTGGGCATGTGCACCCCCAGCCGCGGTCTCCTCTGTTCTGGGTCTGGGTTAGAGAATGACTCTGTGGTCTCTCCCATTGAAGTGCCCACTCACAGGCTTTGCTTGCAGGGCAGAGTGAGCTCTGTGGACAGAGCCCCAGTCGGAGCACCTGTGGCCCCTGGCCAGCTCCCTGTCCCTGTTAGAAGCCCTGACTGTGAAGTCACACCCTGGCCTAGCCCATAGAAGATGCTCACCAAACATAGGTTAAGAGAAATGAATGAAGCAGGCTTTCAAAACCTACAGTGTTGTGTGGTGGTGCATTTTACTTTATTTCGGCAGATTAAACATTTTAACAATAAAAAAACTCAAAAAGTTAAAATTCCATGATGAGCCATATTCCATTTTCTCCACCAGTGAGGATAATATTTTTCTTAATACCGAGTGACATTTTCTTGCCTCATTTCCTCTTTTATCACGTCCTGGATCATTTCCTTGTGGTTTTGATACCATTTTTGCTTTGTGTTGACTGTGCTGTTTTTCTGTTGTTTGTTTCTGACAGCCAAGTGTGTGGTTGTCATACATCTTCTCCGTTAATTAAGTTAGTGTATACCACTGGTTTAAAATCAATTTCTTATTTACTTTGGAATTTTGGTGGGAGGAAGTCGATGCCTTAAAATAAGTACTTTGTTCAAAAACTAACCGGTACAGCCGGCTGTCCTACTTCGTTTGTTTTATATGCCCCTTGAGCCTCTTTGGTTCTTCATAAAACACACTGTATTAACGCCTTGAGTTCTTGCCTAGATCTGGTATAAAGTTTAACCTTCTGAATACTTCCCAGAAATCCTGAACCTGCAACTGTTCTGTTTTGTTCGTTGTAGTTTATATTGACTTTACTCATTGACAGCCTTCAGGTTCCTCTACTCCCTCTTCCAATTGTGTTCAGTTCCCCTGAGAGGAAAACAAGATATACCTGTAGAATGTGTACCCTGTCAGTCCGGGTAAACCAGCAGTGCTGTGGAAACAGTTTCCAAATCTCAGTGGCTTTCCACATGTGACTTCTGACTCCCACCGGCAGATCTTGCCCTTCGTCTCTCTCCTGCACCTTTTGCATCTTGTCTGGTTCTGGGAAGTGTGCTTGCCTGGGTCCTGTTTTTCGTTCTTCCATCTTTGTTTTGGGTTTGCCAGTGCCAGAAGGCATGCCTGCAGGCAGGCCAGTTGTGTGGTGGTTCCATGCCCACGTGTCTGCATGACTGAGCCAACGTTGATGGAGCACTCACTGCCATGTGCTGAGCACTGTGCTGGATGTTGGGATACTAAGAGAAATACGGCAGTCAGTCACAGCCCTCTAGCAACTCCGTGTACAAGGGGAAGTAGTTCTGTACGTAAATGACTATCCAGTGGCATGTGAAGTGCTATTGTAGAGGACTGCAGTGGTGATACAAAGAGGGCAGTCACTGTTGGTGGATGTAGGACCGCAGAACTGTGGGGGATGTTTGAAGATGGATATGAGATGGAACATTCTTTTAAAGCTAAAGGGGAGCCTCGTTTCGGTTATCTATTGCTGCATAACAAATCACCCCGAAACAGAATGGTTTAAAACAGTAATGGTTTATTATTTCTCATGATTCTGCGGGTCAGGAATTCGGACAGGTCTCGGATGGATAATTCTCCTGCTCCGTGAAACTCAGCTGGGGTCACTCACTTGGCTGTGTTCGGTTGGCTCCAGGGCTGGGCTGGAAGGCTGAGGCTGTTTCACCCCCCCTCCTACCTTCATGTTCCACCACATGCCCTCCCTCTCTCTTCCCAGGTGGCCAGCTTGGACTTCCTTATAGTAGGACTTCATATGGGGCCGCTGGCTTCTAAGGGGAATGAAGCAGGAGCTAGTGGCCCTCTTAAGATCAGGGGCTCAAAAGTTGTCTCTGCTGCATTCTGCTGGTCAGAGAAAATCACAAGACTAATCTACAAGGGGCAGGAGGAAATAGGGCTACCCACTGATGAGTGGTGAAATAGCCTAGACATTGACATTGATGGTGGTCGTCTTTGGAGATTAGCAGCTACCATAAGCACAAAATGGTTGAAGGTAATGGAGGGAAAAGATACAATTACTTGAGAAAGCTGTCAGAGAAGACTAGGATAAATGATAATAATAATAGACATAATAATAGGTAACTAAAATTGATGTGCACTTATGTCAGGCATTCTTCTAGGAAGTTGATATGTATTAATTGTATTAAGCCATGTAATCCTGATAACCCTATCCAGTACAATTATAAGGAGATGAAGCAACTCACCTCAGGTCACGTAGCTGATAATTGAGAGAGGAGAGATTCACACTCCATTGCATCCTTGCACGGGGAGAATGGCGCCTCTTCCACTGAGACAGGTGGGAAGGGGGAGTGATGGCTACAGGTTTAGGTGCATGCAGGTAAGGGGGCGGGAGGATGATGCTATTGAGGAAGTTGATGTCTGATAGCTTTTTTCTTTCTTTATTTCTTCCTTTCTTTTCTTTTTCCTTTCTTTTTTTTTTTTTCTTAAGAGACGGAGCCTCTATCTGTCACCTAGGCTGGAGTGCAATGGTGTGATCATCTCTCACTGCAGCCTTGAACCCCTGATATCAAGCAGTTCTCTTGCCTCAGCCTCCCAAAGTGCTGGGACTGCAGGCATGAGCCACTGTGCCTGGCCACGTTTTTCTTTTTGATAGTGGCATGGTCATCACTTAAATGAGATGGGGCAGGAGCAGGTCAGGTTCCATGAAAAAAGTAGTTTATAATTATAGTATCTGTGGATCACAGAAGAAGGAATAGAGCAGGAGGCTGTGAAAGGATTGTTGAGTGGGCCAGGCCTGGGGGAGGTGAGGACCTTTTGTGTACAGCAGCAGCCTCCCGTGGTCCCTGTGGGGGATGATAGCCTCGTGGCAGGGTAGGGAAAGCGCATCATGGGGCCGATCCCAAAGCAGCTCTCTCAGCCCACGGTAGGAGCCTAATAGATCTATTTTCTGCCCAGCTGCTGTGTTTGCCTCAGTCTCACAACACTTCCCCCAGCAGCTTTCAAAATGCAGCATTTCCGTCATAGACTTCAAAAGAAGAACGCCAAGATCTCCTGGCATGGAGCCCTCCTACGTACTTTGACCTTTAATTGGGTGCCTTCCAAGTCCAAACTTCAAGTCTTGAGACTGCTCCGAGGACAACAGGAGCAACTTAGAATGGGGTTTTAACCTCCCAGTGTGTGCCTAGAGGAGACCCCACTCTTTGGTGGGCAAGAGGATGTGGGCATTGACCGCCACCCAGATCCAAGTGAGGGACAGATGGCTCCTGCTCCTTGGCTGTGCTGTCCGATGGCCTGCAAGGGGCCCTTCTGTCAGAACTGCACAGGGAGAGGTTATGAGGGTATGGGGGAAAGACACATGTAGTGTCCCATTCATCTCTTTTCATGTCCCTTATTGTGTGGAGTTTGCAGTGCTTTTAGAATTTCCCAGCATTCTTATCATTTATGTTCGTGGAGACTTTGCTTCATAATAGTTTGATCTCTTTGGAAAATCCAGAAGACACCACCCTGTGTGTTTCTAGTCCTACAGGGCCTTAGAAAGTGTTTCTTGAGAAAAGCACGTGCAATATGGAGAGAGCAGCTTTACTCCCAGTGGCTGCAGATACACTTCTGTGAGGTGCCTGCCGTGGCAGACTGGGCTCCAGCCTGGGGTGCTAGGACGTTCAGCCCTTTGCTGGTGTTGGAAACACTTGCATGTATTTAAAACTTTTTTATTTTTGTGGCTGGGCACAGTGGCTCATGCCTGTAATCCTAGCACTTTGGGAGGCCGAGTCAGGTGGATCACCTGAGGTTAGGAGTTCGAGACCAGCCTGGCCAACATGGTGAAACCCCGTCTCTACTAAAAATACAAAAAATTAACCAGGCGTAGTGGCGGGTGCCTGTAATCCCAGCTACTTGGGAGGCTGAGGCAGGAGAATCGCTTGAACCTGGGAGGCAGAGGTTGCAGTGAGCTGAGATAGTGCCACTGCACTCCAGCCAGGATAATAGAGTGAGACACCATCTCAAAATAAATAAATAAATAAATAAATAAATAAATAAATAAATAAATAAAATTTATTTTTGTAGGGATGAGGTCTCACTATGTTGCCCAGGCTGGTCTCGAACTCCTGGCCTCAAGTGATCCTCCTGCCTCAGCCTCCCAAAGTGTTAGGATGACAGATGTAAGCCACCGTGCCCAGCCTTGTGTATATTTTTTGACACAGTATTTACACTATCTCCTCTGCCACAGAGCTCCAGGGCACAAATTCTGTTTCTCCTGGACCTCAGTGGCCCAGTCAGCCTTTGACCAACTGGAGTTGGGCTGTCACTCTGATTGCTGTTTGATTCACTCTATCTTGCAGTAATTTTTCGACACATTTCAGGGCTTGTTTGTGTTAAGGGACCAGTAGTCTATCTTTTGCTCTCCAGTCCTGGGAACTGACCTGATCCCACACGGGTGTGACATTTGGAATTGAAAATTGTTAGTCCTTGAGAGCACTGTTTAAAGAGGGGTCGGGTCTGATTAAGAGGCACAGTTGCTCTCTGATCCTCACAAATGAAGTTAGGTTGACACCTTTTGGCCCAGTAGTTCAGCTCTTAGGAATGTATCAAGTTACACCTCTTTGACAGTTAAATCTACATAAATGTATAATAAAGAGATTTGTGAATGGATCTTCTAATCCAGAAAAAAGTAATGCTTCTAACTTAATGTAAATTTAAATAAATAATAATTATGACCAAACTTTCCTGACATATTTCATGCTGAAATAATTGATAACCAACAGTCAGGGTTAAAAATGATCATAACAAAGATGACATTTTTCTCCATTCGTAAAATGTGGGTTAGGTTAATTGCAGGCTTTTTATGGGAAATAAACATAAAGACCCTTTGTCCTATGCAGGTTGGGCCTCTCTGCCATAACCCCCCACTCCCTTTTCCTAATGGTGGGAGCCCCGTTAGCGTCATCTTTTTATTCCACAATGTCCAGCACAATGTACTGCGTGAGAGATGGATGCATGAATATGTAGATAAATGGGACTTTCCCTAGTTGTGTATGGTTGTGATTTGTGGTGCTATTTAAGTCTTGATGTTTAGTTGATTGCCAAGAGGGAATGAATGAATATATAGCAGATTTTTAGAATTATATTAAGGTCATTTGGTTAAAAAAGGATGTATGAGAACTTTTGTCTCAGCACTTTGGGAGGCTGAGGCAGGTGGATTACTTGAAGTCAGGAGTTCGAGACCAGCTTGGCCAACATGGTGCAACTCCGTCTCTATTAAAAATATAAAAATTAGCCAGATGTGGTGGCGGGCACCTGCAATCCCAGCTACTCGGGGGGCTGAGGTAGGAGAATCACTTGAATTTGGGAGGCGGATGTTGCAGTGAGCCGAGATTGTGTCACTGCACTCCAGCCTGGGTGGCAGAGCGACACTCTATCTCAAAAACAAAACAAACAAGACAAAACAAAAAAAAACTTTTGGCCATAGTGCAAAAACAAATCTGTATATCTCGAATTGTGTAATTGGTACGTACCTGGACAGGAACAACTTCTGAATCATACTGGTTTGTTTGGATCATCTTGGATTGTTGCTGAGTGACCCTGAGGAAGTATTGTTGTCTACTGTTCGGAGTTGCTAGGAAGAAACCAGTCCTCTCTATACCAGGGAAGAAGAATAGCTGATGTGAGACAGTGGGATAGTAAAAAGCTAAACCAGGGGGAGAGAAAGAGATTTAAATGACAGTCCCAGGCAAGGCTGTCATCATGGGATGTAAGTGAGACTGTTAAGCTCCCGAGTCATAGAACTTTACAGCTGGGAAGTTATGTAAATATTCATATATATGTCAGTTTCCAGTTCTGTGGCCCTGACAAGATGCCTCAGGGCCTGCAGCTTGGGGATCCAGGCTGTAGGAGTTGAAGACTGTTCCTTTAGGGCATAGCCAACAGGATGAATTTCAGCCTTTTAATCATTCTGTTTGAGATTCATATTTTGGGGAGAGAGCCTGGGGCTTGGGATAGTTGCCCATCCCTTGGTCAGGAGAGAATGAGCATCCTGAGTGATGGTGGCACCTAGATCCGGTGCCATGGTGGAAGGAGTGTTCCCCAAGGCAAGACTGGGGTGGGGGTAGGTGCCAGGCAGGCTGAACCCACAGATGTCCCCTCTGGTGGCCCGCGCATGTGGGTCACATGCCCACTTGTGCTCAGCATACACACACAGGCACATGCATAATCATTAACGTGCATGTATCCAGAGGATGACAGTCGTGCAAAGACAAGGAAAGACAAATATGTATTCACAGATGTTGTCACAGGAAAATACAAAACATAGATGCATGAGTACAAGTGTATAGGTTAACAGCAATATATGCAGAGATGCACATACAAGGAAATGCATGAATACAGACACACTGACTCATGAGTATGCACCCATAGCGAAATGCACGGTTGCTTGGAGAGGAAGGAAGGCTGAGTAGAAGAAGTGGACAAAGAATAAGGGACAGTAGAGATAAGGAGGCAGCAGCAAGTGACCCTGGGACACCAGTTGGGTCTATAGATACATGTTTTCAGGAAAGTTGACTGGGTGCAGTGGCTCACGCCTCTAATCTCAGCGCTTTGGGAGGCTGAGAGGGGCAGATCACCTGAGGTCAGGAATTTGAGACAAGCTTGGCCAATGTGGTGAAACCCTGTCTCTACTAAAAATACAAAAATTAGCTGGGTGTCATGATGCGAACCTGTAGTCCCAGCTACTCGGGAGGCTGAGGCAGGAGAATTGCTCAAACCTGGGAGGCAGAGGTTGCAGTGGGCCGAGACCATGCCACTGCACTCCAGCCTGGGCCAAAGAGCAAGACTTCATCTCAAAAAAAAAAAAAAAAAAAGAAAGTAGTAGGCCAAAATTTAGGATTTGACTTTGGGTTTCTGTTTGTTCCCTTATTGCTGGGCCCTCAGCTCAGTTCCTTGCCAGTGTGTTCACTAAGTTCACTTGATTAGGACCGTGTGGTGCCTCACGTGGCAGTGTCTCTGGTTTGTTCAGTCTTCGTTTTTCTTGATCTGCAACAGCCTCCTCTCCCCTCTCCTGCCTCATTGCCTGCCTCTCCTGTTACCATATTGCTCTGGCAGTATGGTCATTCCCCATATGGGGAACTGTGTTGAACTGTTTTATGCCCCTGTGCCTTTGCACATGCTGTTCTTTCTGCGTGGAATGCACTTCTTTTCCTCATTTGCTTGATTCTGTACCTCCCTCAGGAAGACTTCCAGAAATCCCAGAATGGTTTGGATGCTCATTGTCCCTATTGTAACTCCGACCACTGTGTTATGATTGTTCCTAACTAGCTTTTTGAGGACAGAGATTGTACCTTATTCACTCTTAAAGCGCCCCCGTACCTAGCACTGGGCCTGGCAGAGAGTAGGCCCTCAATAAATATTTGTTGAATCATTAAGTGGGTGGGTATAGGAAGGAATGCTTCTATGAGTTAACAATTAAATAGGTAAATGATCATATGAACGATTGAGTAGACCAGAATTAATAGCGACTTGGTGTATTTGTCCGTTTTCACAGTGCTGATAAAGACATATCTGAGACTGGGTAATTTATAAAGAGAAAGAGGTTTAATGGACTCACAGTTCCATGTGGCTGGGGAGGCATCACAATCATGGCAGAAGGTGAGAGGCACGTCTTACATGGTGGCAGACAAGAGAGAATGAGAGCCAAGCGAAAGGGGTTTCCCCTTATAAAACCATCAGATCTCGTGAGACTTATTCACCACCACGAGAATAGTATGGAGGAAACCACCCCCACGATTCAATTATCTCCCACCAGATCCCTCCCACAATACATGGGAATTATGGGAGCTACAGTTCAAGATGAGATTTGGGTGGGACACAGCCGAACCATATCACTTGGTGAATTCGGTACTGTGGCTTCTCCCGGGATTTGTAAGCTGCTTCATAAAGCTGGGCTTCTCTTTATCTTTCTCTTCCCCTTAGCTGCTTTCTCCTCCTGAATCCTAACTCAGAATGCCTTTTCACACCTTCCTTCCTTTCTTGAAGATCACCTGGAACTACATCTTCATCCCAGACCTGTTCCATGAACTAAATCCCTGTGGGTGATTAGCTGTCATTTTAAACCCAGTGCCGACTTTGGGAGGCTGAGGTGGGCGCATCGCTTGAGGTTGGGAGTTCAAGACCAGCCTGGCCAACATAGTGAAAACCCATCTCTACTAAAAATACAAAAATTAGCTCAGCATGGTGGTGCACACCTGTAGTCCCACCTACTTGGGAGGCTGAGACAGGAGAATTGCCTCAACTCAGGAGGCGGAGGTTGCAGTGAGCCGAGATCGCACCACTGCACTCCAGCCTGGGTGACAGAGCAAGACTCCGTCTCAAAACCCCACCCCCGCAAAAACAAAAAACCGTCAGTGCTGTCAGTGCCTGAGTTCCCTGTATGGTGGTTCCTTCTCTGTTGGGATAAAAAAAAGTTTGTCTCTGATTATAAATGGTCCTCATTTGTAGGTACTTTGGAAAGTACAGAAGTATATTTAGTAGAAAATAATCATCTTTATTTCTGCCACCTAACAATAACTATTATATAAACAGTTTGATATGCATCTTCCTAGTGTTTCAAAATATGTATACGAGACTTTACTTTTTTCATAAAATGGGATCATGCTATGTATACAATTTGCATCTTGCAGTTTTCATCGTATTGTAAACAGTTTCATGCCATGATATACTTTCACCCTGCTGTGCCATCATCACCACCATCCATCTCCACGACACTTTTCATCCTGCAAAATAGAACCTCTGTACCCGTCAAGCAACTCCTCATTTCCCCTCTCCCCTATCCCCTGGCAGCCACCCTTCTACTTTCTGTCTCTATGAATTTGACTCCTCTAGGTACCTCCCATAAATGGAATCATCTAGTATTTATTTTTGTTCCTTCGCATAATGACCTCAAGCTTCACCTGTGTTGTAGCTTGTGTCGGAATTTCCTTCCTTTTTGAGGCTGAGTGATATTCCATTGTGTGTTTGTGCCACCGTTTATTTATTCATTTGTCAGCCAGTGGACAGTTGGTGAGTTGCTTCTGCCTTTTGGCTATTGTGAATTACGGTGATTTATTTTTTCACTTCTGTTTTTAATACCAGACTGTGGACAGTGGGGGTCAGGGACAGTGTTTGACTCACCTCAGTTTCCTCGAAATCTAGTGGTGTCTCTGGCACATAGTAGGACACCGATCGGTGTTTGAATGAAGACATGGCAGAGCCAGTAGAGGGTGCTTCAGAGGAGGGGTGTGTGTCGGGGGACTTAATCCGAGGCCTGCTGCTCTGTGTGGTGCCAGCAGCCTCTTGGGCGGTGTGGCTTGCTTGCCCCAGGACATTACTGTCTCCCTGTCCCCCTTATCCTCAGCCCCTGGGTCGCCTTTCCAGATGCCCCTCACATCTGCTGCTTTTCTTTCCCTGCCTTCTCTTTGGTCCGCCCCACCTGATCTGAGATCATTCAGTTTCTTCTGCAGTACGGGAATCTTCCTGCAGTTCCTGCACAAGCACCCTTCTCTGGAAGCTTCAGTCGCTCTGCATGGGCCAGTTACCTCCCCAGGAGTGGCAGAGGCTTCCGTGAGCCCGGAGGGTGGTCTGAGACAACGTCCAGAGGGGTGATCCAAGTGGAAAACTGCCTATGGCATTGTTGTGGGGGGGGTGCCACGGAGGCAGAGGAATTACCTGACAGACAAGGAGGAGGAACCAGACCATTTTTGGCCAGAGAACAGGAGCCTGAGGAGTTCTCCCAGTCTATCGTAGAGAGCCTGCGCTTTGGCAGGGGGTGGCTGATAGGGATGCCAGCTTGTTCGATAAAATCCACACTGCTTAGTTTGGCAGTTCAGGTCTTCTGTAGTCTAACCCCAGTACCCACCCATTCTCCATCGTGTGCCTGCAGGAATGGCCCACATTATGATTTAGCCATGTCCCGTGAGGCCTTCTGTTCTTTCTTTAATATCTTACCCACGCTCTTTTCCCCAAAGGGAGTGCCTTCCCAGGTTCCCCAATTTTCTAAATTCTGGCCATCTTCAGAGCAAAGTTTAGCTCTTATTTTTACCAATAGAATTAAATTGCATGAATGCACTCTGCTTCATATTCTTTTAGCAATTTCTGTCTACCATCGTATATTTATTTGCTGTTGTTAGAAGCCAATTTTTATTATTAATCTAACTTTTTGTGCATATATCCTTTCTCCTTAAATAGCTTACTAGCCCCTTGCTAGCATTTTGCACATAGAAATATGACTGTTGATTACTAAACATAATATTTCATTGAAACTAAGATGCCATCAATAGTGTGATGCACCATTTATTTTCTGTACCTCTGAGAAAGATCATGAAGAAAAAATACTTCCATTTAAACCGTATGCACCAATAACTAGATTCACCCTGATTTCAGATATCTTAAAATGTGAAAGAACAGGTCTTAGAATGGATGAATCACAATAGATATGAAACAAGTGTTTGTTTATTTTATTGTGTATATATTTGTATTGTATGGAAGATAGATGAGAAAATTTATAAACATGGCAAGAAAAGGCCTTAACATTTTATTACTTAAACATTCCCAATTAAATTCTTGTTGAGTCTCTGCTTGGGAATATGGATCACATAGCTTTTGATTTCAGCACATTTACTTGTAGTATATGTTCTTTCTTTAGGAAGCTTCCCTCATTTTATTTCACCTGTTTTCTTTCATATTTTGTTTTTTCACTGTAGATTTAACCTTTTTTGTGTACTTTTTTTTTTTTTTTGGCAGTGTTTTATATAGGAGGGATGACTCTTCTTAAAAATGTATCTTTTTATAATTGCTTATTTTTATCATTGCTTTTTCCTATTATTACTGTGCTTGAAAAGAAAAGTAGAGATGAAGCTGCACTTATTTATTATTTATCTTGTTTTTGTTTTTGTTTTTGAGACAGAGTCTTGCTCTGTCATCTAGGCCGAAGTGCAGTGGTGTGATTTCAGTTCACTGCAGCCTCCACCTCCTGGGTTCAAGTGATTCTTGTGCCTCAGCCTCCTGAGTAGCTTGGACTACAGGTGTGCACCACCACGCCCAGCTAATTTTTGTATTTTTAGTAGAGACGAGGTTTTACCATGTTGGCCAGGCTGGTCTTGAACTTCTGGCCTCAGGTGATCCACCTGCCTTGGCCTCCAATTACAGGCTGGGATTACAGGCATGAGCCACCGTGCCCAGCTACAGCTGCTTTTAAAATGGGTGATTCAGAACAGACTTTTGAAGCAACAAAATTTGATCACTTCTCATCTTAAAAGAGAGCTGACTCATTTGTCCTTACGGATGAATCCATCACTTGGTGATAGGAGAATGGTGATAGGAGAATATTCTGAATATTCGGTCTAGACTCACTTGCTCCTTATTTGCCTCCAGGCCTCTCTTTGCCGGGCTTTCTCCTTATTGGTTGTTATTTACCAAGGGTTTCCACTCATTAGGGGTGGTGATGCTTATTTTAAAGGTCTTCTAGAACCTTCTAGATAGAACGCCTCCTCAGGATCTGAAAATCTCAAGATATCACAAAGTAACAAGTGATCAGAGCCAGAGCTAGTGTCTCCAATGCCAAGTACAAATTTCAATGCATGAAAAATACATTTTTAGAGTTGAGTATGCAACTTTTGTTAAAGAGGCCTCATTAGGCGGTTATTGTATTAGCAGCTGGTTGGAACTTCAGGCCCTGGGAATTCACAAAAGCCCTTCACAGCTCCTACTGCGTAGAGATGAGTGACCTTTATGAACACCATTTGATATGCAGAGTCCTCACTTTATTCCTGGGAACTACATTTTTCCTAATTTTTACTGTCTGAGAAGAACAGGAACAAGAAAACATGTTTGTTTGTGCTCTTAAACCCATTTCCCCTTAGGGTTCCTGATTATTAGAATACTGGTCTCTTGCCTTAGCCTGATTTCTTTGATGTGCCTCATCTTGTTTAGATCCAGAATCCTGGATTCTTATTTTTCTAGGCCATGTTATTAATAATTACACGAACAGCTGGCATTGTTTTTGAAAGCTTTGCCACATGTCAGTCCAGTGGCTCTTGACCTTGTGCAGATTATAATCACCTGGGAAGTTTTGAAATTCCAGACCATACTCAGCCACATTGAGTCAGAACCTCTGAGGGTGGATCCAGGCATGGGTAAAGTGCCGGGGGCTCTGACCTGCGGCTAGCGTTAGTGCCTTCCGTGTGTTCACCCGTGCAGTCCACGTAACCACCCTGTGTGTTCTTTTCCTCATTTTATAGACGGAATCACTAAGGACGGGATTGGTTAACCTAGCATTCATGGAGATTCCAATCCAGATCGCTTGATTCCAGAGGTGATTCTTTTAGTATTTCTTTAATTAATGCACTGGAGCCAGACTATTTGGTTAAAACCAAGCAGTTGCATTCCATAGTATTTATAAAGGTAACTCTTCAATGGTCATTTATGAAGTGCTTTTAAATTCCTGGCTGTTGCCTAGACATCTGTATTATGTTCTTTTCTTGTATAGTTTTCTCATCATGATGTATAGAATTTCTGTTGGTTCAAGAATATTTGCCCCATTAGCATTTTTATGAACTCAGATTTTCCCTGAATGATCTTAGAGGAGTGACTGGTTAAGTTTTGGGTACTTTATAAAAATCTGTGCTCATTTAAAATCACTAGTTTTGTGGGGAAAGCCGGTGTCATCATCTGACACGTGGGTTTATACCTTAAGCTAGCATGATCGGGGAGCAGCTCACTGAACTGCAGAGACAGACATAGGCAGTGTGTGCAGACCGTTCAGAGAGAACGTGTGGGGAGAGGATGGCAACTGTGCACTCAAGGAAATGCCCAGGGAAGGGAAGGGAAAAGAAATAGTGGCAGGGTGGCGGCAGGGTCAAGGAGAAACTGTGCTAGGGAGAGAGGACCACTGATGTTCGAAGGTGAGAGAGAAGATCTAAAGAAGTGGGAGCGGCGAAGACGCGGGTGGAGGGAAGCGTCCGTGAACCCTGCATCCTGTGATGCCCTGTCTGGGATTCAGGTTCCTTCAGAGGGAGGGTGCGGCTGGGCATGGTGGCTCATGCCTGTAATCCAAGCGCTTTGGGAGGCTGAGGCAGGAGAATCGCTTGACCCCGGGAGGCGGAGGTTGCAGTGAGCCGAGATCGCACCACTGCATTCCAGCCTGGGCGACAGAGTAAGACTCTGTCTCAAAACAAAGAAACCAGAAGAGAGGGTGCATTGGATGGGGAGTGTTAGGGCGGGCCTGACCTTGGGGATGAAGGAGTAGGTAGGGAGGTAACTGGTGACAGCTGGGCCGAGGTGAGGGCGAGGTGGTCGGGGATCTCATGTGACATGATGCTGATAACCTCCGCAGGGTAGAGAGAGCGTCTGATGAAAGTGTGGCGAGGTGGTCAGGGACCTCATGTGACATGATGCTGATAACCTCAGCAGGGTAGAGGGAGCATCTGATGAAAGGTTTCAGCCCCCGGGGAGGTCCAGAGTCCTGGAGCCACAGTGAGGTGGGAACCCCCATACCAAGACATACGTGCAGGATTGGGCCAGACCTGGCAGGCCTCGGCCGCCTTTGCTGTCAGTGGTGCCTGGGAGCCGTGCCTGGGAGCAGCATGGAAGATGCGTCCCTTTTGCAGCAAACCGAACTTATATGAGGGTTGCCCTGAGCATGGAAGATAAATCTGAAGTGATTATTCTTGTACCAAATAGTCTTTAAATGACAAGAGTCCCCTAAACCACCTTAATAGAATTTGTATTCCAGAGGTGGGTTTCCACATAGCTCTTCAGGAATTCATCTCCCTGCACGCTTAAATGAAGGCTCTCAACTCCTTCTCCTTTCTTGAAACACAAGGAAGGCTGGAAGGGAAATTAGTCAGGCTTTCCTTTTCTGAGCAGCTTAGTTGAGTGGCTTTCAAACTTTGTTAGGGGGATCTGTTAGATGTGTGTTTGCAAATTTGATAGATATTTAGTTTTTGAAATTTTATATATATTCTGAAATTTTTTACAATTATAGTAAAAGATGTAATGTATTAATATATGAGTATTCATAAGTATACAATGAATTTTCACAAACTGAATGGCTGTATAACAACACCAATATCAAGAAACAGAACATGACCTGCCCCTCAGAAGCTCTCACGTCCCCTTCCAGTTACTACCATCCCCAGCTGAAATATTAAATCAGCATACGCAGTCCTGCCATACACACATTTTAACACAATGGAGACCACGAAGTGTTAGCTCGTGGTGCTGGGATAACTCGTTCCTGTGCAGATCTGAAATAAGGTGGCCTCAGCCATCTCCTTGAAAATTTGGCACCGACTAGGAAGATTGTGGGGCTTGGCACCGACCTGAAGTCAGGTGTATTCACTGCTCTCATGACATTGCGTGAACTGCCCCTGGCCCCTGCTGGGGTTGGCTCAGATGTATCGGAGTGTGAGACCCACCTGTGGGTCTCCGAGAGTCTGGCGTGTCATAGGCAGTCCTGGGTTCTGTCGTAGGTCCTCAGCGCTCCTGGGGTCTGCAGTCATGCGAAGCCACACTACTGTTTGGTGACTTCAGGAATTTTTTAACCTTGAGGCAAACATTTCCTGGTACTCTCCTGTTAAGCTTGAGCCAGATTGGACTTCTGTTCACTCAGGTGGTTGGTGCTTGAATACTGGTTTAGGTGTTTGTGGAGTCCTGCAGGCTGGCATTGGAACCCCGTCTCTTCATTAGCTGTATGCCGAGAGACAGCAGAATAGGCTTTCGGTCTCCACAGTTGGATGTGGGAAGAAAACACTAGAACTTCCATTTACTTAAAAAAAGTACTGATTTTTTATTTAAAAATAAAAATTAAATTTTACTAATACCTAATATGTGGGTCGATCGTGACATCACTTGGTCTATATGACAGAACGTTTTGTGTCACATATGAAGAGTAAAGTGTCCTGAGGACAGACAAATCCCATGACATGGAGGGGTTGATGGTGAGTTTGTCACTTTTTTATCTTTCAGTGACTTGGGGTAGATGAGGGTACTGACTACTCTGTTAAGTGAATTTTCAAATTATAGAAATAATTCCAGGTTTTATATAAACAAATTTTCCCTTAGTGGACAAATGGCTCAAAACAATTTTTTTCGAGAGAGTGGAGACTTGTAGATTAGAGATAGTTTAACAGTGCAAACACAAGCAGGTAAGAAATGACAGAGCTGTTACTCCTAGTATGAGCTCTTTGTCAACCTCATGACCCCATAAAAACAGTATAAACCCTGGCCGGGCACGGTGGCTCATGCCTGTAATCCCAGCACTTTGGGAGGCCGAGGTGGGTGGATCACCTGAGGTCAGGAGTTTGAGACCAGCCCTGACCAACATGGAGAAATTCCGTCTCTACTAAAAATACAAAAAATTAGCCAGGCATGGTGGCACATGCCTGTCATCCCAGCTACTCGGGAGGCTGAGGCCGGAGAATCACTTGAACCCAGGAGGCAGAGATTGCAGTGAGCTGAGATTGCGCCATTGCACTCCAGCCTGGGCAATGAGAGCGAAACTCCCATCTCAAAAAAAAAAAAAAAAAAAAAACCAAAAAAACAGAAAACAAAAAAAATAAAAAAACAGTATAAACCCCATAAACCACTGCACTGTCATGGAACAATGACTCTTTTGCTTGGCTATAGGGAGAGGTCAACCTCATTACCCCATAAAAACAGTGACAGTATCTATTGGTTTGCAAGGGCTGCGTAACAAGGTACCACAGACTGGGTGGCTTAAATGACAGAAGTTTACTCTCACGGTTTTGGAGCCCAGAAGT
The DNA here is from genome assembly GCF_009828535.3 of Hylobates moloch. Lineage (NCBI taxonomy): Eukaryota > Metazoa > Chordata > Mammalia > Primates > Hylobatidae > Hylobates > Hylobates moloch. Next base: position 220,008,139 of record NW_026652276.1, on the reverse strand, counting down.
CCAAAATCAAGGTGCTGGCAGGGCCACGCTCCCTCTGATGGCTCCAGGGAGGATTCTTTCCTGCCTCTTCTGTTTGTCTGGCTGGCCTGGGCATTTGCTGGCAGGCCCAGGCACTCCTTGGCCTGTAGCTGCCTCACCCCAGCCACATGGCTGTCTTCGTCCTGTGTGTTCACACCATCTTCCCTCCATGTGTGTCTGTCTCTGTGTCCTAATTCCCCCATTTTCATGAGGACACTGGCCGTGTCGGATTAGGACCCACCACAGTGACCTCACTTTACCTTGATTGCTTATAGTAAGGCCCTATTTCCAAGTAAGGTCACATTCTGAGATATTGGGGGTTAGGACTCCAAAATATCTTTTTTGGCGTACACAGTTCCTCCCATGAGATTAATCGGATGTGATAAGGAGCTGGTCCCTGAGGCCGGGTGCAGTGGCTCACACCTGTAATCTCAGTAGTTTGGGAGGCCGAGGCCGGTGGATTGCTGGAGTCCAGGAGTTTGAGACCAGCCTGGGCAACGTGGTGAAACCCTGTCTCTACAAAAAATACAAAAATTAGCTTGGCTTCGTGGCGCATGCCTATAGTCCCAGCTACCTGGGAGGCTGAGGTGGGAGGATTGCTTGAGCCCAGGAGGCAGAGTTTGCAGTGAGCTGAGATGGTGCCACTATACTGCAGCCTGGGCAACAGAGTGAGACCCTGTCTCAAAAAAAACAAAAAAGTTGGCCCCTGAATATTGAGATTCAGTTGCATCAAAATGACTGGAAGTGTAGTTTACATCTACAGTTATTATCAAGGAATCTCAGAAAAGTTTGGTTTTGCCTTCAGATGTTAGCAAGTATAATTATGAGGTTAGTCATTGCATGTTTTCTTCATTCTTTTAAAACTTGGTATTGTATATGTTTTGTAAGATTCTTCATATGAAAACAAGAGTCTGTGTGCATAATTTTAAAACAAAGTATATATGTGAAGGTGTGCTTGGGAATTTTTTTATTAATGGAGTGTGGACCCAGGCAGTGTGAGACCACCCCCTGGGCTGGCTGCTTGGTGGGGTCAGGTGCATACAAACCCCAGCTCCACGTCTTACTAACATTCAGCGTTTTCGGGTTTTTCAACCTCTGTAGCTTCCGTTTCCTCATTTGTAAAGTGGGTGGCTGGGGAAATTAAGTGATGTACTTATGTAATTTCCTTCTGGGAGAAGGTGCTTCTCCCAGAATTTGGCATATAGTAGGCATTCAGTACATAGAAGCCATCATGGATGCTAGTAAGTTAACTTGTTTTCCATGGTAGTTTATTTTATTAACGTTTCATCTTGGGTCATCTGGTCAACATGGAGCTGCAAATTACCCAAGAAACTCAGCTGCTCAACTGGATGAACAGTGGTTCTATACTAATGGACTTAAAATGGAAGGGAGCTAGAGTTTACTTATTATCCTGCTTGGTGAGAACATGGAGGTAGATAAAATCCCAGTGAATGCTCTACTGTGGTTTTTCTGCACCCGTTGGCAGTGGGGGCTGCTGGGAGACCAGGGGTTGTTTACCTGCTCCCGTCAGCCTGTCTCCCCAGGCCACGCAGTAAAGCTGCAGTGAGTCTCAGACGGTTTTCAGTTGGGCAGTCTCACCTGCAGAGGCGCTGGGCAATGCCTGCGAGCATTTGTTGTTGTCATCATAGTTTGAGGAGAGGCATTACAGACGGGGGTGGGGTCAGGGATTCCAAAGAACTGGGGGTCTCTATAGAGATGCCTCTGTCACCCAGGCTGGAGTCCAGTGGCGTGATCTCGGCTCACTGCAACTTCTGCCTCCAGAGTTTAAGTGATCCTCTCACCTCAGCCTCCTGAGTAGCTGAGACTACAGGCGCACACCACTTCACCAGGCTAATTTTTGTATTTTTGGTAGAGACGGGGTTTCGCCATAGTGCTCAGGCTGGTCTTGAACTCCTGGGCTCAAGTGATCCGCCTGCCTTAGCCTCCCAAAGTGCTGGGATTACAGGCATGAGCCACCGTGCCCGGCCTGGCCTTTTAAAAAAAAATTCTGTTTTAGAATATCTTTAGTCTGTGAGACTTTTCCTCCTCTCCGCATAGCCAAGCGAAAGAAAGAATAATTGTACCACGACAGTAGAGTGGTTTAAATTTTCACTGAAGATGCCCTGTGTTTCTTATCTAAATAGGGTCAGTAATCAAGAGTCTTTTTCTCTTAAAGGCCACTGGTTCCTCTGCAGAAATCAACTAAGGCTTACATACAAGCAGAAAACAATGTTTTAAAGAGAAAACTATAACCAGTGTTTAAAAGCAGAGAATAACAAGCCTCACTCAGTAAATGTAACAATGAACGTAATATATTATGTGACTTCATATTATTATGATATGTTAAACCAGTTAAGGAGAAAAGGGAGCAGATGAGAGGCAGTAAGAACATAGGACTGGGGAGAGGCAGGCAAAGGGTGGAGAGACCTTAGGGGTGGGGAAAGAGGGAGGGGAGGAGAGAAGGGGAAGGGGAACTTGTAAGCTTAGTTGAGAGAACCCTCTTGAACATACTGCTTTTCAAGCTTCCTGTTGGCCTCAGTTGTGGAAATTCTATTTTTTTTTTGACAGGGGTACTCATCCTGTTACTCAGGCTGGAGCGCAGTGGCACAATCATGGCACATTGCAGCCTTGAACTCCTGGGCTCAAGCCATCCTCCTGCCTCAGCCTCCAAACCACTGGGATTACAGGCGTGAGCCACTATGCCCAGCCATTGTGGATATATTTTTAAAATCACCACATCATATGAAAAAAAACCAATCTTTTATAATCTACTTTTAAAGTGGTCTGTATTAAAGGATGATTTTAATATGCGTATAAAAAAAGTGTTAGCATTCTGGTTTTAAAGTACAGGTGGTCAGAAGTCACAGTCTTGGGCAGGATGGCACAAGTGACTTCGTGCTTTAAATACATAAAATTGATATATGAAATATGAGTACAGAGAGCCAAACAGTCTCAACTCAAAAGCAAATAATCACCTGTGTGGACCAGAAGTGGTATAGAGCTGCAAAGTACTTAGTGGGGTCAAGGTCAGCTTCTGCCAGGTGAGGGGCTTGGTTTGCAAAGTGCAGCTGAGAGCTGAACACAGCAGATGCTAACAGCCCAGAGGTAGTACTTAGACAACAGCTGTCAGCATGCCTGGATTGGAGCGTTAGTAAGGAGGTGATTAACACACTCCTTTCAAGAAGCTCTGAGAACTGCCTGGAAGGATGGGGATGAGATGTCTTAGACAGTGGCTGGCGCTAAGGCACCTGGGGTGAGTGTTAAAATGTGCATTCCTGGGCCCCACCCCCTCAGAGAGTCGGGGGAAAGGCCTGGAGATCCATTTTTAAAAAAGATCCCCCGGACTCCTCTGTGAGAGACACTATACTGGTAGAAAATAAGTGAACTTTAGAAAAATAATAGCTTCCCACGTTAAACTGGGATAAGGGTATTTAACTGGACCTAGGAGGTTTTTGTATTTGACCCTTCAATTGACTGCCTTAAATTATTTTTTGGTAAAATATGCATAACATAAAATTTACAATTTTAGCCCTTTCAAAGTGTTCAATTCAGTGACAGTAAGTACATCCACAGTAGTGTGCAGCCACAGGACTGGCTGGACAGAGGGTAATGGACAGGGGTCCATTGCACCCTCCTCACCCCTGGCAGCCACTAACTGCTTTCTGCCTCTGTGGGTTTGCCTTTTCTGGATATTTCATGTAAATGGAATCATACAGTATGTGTTTGTGTGTCTGGCTGCTTTCAGCATAATGTTTTCAAGGTTCATCTGTGTTGAACTATGCATTGGTCTTCCATTCCTTTCTGTGGTTGGATAGTATTGCATTTTATGAATATATCACCTTTTGTTTTTTCCATTCATTAGTTGGTGGACATTTGAGTTGATATCATCTGTTGGCTTTGTGAATAATGCTGCATTCAAGCAGAAGTTTTGGTTTGAACGCCTGCTTCCAGTGTTTTTTTGGGGATATAGCTAGGAGTGGAATTAGTGGGTTGTGTGATAATTCTATGTTTAACTTGTTGAGAGATCAGATCCCCGCCAAACTCTTTTCCACAGTGGAAGCACCAGCTGTGTATAAGGGTTCCAATTTCTCTATATTTTCACCAACACTTATTTTTCACTTTAAAAAATATAGCCATCCTATGGGTATGAATTGGTATTTTATTGTGCTTTTGATTTGCATTTCCTTGATGACAAATGATATTAAGCATCCTTCGATGTACTTCTTGGCAATTATATGGCTTTTGAGTGAAAACTTATTCAGATGCTAGGGTGGTGTGGGGCTGGGGTGGCTGGAGAGGTGTTGGTCAAAGGATATAAAATTTCACTTAGGAGCAGTAAGTTCAAGAGATCTATTGTACAACGTAGTGATGATAGTCACCAGTTAATAACAATATATGGTAATGTTAAAAAATGCAGCCATAGACAAAAAAAAAAAAAAAAAAAATGCTAAGAGAGGCCTGCTTGGTGGCTCACGCTTGTAATCCCAGCACTTTGGGAGGGCGAGGTGGGAGGATCGCTTGAGCCCAGGAGTTCAAGACCAGCTTGGGCAACATAACGAGACCCTGTCTCTATTAAAAAAAAAAAATGCTAAGAGAGTATATTTAAGTGTTCTTACCACAAAAACTAAGCTGTGTGAGGTAATGCATTGGTTTTTTGTTGTTTTTGTTTTTGTTTTTGTTTTTTGAGATGGAGTCTCATTCTGTCGCCCAGGCTGGAGTGCAGTGGTGCGATCTTGGCTCACTGTAAGCTCCGCCTCCCGGGTTCACGCCATTCACCTGCCTCAGCCTCCTGAGTAGCTGGGACTACAGGTGCCCGGCACCACGCCCGGCTAATTTTTTGTATTTTTAGTAGAGATGGGGTTTCACCATGTTAGCCAGGGTGGTCTTGATCTCCTGACCTTGTGATCCGCCCTCCTTGGCCTCCCAAAGTGCTGGGATTATAGGCAGCCACAGTGCCTGGCGAGGTAATGCATTTGTTAATTAGCTTGATTTAGCCATGCCATAATGTATATATATTTCAAAACATTATGTTGTACACAATAAACATATACAGCTTATTTTGTCAATTATAAAAAGAATAAGGGAAATAAATAATTTTTGAAAAGTTATTCATTTAGGCGGTGTTTTCCTCCATAGGCATGAGTTTCACGTGCTGTGACTGAGACTGTGGGCTCTGGGGGCAGACAGCCCAGGGCTCTAGTCCAGATTCTCTGGCAGGGATTTGGGCAAACCAGACCTCTCTGTGCTGCCTGCCCTGCTATAAAATGGAGATGAGAACAGTGCCTTCACCATCGGGCTTTGTAGGACTCGAGGGGGACTCGTGGCACATCTGGGCACAAAGCAAACACTCTGGAGTCATTGTTGCCACTGTTGTCACAAACAAGGAGATCTGTGATTATTTCCCTCCTTCTCTCATGTGGGTCTAGCAAGCTGCCTTAGCTTCCTCTGCGGTGGAGGGCAGACTGTCTGCAGGGACACACGTTGATTGCTCATCGGTTGTTTGAGGCCCAGGCAGCCCTTAGTAGGTTGCTGGGGGGCAGGAGGCAGCTCTTTGGTCCATTGTGTTTGTTGCTTGAATTTTCTTGCTTCTGGTCCAACCTCCAAGTTACTTTTTTTTTTTTTTTTTTTTGAGACGGAGTCTCGCTCTGTCACCAGGCTGGAGTGCAGTGGCACAATCTTGGCTCACTGCAACCTCTACCTCCTGGGTTCAAGCGATTCTCCTGCCTCAGCTTCCCGAGTAGCTGGGACTACAGGCGCCCGCCACCATGCCTGGCTAATTTTTTATATTTTCAGTAGAGACAGGGTTTCACTGTGTTAGCCAGGATGGTCTCGATCTCCTGACCTGGTGATCCCGCCCACCTCGGCCTCCCAAAGTGCTGGGATTACAGGCATGAGCCAGCATGCCCAGCCTCCAACTTACTTTCGCTGATAAGGGAGCACATGTATCACCAGTGCAGTGCCTGAGAAGGCTGGTGCCTGGGACAGTTCCCAACTTTTCATACCTCTGCTCTTTGGGTCTCCCTGTGGGCCTCAGCCACCGGAACCAGGTTCCAGGTCTTTCTGTGGCAGCATCCCCATGCAGTCATGGTGCAGAGCTGATTGCAGGAGCTAGCCTCATGCCCCTCTGGCTTTAGCATCCGAGATACTATTTTCACCGTATTGCTCTTTTACATGTTGTTTAAACCTCCTGAAGTTGATGGGCCTGTGTTGAGATGCAGTGAGCGGAGTTTTCAAATTGGGAAGCGGTTTTTTTTTTTTCTTTTTTTTTTTTTTTTGAGACCGAGTCTCGCTCTGTTGCCCAGGCTGGAGTGCAGTGGCGCAATCTCGGCTCACTGCAGGCTCCGCCTCCCGGGTTCACGCCATTCTCCTGCCTCAGCCTCTCCGAGTAGCTGGGACTACAGGCGCCCGCCACCACGCCCGGCTAATTTTTTTGTATTTTTTTTTAGTAGAGACGGGGTTTCACTGTGGTCTCGATCTCCTGACCTCGTGATCCGCCCGCCTCGGCCTCCCAAAGTGCTGGAATTACAAGCGTGAGCCACCGTGCCTGGCCGGGAAGCGGTTTTTAATACTTAGAATTCTCGTTTGCCTTCAATTATGAAAATTTTTGTACAGAGCTGCTCAAGAATGATAATCTGGAAATTTCTTTTGCAAGATCTCAGTGCACGTCTTCAGAGAGGCAGTGTGGTGCTGTGCCCAGAGGCAGTGTGGTGCTGGCAGCGGATGGATCCGGGTTCAAATACTGGGTCCACCACTTGCTAGTTGTGGGACTTGAACAAGTTACTTAATCTTTTGGAGCCTTGGGTTTTTCACCAATGACATGAGAAGGATAATGGATCATAGCACGTGGGAGAGGGTGGCTGTTGGCCACATGAGCTTATAAAAATTGAGCATCGTGACTTTTAATGTGGTAAAATATACGTAACATAAAACTTATCATTTGAATCACTTTTAAGCGTACAGTTCAGTGGCATTCATTGCAAAGTTTTTTTTTTATTTTTTATTTTTTTGAGACGGAGTCTCTCTCTTTCACCCAGGCTGGAGTGCAGTGGCGCGATCTCGGCTCACTGCAGGCTCCGCCCCCCGGGGTTCACGCCATGCTCCTGCCTCAGCCTCCCACGTAGTTGGGACTACAGGCTCCCGCCACCTCGCCCGGCTAATTTTTTTTGTATTTTTAGTAGAGACGGGGTTTCACCGTGTTAGCCAGGATGGTCTCGATCTCCTGACCTCGTGATCCGCCCGCCTCGGACTCCCAAAGTGCTGGGATTACAGGCGTGAGCCACCACGCCCGGCCGCAAAGTTTCTTAACATTTCCTTATTTCCTCTTTGGAAGAGTTTAGTCTCCCTCATCTTACTGGTCCCTGAAGGTTATCCCTGATGTCTCTCCTGCTTCCCTTCCCTACCTTCTTGCAGCAGGCTGGGCAGTTCAGTTCAGCAGAGCGCTAATCGCTCTCCTGAGTGGAAGTGCTCTAACCCAGGGGGAAGTGCAGGTACCTGTGAGGCTTGGCTATTAATAGAGGGTTTCTCAGGGTCAGTAAGTGATTATGCAGAAGGCATTAACTAGCCTCTGTTTTTGAAGAGAGGAGGATTCTTCTGTTTGCACAGGTATTTTACTGTTTATTAACACTTCTCTGAGTAAGGGATAGGGAGAAAAGGATTCAGATTATTTTTTGCTGTTTTGTAGAAACTCTAGTATAGGAAGAAGAGGAATTTGAAACTGTGTAACCATTGTATCTTAAGGTTATTTTAGTACTTCTTAATCTGTTCTTTGGAAAGGTGCTGTAATAAATGCACTGCTTTGAGATATTCTGACATTTCTATTTCCTCCTTCCCTCCTTCTTAAGTGTCATAATTTCCAAGATCTGCCTTATTCTTTACTATCTTTATGGAATGGTGAACCTTGGCGGGGGAGGGGGACTTTAATACATTCACAGGGTCAGTGATTTGTGTGTAATCTTTTTAAAGAACAGTACAGAAATCGGCATCTTTGTATTGAACTCCTAATCAGGTGACATATTAAATGTTCTTACAAAACACAAATAACATTATTGTTCCAGACCCCAAATTATTATTCTTTCTATAATTTGAGTGTTGGAACATCTTTTTAAATTATTATTTTTTATTTTTTTTAATAAATTTTTTTTAAAAGCAATGGCAACAAAAGCCAAAATTGACAAATGGGATCTAATTAAACTAAAGAGCTTCTGCACAGCAAAAGAAACTGCCATCAGAGTGAACAGGCAACCTACAGAATGGGAGAAAAGTTTTGCAATCTACTCATCTGACAAAGGGCTAATATCCAGAATCTACAAAGAACTTAAACAAATTTACAAGAAAAGAACAAACAACCCCATCAAAAAGTGGGTGAAGGATATGAACAGACACTTCTCAAAAGAAGACATTTATGCAGCCAAAAGACACATGAAAAAATGCTCATCATCACTGGCCATCAGAGAAATGCAAATCAAAACCACAAGGAGATACCATCTCGCACCAGTTAGAATGGTGATCATTAAAAAGTCAGGAAACAACAGGTGCTGGAGAGGATGTGGAGAAATAGGAACATTTTTACACTGTTGGTGGGACTGTAAACTAGTTCAACCATTGTGGAAGTCAGTGTGGCGATTCCTCAGGGATCTAGAACTAGAAATACCATTTGACCCAGCCATCCCATTACTGGGTATATACCCAAAGGATTATAAATCATGCTGCTATAAGGACACATGCACATGTATGTTTATTGTGGCACTATTCACAATAGCAAAGACTTGGAACCAACCCAAATGTCCATCAATGATAGACTGGATTAAGAAAATGTGGCATATATACACCGTGGAATACTATGCAGCCGTAAAAAATGATGAGTTCATGTCCTTTGTAGGGACATGGATGAAGCTGGAAACCATCATTCTCAGCAAACTTTTGCAAGGACAAAAAACCAAACACCGCATGTTCTCACTCATAGGTGGGAATTGAACAATAAGAACACATGGACACAGGAAGGGGAACATCACACACTGGGGCCTGTTGTGGGGTGGGAGGAGGGGGGAGGGATAGCATTAGGAGATACACCTAATGTAAACGACGAGTTAATGGGTGCAGCACACCAACATGGCACATGTATACATATATAACAAACCTGCATGTTGTGCACATGTACCCTAAAATTTAAAGTATAATAAAAAAATTATTTTTAAATTAAAATTAAAAATTTTTTTTGTAGAAATGGGGTCTCGCTATGTTGCCCAGGCTGGTCTCAAACCACAGGCTTCAAGCAGTCCTCTTGCTTGGGCCTGCCAGAGTGATGAGATTATAGGCGTGAGCCACCACGCCCGGCTGGAATATCTTTAATTAATGCAGGCTTAAAAAACCCAACTTCCTTAGTGAAATAATGGATGGAGGCAATGATCATCAGTGACTGCTTAGTTGTTATGTGAAGAGTTGATGAGGAGCCTTGTAATGGATGAAAAGGGCTGTCACCTCTTAAGTCCTTGATAAATTTTAGTATCACTCAGAATAGAACAGCCAGAAACCAGGCACTTCCTGCTGTGATACAGTGGAAATACAAAGGACCACCTAGGGAGTATTCTTGCCAAAAACATTGATTCTGAATCTAATGAAGCCTCTTGATCTAACTACCAGTTTATAAGAAATTTGGGGGAAGAACACGTTAAATGACACCATGAGAATATAGTCAGCCAAATATAGAATGTGGACTGTCTACAGGGACAAATGACCTTTCTTTAACAAGTAAATAGTGAGAGATTTAAGAAGGGGGAAAAAAAAGGAGAAAACTGTTATAAAGTAAGAGAGACCTAAGAGACACATGAAGCAAAAGCATTGTATGTACCTTGTTTGGATCCTGGTTTGAAGAAAGCAATTGTACTGTTATACAAAAATATTTTGAGGCCAGCAAGGAAAACCAAGTTTGAAATGCATAATTAGATGATATTAGGAATAATTTTTAATTTTGTTGGGTGTGATAATTATATTGTGGTTATAATTTTTTAAAGTCCTTATCAGAGATGCTAAAGTATTTACAGAAATTAATGATGTCTGGGATTTGCTCTATTTGTGTTTTAAAAAAAAGTTTATGGGGTCGAAGCTGAGTAATGGGTTCCAGTCTTTCAACTTTTGTGTATGTCTGAAAATTTTATAATAAAAAGTTTAATTAATTAATTTTTTTTGAGACAGAGTCTCACTCGGCTCACTGCAACCTCTGCCTCCCAGGTTTAAGCTATTCTCCTGCCTCAGCCTCCCAAGTAGCTGGGATTACAGGCATGTGCCACCATGCCTGGCTAGTTTTTGCATTTTTAGTAGACATAGGGTTTCGCCGTATTGGCTAGACTGGTCTTGAACTCTTGTCCTCAGGTGATCCGCCTGCCTCAGCCTCCCAAAGTGCTGGGATTATAGGCGTAAGCCACTATGCCTGGCCTATAATAAAAAGTTTAAAATGCCAAAATTGGGTTGTTTGGCAGTATTTAAATAATTTATTGAATAGCAAAAACAGGCATAGAACTCTGCATGGAAGGGACTGCAGTTTTAGAAAATTGCTTTCTGGCTTATCTATAGATTTGATCTGGTTAGTTTCTTGTCAAATTAGTATTTACATTAACTTCATGTCATTCCCTATCATGGATTCCCACAGAGCCCTCAAATAAACCAAGATAAGTCATAATTATAGACACTTAGTTAATGCTATGGATAATTGCTAATCAGTAGGCTCTTCATACCAATAAGCAGGCAGAACAGGGTTTTGGGAAAGATTACCAGTGAATGGAAATAAATTAAGTAAGGTTGAGAATGAATAATATGTGTGCTTGACTGAATTGGATTCCAGAAGTATATGTAACCAGAACTCAATTTGGTGTGTGTCTTAGTCCGTTTGGGCTGCTATAACAAAATGCCTTGGACTGGTCACCTATAGACAATAGAAATTTATCACTCACAGTTCTGGAGGCTGAGAAGTCCAAGATGAAGATCATAGCAGGCTCAGTTTCTGGTGAGGGCTTGTTCCTCATAGACGGCGCCCTCTGTGTGTCCTCATATGGCAGAAGGGGCAAACAAGCTCTCTCGGGCCTTTTTTAGAAGGACACTAATCCTGTTCATGAGGGTGGGGCCCTCATGACCTAGTCACCTCCCAAAGGCCCTACCTCTTAATACCATCACCTTCGGGTTAGGTTTCAACATATGAATTTTAGGGGGACACAAATATTCAGATTATAGCAGTATGATTGCTAAAGGTGGCCCCTCCTGACTGGCAGAGCACTCTTAAATGAACATGTCCCTGGAGGGCTTGGAAGTCAAACTCCCCCCACCTTTCTTGATGGTATCATTTGACCCCAATGATCATCTTTCTGCAGATTATCACCAATCTCTATCGTTGGCCCAGATTTCTCTCTCAAACCCTAGAGTCACATTTCCATCCACCCCGAGTTGGCTCCTCACCTTCTGTGTGAGTCTCAAACGACAGGCTCCTCTTGGTGACCCTGCACCATTCGTACAAGCCATTTCCACATCTGTGAATCTCCTTCCTGCTTCAGGCCACTGCGCTCGCCACCCCCTCTGCCTGGAGCAGCCTTCCTGTCTCTCTCTCGGCTCCTCATCCTTTGCTGACGTTCCTTGCTGTCCATCACAGCATCTTGCTTATTTCCTTACCAGTCTTCTCTGTTCATCATTATTGTCTGTCTCCTCTTCTCAGCCATAAAGTTGTGAGCATGGGACCTTTCTATCTTGGCTAACACTTCATACCCTGCACTTAGCTCACATGACTGGTGGGTGTTTGTTGGACTTATGAATGAATGAATGGACATGTTAGTCTTTGGGCTGGACATGGGAGGCACACTGATAAGACACAGCCTCTTCCTTCAAGTAGCTCACAGTCTGGGGTAGGGTGGTGGGGGCAAGTGAGTAATAAGTAAATCAAGAATACAACCTGAGTGTCAAGAGAGAAGCACATGCAGGGTTCTGGGGAAGACAGAAAAGGGGGTTCTGGGGTGTGATAGGAGTTACGGGAAGGAGGAGGGGCCAGTACCAGTAAAGGGAACAGTCTTTGCAAAAGCATGGCGGTCAGAGAGCACGTCGAATAGCTGGGGCATGGGCTGGTTGTAGGGGAGGGTAATACTAATGGCACAGGCGGGAACGGGGAAGCTGAAGGCTCTTGTATCTCAGCTGAGGGCTTTGGATTTCTGAAGGCTTTTAAGAGCCACTGGAGGATTTTGAGAATGGGGTGACATCGTTTGATTGTTTCTTTCCTTTTGGATGAACTTCATATATACGGAATGGATTGATCAGCTGTGCATGTTAGAAAATTCCAGATGGATTGGAGGGGATAGAGGAGGCTGCAGAGCCTAGGGTGGGTTATGGCACCCTAAGATAACCACAGCCCTGACTGATTACCATGGCCGGGAACACACACCTCTGATCAGGGCTGGGGCAGTTACAGGGTTTCTCAGCACAACTTCCCTTGGCCCACAGCACCACCGTTTGGGTGGGGGGGTGTGTGTGTGGGGGGGTGGGGGGTCACACATCTCTAGTTCTCTAGTGACACTGTTTGGACTAGGTGGGAACTTGTCATGCTGGAAGTGCTGCCACCCTTTGCATATGGGGCTTAAGACACGACCCAGGAAACACTTTAGAAGCCATTTGAAAGGATGTTTGTGGATGCTGTGGCCTTTCGTGGTTCCCAAACCAAACCCAGAGTGAGCGAAGAAGCAGGCGATGTCCATGGACTCAGGACATCTCTGCTTCCTGCGCTTCAGTGTCCTGGAAAGCCTGTCTCTCACAGAAGTTGTGCGAGGCAGGGCTCTGAGCGGGTCTTTGTAAGGCCTAAAGTAATTGGTGGCGGTGGGGAGGAAGATGTGTGAGGGTCCACAGCGCTGGCAGGACCTGGCTACAGGCACGAGCTATTAAGTGGCATATGGGGGAGGGTCAGGGTTTTTTTAGGAGCCTGTTGGATACTCAAGTGGAATTGCCTAGTGGACAGTTGTAACTGTGACTTAGAATCACCTTTGACTTTTTGTTCTGTCTTCCCCATCCATTCCACTGGCTGCTGAGTTTTATCATCTTTTTTACCTTAGTGCAGTCTCTCTGACTTGGAACTTCTTTTCTGTTCCCTTCACCATCCTGATCATACTCCTTGCCCCATCAACCATGCATATCTGTGTGTATGATGGAGCACTATTTTATGCTTCTTTCCACTCTGCCAGATTGATTTTTCTGCAGGATAACTTTGGTCAAAAAGCTGCTCTGCTCAAAATATCCTATTCCTTCCTATTGTCTGCCAACATTCTCACACTCTTGGGCCAACTTTTCTAGTATTATTCTCTCCAACTACTGCAGACACATCCCACTTTGTCCAGACGCATTGCCTTTGTCCTTGCCGCTGCTTCCAATTGGCGTGACCCCTCTCTCTCTTAAGCCTCCTGATCCCTTGATATAAAATAAAAGCTTAATTTAGAGCCGAATTAAGGCATTGAGCCTGCCACATAAGCTGTTTACTGTTTGTTGGAATTAATACCCCCCAGGGAGGCAGTGGTGTCTCCTGGCAGCTTGGACATCGCTGTGGATGTTCATGGCCGCTGGCTCCTGCTGTTGGGAGGGAAGGTGCCTGCCTATGCGTAGTCATGGGATGTCGTGTGCCACTCCTGCTCTGAGTGTAATAGGAGACAGAAGATTATCTGGAAGCTGATGGTGTCCTTTTCCCTGTTGTTACAGGACTGTGTTTTAAATTAAATTATTTTAGAAACAGATGGCTGACAGAGAAATTTTTTTGCCTTTGTTCTTAGTGAATTGAGTAGTTTAGTTTGTTTTGGTTACTCACAGTGCTGACAGTCTTGCTTTCTAGGTTGGTGAAAGAGGATTGCATTTTATTTAGGAAAGAATAAAGCAAAACAAAGCAAAACAGAACATCTTCTGGTAAATACTCTGGATCTTGCCTTCAATTAAACCAACATTTTAATATCCTTAGCTCCTCAAATGAGAAAGTCATGCACAGAAATAGAGTCTCCAAACCCCACCATGAAGCCTAAACTGATGTTTTAGCTAGAAGAGTTGGATTTTTTAAAAGCCTTGCAGTATTAGTATTTCAGTATTGTTCGGTTGCAGTCATTGTTTTCTGAAGTTCCACATGAGTTCTCTTTATGTTTGGGTGAGGTCACTAATTGTTATCTGTGTTCCATCTTTAGAGGAGGAAATGGAAGGGGTGACTAATTACAAGGGATTTCTCCAGGGGAACTGAGCAAGTTGGAGATAGAACAGCGCCCAGTTGTGTTCTCTGTGGAATGTTCTGGAGACTTTGGCCCCAGTATCCCTCTCTGGATGGGATTGTATTTTGCCAGTGCTGAAGAGCTGTGCTTTTTATGAGCTGGTGTTTTTCCAGCTAAAACTGAAGCTGCCCCACTGCTGGTATCATGGCCATTTATCATCTGGGGGCTCCCTGTTCTCTTTCTGGGGAACCCCTTATGGTTTGAGGGTTAGAGAAAACCTCATAGCATATACATAGGGTCCTGTTTTCCTTCCACTTGGGAAGTCAGATGTCAACACCCATTTTTCAGGTAGTAATTTTCAGGGACCACGTATCTTGTTAGAGGATGAAGGAACTGAGACCCAGGAATGTGAAATGGCTCCTCCAGGTAGGCGGGGATGTGGCCCGAGGTCTGCAAGCTCTCATCTCCGTCACTCTCTATTATTACACTATGGTGCCTCTTATTTGAGTCAGGAATCAAAGATGTGACATATGGCAATTCAAACATTTTAATGTTGTCTGTGACCTAATAAAACTCAAGAAACAAAGGATGTCAAAGGAAGACTTCAAAATGAAGTTTAAGAATATTTGTGAACTTAGAGCAGCGGGGATGAGCTGCAGTCAGTTACTTTTCATTCACTCCCAGGCTGATATTTTCTGTGTTGCGAGATTAAGTGCCCATATCCAACTACAGCCTAAAACACTGATTTGGGAATAGCTGGTTTTCCTCCCATGGACATGGGAAACCTGTCTTCTAGTTTCAGGCAGAGCCCGGCCATCGTATCTCATTTCTGTGGATGACTCCCTCTCCCCTGCCCCTCCAGGTCTTTCATGAATTCTCCGCTCTCCTGATGTGCTCCGCCCCATCCCTCAACCACTCCCTATTTTCAGTGGATGTCCTGGACTTGTTTTTTTTTTTTTTAAATAGGAAATACTGTATCCAGAGAAGCCCTCTAACCAGAATTCTCACAAATTCTCACAAGTAAATCTGTAAAGTTCCCTGGTCTCTGGACTCACTCTCTCAGTCTGTCCTCCATGGTAGTAATTTTCAGGTACCCTGTGTCTTGTGGAGGATCAAAGCCCACTTCCTCTTCAGGTTCCATTCCTTCCTTCCTTCTCAGCCCTGTGGGCTCCTTGCTGGCCCTTTTGTCCTTGGTGTCATCATTTCTTTTACGTTACTCCATCAGCAGTGCTCTCGCTCTTTTGATGTCATTTGAGTCACCCTTTGGTTCCAATTATAGGTTCCAAAACAACAGTAAGAATGACAACAACAACAAAAACCCATACACTACTTCCTGATGAGAAACTGACCTATTTTTGTTTTTATTTTGCAAGAATTGTATTTTATTTATTTTACTATTATTATTTTTGAGACAGAGTCTTACTCTGTTACCCAGGCTAGAGTACAGTGGCACGATCTCAGCTCACTGCAACCTCCGCTTCCTGGGTTCAAGTGATTCTCCTGCCTCAGCCTCCCGAGTAGCTGGGATTACAGGCACATGCCACCATGCCCAGCTAATTTTTGTATTTTCATTAGAGATGGGGTTTCGCCATGTTGGCCAGGCTGGTCTTGAACTTCTGACCTCAGGTGATCCGCCTGCCCCGGCCTCTGAAAGTGCTGGGATTACAGGCATGAGCCACCGTGCCTGGTCTATTTTGCAATAATTTTAGACATAAAGTTGGAAAATTAATGCACAGAGTTCCCATATACCGTTCATTCGGCTTCCCCTAATAATAACATCTTATATGATCATAGTGGAGTTACCACAATTATGAAGTTTGCATTTGTTCAATGCCATGAATGAAACTACAGACTTTACAGGGTTTCACCAGTTCTTCCACTTCTGTTCTGGAGTCCAATCCAGACTTGCACATCACATTTAGTTGTCATGGCTCCTCAGTCTGCTCAGTTCCTCAGTCTTTTCTTGCCTTTTATGACCTTGGCATTTTTGAAAGTCGGGTCTTTTATAGAACATTCCTGGTACTGGGTTTATCTGATGCTTCCTCATGATTGGAAGAAACATTTTGCATTAGCTGCTTTGCCTTTTTAGAAATTTGCGTCTTTAACCAGCTCCTCGGTGATTCTTCTCTCTCATCTCAGAACCAAGTGACTTCCCCAGACCCTCCAGGTGCCATCTCCCTTCCCTGCCTCACGCAGTGAAACTGCTCGTGAAGTTGACTGCGTGGAGCTCCTGTTTCCTCATCTGCCCTTCACTAGTCAGCCTGGCTTCTGCCACCACGAGAAACATGCATGCCAGGAGGGCCTCTCCAGCCTGCACGTGCCTGGTCTCTCGGGGTCATTCAGCACAGCGACCCTTCCCCAGTACCGACCGATTTTCTGTTTTCTTGTCACCTCCCGTTCCTGGTTTTCCCATGTCTCCCTGGCTTCTCCTCTTTACGTTTGCAGGTTTATCTCAGGCTCGGATATCTATTTGCATACTTGATTTCACCATGTGAATTTCCCTAAAATAAATCCCAGGCTAGTGCTTCTCAAACTTGAATGAGTGCATGAATTACTTGGGGGTCATGGTAATAGCAGTTTCTGACTCCGTAGGGTCTTGAGTGGGCCTGACATGCTGCATTTCCAAAACACTCTCGGGTGTTGCTAAAGGTCCGCCGACCACACTCTTGAGGAGCAAAGTGCTAAATACAGCACTCTAAGCCGCTGTCATCTCAAGTTCAACTCTAGTGAGCACATAACTCATCTCTCTACATCTCCTCTTGCCTCCATTAGCCTGTTCTGCACACAGCAGCAAGAGGGATTTTTGAAAACCATTTTTCAGATCCTGTCATTCCCATGAGTTTAAATAGCTTCTTCAGTGGTTTCTCACTGCAGTTGCTCAGTGTCCTCAGCATTGTGGCTTCCAAGCCTTGCATGGTCTGGTCTCCTGCATTTCTCTGACTCTACCTTAGAGTTTAAAAATTTTTTTTTTTCTGTTCCTTTCCAGACATGCTGGCCTTCTCTGTGTTCTCCAGTGGGCTGCATTCCTAGTACTGCCCCTCTGCCTCCAACCCCGAGACCATGTACAGATCCCACATCCTTTGCCCATATAGTGCCACAGAATGTGCCACTCTGCAAACTCTTGTTTTCCAGTTAAGACAAAATAAAGAACTTACACAACAGTATGAATTGACTGTTCATAGAGCATGCTGTCTAGTTTTTATAATTTTAATTTTTAATTTTAGCATGGCCTATTCTCTGAAAAGGCAGTATGTTGATTTCCATACTGGTTCAAGAACCTTGTCTCATTGCAGACCCATAACAAAAAGCTTGTGGACCACACTGTGAGTAACAGTGGGTTAGGACACTCTTGTCTGCCTTCATGTCTCCTGCACACACACACCCCCAATGCCTCCCCCCCACCCCACACCTCCAGGAACACGTGGTCTTAAATGTGAAAAACAAAACCTTAAGACTGTTAGAAGACAACATAGAAGAGTAACATACTGCCTTTTAGTGACGGGAACAATTTCTTAAACCTTCCATCTTAAAATATATACACGTGAATCTCAAACAATAACAAAAGACTGATAAATTTGACCATATTAAAATTGAGACCTTCATTTTTTTTTTTTTTTTGAGACGGGACTTTTGCTCTGTCACCCGGGCTGGAATGCAGTGGTGTAGTCTCGGCTGACTGCGACCTCTGCCTCCTGGGTTCAAGAGATTCTCCTGCCTCAGCCTCCCGAGTAGCTGGGATTACAGGCACCCACCACCATGCCTGACTAGTTTTTGTATTTTTAATAGAGATGGGTTTTTGCCATGTTGGCCGGGCTGGTCTTGAACTCCTGACCTTAGGTGATCCCCCCACCTCGGCCTCCCAAAGTGTTGGGATTACAGGTGTGAGCCACCATGTCTGGCCAAAATTGAGACCTTCTGTTCATCAAAGACACCATTAAAAAAATCAAACAACAAGTCATGAACTGGAGAAGTTATAACTGACATAAGATATGAGGATCCAAAACACAGGTGTATGCCTGCCCCATTTTATTGCACTTTGCAGATACCGCACTTTTTACAGATGGAAGGCTCATGGCAGCCCTCCTTAGGTAAGTCTATCGACACTTTGTGTCTGTGTCACAATTTGGTAATTCTCACATTTCTGAGGTTTTCATTATTATTATATCTATTATGGTGATCTGTGATCAGTCATCTTTGATGTCACTATTGTAATTTGTCCCAGGGTGCCACAAACTCTGCCCATATACAAAGGCAAACTTATTAAATGTGCATGTCCTAAGTGCTCCACTCACCAGTCATTCTCCTGTCTCTCTCCCTCTCCTGAGGGCTCCCCATCTCCTGAGACACAAGAATTTTGAAATTAGTCCAGTTTATAACCCTGCGTTGGCCTCTAGGTGCTCAAGTGAAAGGAAGAGTTGCATGTCTCTCACTTGCTGTCAGAAGCTAGAAATGATTAAGTGAGGAAGACATGTCAAAAGCCAAGGGAGCCTGAAAGCTGACCTCTTGCAACAAATAGATCACCAAGTTGTGAATGCAAAGGAAAAGTTCTCGAAGGAAATTAAAAGTAGTACCACAACAAACACATGAATAATAAGAAAGCAAAACAGCCTTGTTGCTGATACGGAGAAAGCTTGAATGGTCTGGGTAGATTATATCAGCTGCAACATTCCTGTAAGCCAAAGCCTAATCCAGAGCAAGGCTCTAACTCTGTTTGATTCTCTAAAGGCTGAAAAAGGTAAGGAAGCTGCAGAAGAAAAGTTCGAAGCTAGCAGAGGTTGGTTCATGAGATTTAAGGAAAGAAGCTGTCTCCGTACATAGAAGTACAAGGTATAACAGCAAATTATCCGGAGGATTTAGGTAAGATCATTGGTGAAGGCAGTTAGACTAAACAACAGATTTTCAGTGTAGATGAAGCAGCCGCCTAGGAGAAGAAGATGTCATCTAGGACTTTCACAGCTAGAGAAGTCAATGCTTGGCTTCAGAGCTTCAAAGGATGGCTGACTCTCTTGCTAGGGGGCCAGTGAAGCTGGTGACATGAAGTTGAAGCCAGTGCTCATTGACCATTCTGAAAAATCTGGGGCCCTTAAGAATTATGCTAAGTCGGCTCTGCTTGCATTCCGTAAGTGAAACAACACAGCCTGGATGACAGCACATCTGTGTAAAGCATGATTTACTGACTGGCCACTGTTGAGACCTACCGCTCAGAACAAAAGATTCCTTTCAAACTGTTACTGCTCATTGACAATGGACCTAGTCACCCAAGAACTCTTATCAAGATGGACAAGGAGATTAAAGTTGCTTTCATGCCTGTTAACACATATCCATTCTGCAACCCATGGATCAAGAGTAATTTTGACTTTCAAGTCTTACTATATAAGAAATACATTTCATGGCTGGGTGCGGTGGCTCACTTTGGGAGGCCGAGGCAGGAGGATTGCTTGAAGCCAGGAGTTTGAGACTAACCTGGGCAACATAGTGAGACCTTATCTCTACAAAAGAAAGATAAAATAAATTAGCTGGGCGTAGTCGCACATGCCTATGGTCCCAGCTGTTTGGGAGGCTGAGCTGTGGGGGATTGCTTGAGCCCAGGAGTACAAGGGTGCTGTGAGCTATGATTTTACCATTGTACTCCAGCTTGGGAAACAGAGCAAGACACTGTCTTAAAAAACAAAACAAGACAAACAAAAAGATAAAAGAAATATATTTCATAAGGCTATATAGCTGCCATAGGTAGCGATTTCTCTCATGGGTCTCTGAGAAAAGTACGTCAAAAACATTCTGGAAAGGGTTCACCATTCTAGATGCCGTTAAGAATATTCGTGATTTATGAGAGACGGCCAAAATATCAACAGAAGTTTGGAAGAAGTTGATGCGAAACCTCATGGATGACTTTGAGGCGTTCAAGACTTCAGTGGAGGAAGTCACTGCAGATGGAGTGGAGAACCTGAATTAGAAGCAGAGCCAGAAGATGTGACGAATTGCAGCACTCTCATGGTTAAACTTAAACAGACGAGGAGTCACTTCTTATGGATGAGCAAAGAAAGTGGTTTCTTGAGATGGAATCTAGTGCTGGTAAAGACGCTGTGAATATTGTTGAAATGACAACAAAGAATGTAGGATATTCCATAAGCCTAGTCGATAAAGCAGTTGGTAGAGTTTGAGAGGATTCACTCCAATTTTGAAGGAAGTTCTACTGTGGGCCAAATGCTATCAAACAGCATCACAGGCTACAGAGAAGTCTTTCATGAAATGAAGCATCAATTGATGAGGCAAACTTCATTGTCTTAAGATACAGCCACCCTAACCTTCATCAGCCACCCACCCTCATCAGCCAGCAGCCATCAACACTGAGATAAAACACCGCCAACAAAAAGATTGCAACTCACTGAAGGTTTAGATAATTGTTAGCATTTTTAACAATGAAGTATTTTTAGTTAAGGTGTGTACGTTGGTTTTTGTTTTTGTTTTTGTTTTTTTTTTGAGACGGAGTCTCACTCTTTCACCCAGGCTGGAGTGCAATGGCGCAATCTCGGCTCACTGCAAGCTCCGCCCCCCGGGGTTCACGCCATTCTCCTGCCTCAGCCTCCTGCGTAGCTGGGACTACAGGCGCCTGCCACCTCGCCCAGCTAATTTTTTGTATTTTTAGTGGAGACGGGGTTTCACTGTGTTAACCAGGATGGTCTCGATCTCCTGACCTCGTGATCTGCCCGCCTCGGCCTCCCAAAGTGCTGGGATTACAGGCGTGAGCCACCGCGCCCGGCACATTGTTTTTTTTTAAATATATTTTTTATTATACTTTAAGTTCTAGGGTACATGTGCACAACGTGCAGGTTTGTTACATATGTATATATGTGCCATGTTGGTGTGCTGCACTCATTAATTTGTCCTTTACATTAGAGGGATAACATTAGGAGATGTACATTGTTTTTTAAAGACATAATGCTGTTGTGTACTTAATAGACTACAGTATGGTATAAACATAGCTTTTATATGCACTGGGAAACCAAAAAATTTGTGTGACTTGCTTTATTGTGATATTCGCTTTATTAAGTTTGTCCAGGACCAAACCTGCAAATCTCAAAGGTATATTTATACATCAAGAATGCCTTTAGGCTGGGCGTGGTGGCTCATGCCTATAATCCCAGCACTATGGGAGGCTGAGGCGGGTGGATCACCTGAGGTCAGGAGTTTAGAGACCAGCCTGGCCAACATGGTGAAACACTGTCTTTATTAAAAATACAGGCCGGGCGCGGTGGCTCACGCTTGTAATCCCAGCACTTTGGGAGGCCGAGGCGGGCGGATCACGAGGTCAGGAGATCGAGACCACGGTGAAACCCCGTCTCTACTAAAAAAAATACAAAAAATTAGCTGGGCGCAGTGGCGGGCGCCTGTAGTCCCAGCTGCTCGGAGAGGCTGAGGCAGGAGAATGGCGTGAACCCGGGAGGCGGAGCTTGCAGTGAGCCGAGATTGCGCCACTGCACTCCAGCCTGGGCGACAGAGCAAGACTCCGTTTCAAAAAAAAAAAAAATACAAAAATTAGCTGGGCGTGGTGGCACGTGCCTGTAGTCCCAGCTACTCGGGAGGCTGAGGCAGGAGAATTGCTTGAACCTGGGAGGCAGAGGTTGCAGTGAGCTGAGATTGCGCCACTGCACTCCAGCCTGGGCAACAGAGTGAGACTCTGTCTCAAAAAAAGAATGTCTTTAAATCAGAAAGAAAAAGATAGACAACCCAAAAGAAAAATGGGCAGTAGGATTGAAAAGACAATAGTAGGCCGGGCGTGGTGGCTCACGCCTGTAATCCCAGCACTTTGGGAGGCCGAGGCGGGCGGATCACAAGTTCAGGAGATTGAGACCATCCTGGCTAACACTGTGAAACCCCATCTCTACTAAAAATACAAAAAAATTAGCCGGGCGTGGTGGTGGGCACCTGTAGTCCCAGCTACTCGGGAGGCTGAGGCAGGAGAATGGCGTGAACCTGGGAGGCAGAGCTTGCAGTGAGCCGAGATCGCACCACTGCACTCCAGCCTGGGCGACAGAGCAAGACTCTGTCTCAAAAAAAAAAAGACAAGACAATAGTAGAGGCAACATGAGTGGCCCGCAGATATTGAAAAGGTGATCC
Source organism: Hylobates moloch (assembly GCF_009828535.3). Lineage (NCBI taxonomy): Eukaryota > Metazoa > Chordata > Mammalia > Primates > Hylobatidae > Hylobates > Hylobates moloch. The sequence goes on along the minus strand of NW_026652276.1, from coordinate 219,985,799 downwards.
ATCTATTTTAATCAGGGAAATGCAAATTAAAACCACAAGGTTTCACACCAGCCAGATTGGTAAACATGTGGATGTCTGGGGCTATCAAGTCATAGGATTTGTGGCCATCAAGCTCTCATATATTGCTCATAGGAGCACAGATTGGTTCAATGACTTTGAGAAATTTAATGAAATTACAGGTGAACATACTGTCTGATCTGCTATTGCATTCTTTTTTTTTAGGACGAAGTCTTGCTGTATCGCCAGGCTGGAGTGCAGTGGCACAGTCTCAGCTCACTGCAACTTCTGCCTCCCAGGTTCAAGTGATTCTTCTGCCTTAGCCTCCGGAGTAGCTGGGACTACTGGCATGTGCCACCACACCCAGCTAATTTTTGTGTTTTTAGTAGAGACAGGGTTTCACTATGTTGGCCAGGATGGTCTCGATCTCTTGACCTTGTGATCTGCCCACCCGGCCTCCAAAAGTGCTGGGATTATAGGCGTGAGCCACTGCGCCCAGCCAATTGCATTCTTATGCATACACATATATACATATCCACACATGTATATAACACACACTTTAAATATGTGCACCAGAAAACAGGTAGGAAAGTTCATATCAGAAATGTTTGTAATAACAAACATTGGCAGTAGTCCAACCCTCCATCCACTGTAGATGGATAAATTTTGGTCTGTTCATATGGTGGAATTCATGTTGAAGTGAAAATGAAAAAATTATAGCTATGTGCAAAAAAGGACATAGATTAGAAAACCAATATGGAGACAAATAAGTTGCAGTAGATTATGTGCAATGTGACTGCATTTTGATAAAGTTTAAGAATATGCAAAGCTGAAGAATATATTCTTTAGGGCTACATACTTGTGGTCAGACTATAAAGAATAGCACAGATTTGAGAAATGCCTAATTTAAAATAGTGGCTACCTCAGTGGGAAGGAAGGGAGTTGGGAAGGGTTACACTGGGAGCATCACTGGTAAGGGTAGTACTTTTCTTAAATTGGGTGATGGGTACTCAAGTGTTCTTTGTATTATTTACATAACCTATATATATATTTATAAATAGTATTATCTACTTAATATTTGATAATAAAACCAGTACCAGTTGGAGAGGTAACTTGGTAGAAGACATTGGTGTACATTTTGCGTTGGAGAAACAAGAGGAAGACACTTTTTTTCTAAACCAGGAAGATAAATGGAACGTGGAGAAGTGGAAAGGATGGTTTTTGTAACGGCACTAAAAATCTGCCTAGGACAACCTGAGAACTAGAAGAAGAATAAAAAGTTGGCCAGGTGTGGTGGCTCATACCTGTAATCCTAGCACTTTGGGAGACCGAGACAGACGGATCACTTGAGGTCGCGAGTTTGAGGCCAGTCTGGCCAACATGGTGAAACCCCACGTCTACTAAAAATACAAAAAGTGGCTGGGTGTGGTGGTGGGCGCCTGGAATCCCAGCTGCTCTGGAGGCTGAGGCACAAATCGGCTGAACCTAAGAGGCAGAGGTTGCAGTGAGCCGAGATTGCACCACTGCACTCCAGCCTGGGTGACACAACAAAACCTATCTCAAAAAAAAAAGAAAAAGGAAAAAGTTGCTGGAGATTTGCGAAGTTGGGGAGTGGTTTAATGATCAACTGCTTTTGTTTGTAAACTCTTAGAAATTCTGGGGGCCAGGAGCCCCTGTTTTGTAGGAGATTTCATATCCACAGAGACTTGAGATGACTCATCATGTTTTAGAAACTCCACAATTTAGCAAAGAAGCAAAAGTAATGTTTCTGGATGAAAGCTCTTTAGAGACACTTGACACTGCTGTCCCTTGGGCCTCCCAGGCCAGCCCTCAGAGGAGGAGGTGTTTTCCCAGCATCTGTGCCCGCAGCTGTGAGCTGTCCCCAGGTGGACTGTGGGGCTTCAGCGTCCAAAACGTGTGCCTGCCCGTAAGTTTTAGTAACAGAATTTAGCAAGTGCTTTCAACTCAATTGTACTCTAACATAGTTTAGTCTTTTTTTTTTTTTTTTTTTTTTTTTTTCCGAGACAGGGTCTGGCTCTGTTGCCCAGGCTGGAGTGCAGTGGCACAGTCTCAGCTCACTGCAGCCGCCACCTCCTGGGCTCAAGCAATCCTCCCACCTCAGCCTCTCAAGTAGCTGGGACTACAGGTGGTTGCCACCATGCTCAGCTAATTTTTGATTTTTTGTAGAGACGGGGTTTCACCACGTTGCCCAGACTGGCGAACTCCAGGGCTCAAGCCATTCGCTCGCCTCCCGCCTCCTGCCTCGGCCTACCAGAGTGCTTGGATTATGGGGGTGAGCCACTAGCACCTGGCCATTTAGCATGTTTTTTAACTAAATTTCCTTGCCAACAACTTTAATTTGGTGGCTTGATTTGACAAAACACAGTGTGGTATGAAGAGCCTTCAGCCCCTGGGAAGGCAGGAACCTGCCTCTTTCTGTGTTGGCCCTGTGGGGTGCTATTTTGAGCTTTATTTGCACCATGAGGGATTGGCCTAGGTCTTAAAGGATCTATTAAGCTTGAAAAGTACATGATTCCATGATTGACTACTATGGTTCAGGAAGATTTCCAAATAGAAAAACATGACTTAAAAAAAAATGTAAGGGTACCACTTTGACTTGCTTGTGAGAGTCTGAGACAGACAAGTGTTGGAGACAGCTGGGCCTCTTCCTCACTACTGTATAATCATGGAATCGGTGTGGCCTGGTGGTGAGAGTGCGGGGCAGTTTCCTGCTGTGACGTCCAGCATGGCCAGAACCTGGCCAGGGTGAGGTTCAGGTGCCTGGTAGGCTCCCAGTGAACAAGGGTTTGCTGCCTAAATGGAGAAAAGGCCTCAGCGCTGGCTACTTGGAGTGGGTGGCAGGCCCGGGTCAGCTGGGAGCGGTGCAGGAGTCCAGGGTCCGGTGTCATTCAGGCGGGCGTCACAGTCCGAGAAGCACCCATCTCACTCCAACCCCTTTCCTTTCTCTGTCATCCAAGAGAGAACCTTTCTCTCTTTTGTGAACCTATGCTTTAGAGCTTGAAAATTGATCTCCAGGGCTTGAAATTAGAGTCCCTGACGCCTTTTATGCTGTGAGAGAGACTTGCCTGGGTTTTCTGGTCTCCTCCTGAGTTAACTGCAGAAGTGATTCCCTTTGGCATTGCAGCTCCTTTGTCCCTCCTGGGGCTTGGCAGAGAGAAAGAAAGAAATAAAAGCATCCCAGCTTGGCATGCCTTCCATTTCTTAATACGAAGTTTTTGTTCCCGTCATTTTCTAGTCAGGAGAATTTTTTTGTCCCTTTGGCCACTTTGCCCTCCCCGTTGCCTGTCCTTAGAAGGCCGAGTTGATTTAATTCTAGCTTGCATCGGATACCCAGCTTCATAAATTAGCCACTAAATGTTGCTCTTCTTGGTTATTTTATCTCTTGCAGTCTTCCGGTTCACTTCCAAATGCATTTGTGATTTGTTTTAAAAGGGAACTTGCTCCTTGGTCAGATCTAATATTTCAAAAGAAATTATATCATAACACTTTTAAAACAGACACATAAAATGATTTATCCTTAGGAAAACACTCAGATTTATGTGATACACAATTTGATAGAACCGTGATTTTATTACTTCTTACATTTATAACTTGTAAGCCTTTATTGTAGAAAAGAACATCAAAAAAAAAAAAAAAGAACAGCTGCTATTTTACTGTGGTCATAATAAGTATCGTGTTTTCTTTTACCTGTGCTTGGGATGTGACAGGTAAGTAACACAAGCACTTAGGCAAGGAATCCTACAGCCAGGTTGTATGGAAGACAACAAATGCTGTATAATATTGCTATGAAACAACTTAAAATATTGATTAAAAAATCCTTCTTGTATTATTTATTCATTTTAAAAATTCATATGATGGAGAAAGGAATATGACCCTTTAAGCATTTTATGTATGGTTTAAGTTGGTGGCTTTCAGATGCTAGGAGAACCAGCTAGAAATATTTTATCTATGGCACTAAATATTATTTACAAATTTTGGCATATAGAAACAAAAATCTATTCACAGAATTTTGTCTTAACTCTTGATCTCCATCTCTGCTAGTGAGTCAACAATACCTCTGGCTGTCCCTCTTGTAGCTTCTATGCATAACTTTTAATTCCATATAATATGTCTTTTGTAAACTCACAAATTACATAAGAGTATTGCTGTTCATTTATACCATCAGTATTTGTTTAGATTTAACCATATATTTATCTTTTTTTTTTCTTTTTGAGATGGAGTCTCACTCTGTTGCCCAGGCTGGAGTCCAATGGCACGATCTCAGTTCACTGCATTCTCCACCTCCCGGGTTCATGTGATTCTCCTGCCTCAGCCTCTCGAGTGGCTGGGACTACAGGTGCATGCCACCACACCCAGCTAATTTTTTGTTTTTAGTAGAGATGGGGTTTCACCGTGTTGGCCAGGCTGGTCTCGAACTCCTGACCTCAGGTGATCCGCCTGCCTTGGCCTCCCAAAGTGCTGGGATTACAGGCGTGAGCCACCACGTCTGGCCATATGTTTATCATTTATTCTGTATTTCTCGGATCTTCCTGCTGAGACAATAACCCTTCTTTTTGAAGGTTATCCTTATTTAGAAGCTCATTTACTGTGGGTCTTCTTTTGGTGTAACCACTGTCAAGCTGAAAATGCCTTGATAGAGAGTTTTCCTGGTTATTCACCTCTGAGATGTCAGAGAGTTTCTCTCAGCACTTGAGGATTTTGTTTCATTGTCACCTGGCTTCTAATTCTGTCAGGCAGTTATTTTTGCTAGTTTAGTTGCTGTTTCCTTTTTCTCTGACTGCTTTTACAATTTCTCTTTGTCTTTGGCCTATGGTATCATCATGTATATAGGTCTGGATTTTTTTTTTTTAATTCACCCTCCTTGGGATTTTTTGGACTTTCTGAATTGAATGGTTCGTTTCTCTTACTAATTTTGGCAAATTCTTAGCACTATGTCTTTGAGTATTGTATCTACCCTATTCCCTTTTATTTTTTTCCTAAAACTTTGATCAAATGTATGTTGGACTGCCTTATTCTGTCTTCTATGTCTCTTCTTTTTTTAATATTTCACATTTCTTTGTTTCCCTGTTCCCTTTCCTGAGTGATTTCTTCAGACCTGTCCCCCAGTTCACTAAATCTTGCTTCAGCTTTGTCTAAAAAATTGTTGTTTTACATGTATATTGAGTTTAAAATTTATTAATTATAAAATTTTTATTTATAAATGTTTTAAAAATATTTCTGCCAACTTTTATAGTCTCTTATTACTCATGTTTTCAGTCTTTATTATTTTAAATGAATTAGATATAACTTTAAAAAATGGGTCTCATAATTCCAATATCTAAAGTCTTTACAGATCTGACTCAATTTAGTTGGCCTTTTTAAAAAATACTTTTTTCATGGGATTTCTCTTGGCGTTTGTTCATGGTACTTTGCTTTCCTATGTATTTTATAATTTTTAATTCTGTGCTCTGCAACTCTAGCTGCAGGAATACTTTGAAACCAGACTGTGAGTGTGTTCTTCTGGGTGTGATTTATGTTAGTTTCTGACAGGTGCTAGAGACCTGGTCCACTTTAAATTATGACTCTAAGCATACTGTTGTTAGGGCCATACAAGTAGTATAGGTTCCTCACTCGGGACGATGTTTTGTACAATAGCTATACAGAGTCAGAGCTGAGACATATACTTTTCCCTTGTTTGGCTTAAACAGCAGAAACTGATTGTCTCGGAGGCTAGAAGTCCAAGTTCAAGGGTGGCTTCCTTCTGAAGCCTGTGAGGGAGAATCTGCTGCAGGGCTCTCCCCTAGCTGCTGGTGATTTGCTGTCAATCTTTGCTGTTCCTTGACTTGTAGATGTGTCGTCATGATCTCTGCCTTCATCTTCACATGGTGTTCTCCTTCTGTGTATGTCTGTGTCCAAATTTCTGCCTTTTTTTTTTTTTTTTTTTTGAGACGGAGTCTCACTCTGTCTCCCAGGCTGGAGTGCAGTGGTGCGATCTCGGCTCACTGAACCCTCCGCCTCCTGGGTTCAAGCGATTCTCCTGCCTCAGCCTCCTGAGTAGCTAGGATGACAGGTGTGTGCCACCGCACCCAGCTAATTTTTGTATTTTTAGTGGAGATGGGGCTTTGCCATGTCGGCCAGGCTGGACTCGAACTCCTGACCTCATGATCCGCCCTCCTCAGCCTCCCAAAATGCTGGGATTACAGGCCTGAGCCACCATGCCTGGCCCAAATTTCTGCCTTTTATACGGTCACCAGTATATTAGATGAGGGACCCACCCTACTTCAGTATGACCACATTTCAGCCAATTACATCTACACTGACCCTGTTTCCGAATATGGTCGTATTGTGAGGTCCTGGGATTTCAACATAGGAATATTGGGAGCACATAATACATAAGCCATAGCAGTGTCTTAACCTGGGTTTTCCCCCAGAAAGCAAAGTCTGAGACATGGGTTTACGTGCATATTTTATTCTAGGACATGATCCTGAGGAACAGAAGTGACAGACTGAGAAGAGTTCAACAGGGGAAAGAGAAAGTCAGTCCAAGGTGTTCTCAAGTCAGACACTATTGGAAGCCGATATCTGTTTTTGTTGTCTTCTGAAAAGTAGATATTTTTCTTCCTAACTCACTCTTTCCCTGAGATTATGACACTTCCTGGGACTCTACTTTTGGAAAATGGTCTTCAGTTGGGTTCTTTGCTTGTCTAGGCTAACACTTGTCCCTCAGTCCCCTTGTGGCCTAAACAGCCGGCCTGCTGGTCCAGTACCTGCCTTGGGTCCCCAGTCACTGCCCTTGTGCAGCTCCTGTTTTATTCCTGCATTCAGCACGTTCCCCTTACTGTCTTGCAGGCCATCCAGTCACTTAGAAGATGGTTTTTAAACATTTATTAAGCAATCTTAAATGTTCTGAAGTAGAGAGTTTCAAGATCTCTAGTCTGCCATATTGCTAGAAATAGAATAGAAATGACTTACTTAAAAAAATAGAGTGAATTCAAGACTATCCTTATACCATTTCACACAGGTATGTTCTGATAGACTGTTGGGATTAGAGAAACGAGGTGTTGTTATGGATTTTGATAGTTGCTCAGTTCCCAGCCTGGGCTGTGGGGGACAGTCCTTGGGTCCTGGGCTTTCATCAGTGGCTGGGCTGTCACTTGTCCTGTTTCTCTAGGCTACGTCATACCTGAATTACCGGTGGAGAGGCCTCAACTTAACTAAATGATAATGACAGCAGTCACAAGTTAAGGAATACAAAAGTTTGAATGGATGATGGGATAATGTTGGCTCTTGTTGTCAGAACTTGGTATCTTTGGATTTCATTCATTCATTCATTCATTCATTCATCAATCCAACTGATGTCAATTGATCTCCTAGCACTTATTGTGCTAGGCACTGGGGAGACAGGTAAACAATGCCTGTCCTTAGGAAGCCCTGACTCTAGTGAGCAGATAGTTCATTTCAGTGGGCATGATAAGGACAGGGAGAAGCCTAAGGAGAGGCTCAAATCCAGCTTCAGAGCATCGAGGATGAAGCTCATATCTGTGCTGCATCTGAAGGGCCAGAAGGAGCCATCCATATAGGGAGCCGGCGAAGGGCATTCCAGGCGGGGGTAAGAGCCGCCATCCATATAGAGAGCCAGGGAAGGGCATTCCAGGCGGGGGTGAGAGGAGCCATCCATATAGAGAGCCGGGGAGGGGCGTTCCAGGCGGGGGTGAGAGGAGCCATCCATATAGAGAGCCGGGGAGGGGCGTTCCAGGCGGGGGTGAGAGGAGCCATCC